>NC_139237.1:6894947-7253421 GCF_977018435.1 Lepisma saccharinum
CGGTGAATGCTTACTTGAAGACTGAAGTGGCTTGTCTTTCTTTTCGCTTGTCACTTCAGTATGAACTTCAGTGTCATTTGCAGCCGTCGTTTGCAACTTGTTGCCTGTCGTTTCGGTTTAAAATCTCTCGGCAAGAAAGCATTCAATGCGTAGGCATGACCACCAGACCGAAGCAACACGATAACGTCCCCAGTGCGTGAAACATGCAAGTGGCACGTGTAGTTTGTCATATTACATTTGTTAGAAAGTTTTATTTATTTAAGAATTTTTGTTTCCAAAGCCATTTATCGCTTCGGTACGAAAGTTCCATTGGGACGAAGCGACGAGCAACGAGGGGTTTCTCACTGAAGTAACACTACCCGTGCAGCATAGCATATATTATTGAGTGTTTGTTTCCAAGTGACACGTGTCGCTTCTCGCTTCGGTCTGAAAGCATCCCAAGACTCGTACGGTATTCGAACATAGGATCCCTATTCGTAGAACACGAAGACAAACGTTTATACTTCTCAAAGTTAACGGCTTGATTGCAATCCTTAACTGCATTTAATTTCAATGCAGTTCTTTTTTTAACAGTCGTGTTTGGCAACACTGATAAGTGAAGCGAAGTTTTCACTCTCGCCTCTGCAGCCGCGCCGAAACCGTGGACAGAGAGCTGCGATGTCTTTTTGCGACGTTGCATGCTACACGTATTTGACGTCTTCTGTACTCGCTCGCTCTGTTTAACGTGCGACTAAACGAGAGGGGAAAGTCTTCACCCGACAACATCGCAGGGGCAAAACAATCGCTTCCTTGCTTGTAGTAAGTTCACAGCGCATTTTCCCCCTGTGTCTGTTGTCACGGTATCTTACGCTTGATCTCTCCATTGCGTTATTTTCACAAAGTAGGAACTGTGTCCTGCTCGTCACTTCGGTTTGCGTGTGTTTCTTCATAGTTCAAATGTAAAAAGATAACATACAAATGCTTACGTATTATTATTTAATGCATTTGCTTATACATAATTGATTGATTGACTTGGTGTTTTAAGTCCACTTTATGCACAATAAGGCTAATCGGGACTGGACCTACAGTTTAAAGTGGGATCCGAACCACTATGAGCTTCCACCGGTTATCGAACCCGGGATCCCTTGATTACAAGGCAACGACGCTACCACTGCGCCATCTTATGCATAAAACAACCGAGAGAACAATGACATGTACATTTGATAATGTTCCCCACCAGAAAACTTTGAGGGAAAAAGCTCGAGTTGAAGACATCGATTTCATTCCTTTTTGATAAATAATGCCTGCAAACAACATGTTTGCCTTCTATGATCTTAACGAAAATATTAAATCCACTGCAGTAAACATTACTTTCAAGATGGCAAAATAAAATGTAAACGACATAAATACTCTTCCCGTTTCTAAACCTGACAATTTATAGCCGTGTATTTGATTGCACTTTATAATTAATAATGAAATTAAGTAAATGGTCACAAAGTATTCAGGTTTAGTGAAAGATAGCGTATTCCTTCCCTCAGTGTGGTCTTTATATAACAATATTTACAAAGTTACAGAAGCAAATGTACTTGAAGGTACAGCAAAGATTTTATGCCATCAAAATATATGTGGCGACTGCCTGTGTTCTCCCCTGTGTATGGCAGCGTGCCGTGACACCATTCGAGCAAATGATATGGCTCCACACATTCTCGATCTCTGCCGTAGTGAAAGAGACATGAATGATCAACACCACGCTCTGATGTAATCTAGGGGTGGCGGGTTCGACACGCGGTGGAGGCACATGGCACAGTGGTTCGGATCCCACTTTAAACTGTAGGCCCAGTCCCGATTAGCCTTACTATGCATAAAGTGGACTTAAAATTCCAATCAATCAATCGATCAAAAACCACGCTCTGATGAAGCATTATAAAGGGAAGTCTCCTTAAAACGAACATATTCAGTAGATTCGACTCTATTGCAGCTCACCTGCGTGAAGGAAAGGTTAACACAGTGCGTTACGACGATACGTGGTTTCAGGTTCGAATCCCGGCCTGCTCATGGGTGTTCCTTTGACGGTGCCCTTCATCAATTTCATCATATTCTTACTCATCCTCGTCGTTTGGATTAGCCAAAAATGAAAAAAACCGACGCTAAAAATAATCTAATCCAATGTATTCATTTGTTACCTTCTGGCCTCCATGAAGAAGTAGCTACGAAGCCAGAAGCCCTACTTTTGAATCCTGGGTGAGGAATGGATATATCATCGTGTTCGTTCTAATTCCACCATTAATTCTTATTAACGATTAACCTACGACGTAGAAAAACGCTTAAAATTAACGTCGCATTCTTCTGTCGCTTCATTAATGTGGATCATTTCTCTATCCTAGGGGGAAAATGTTAGTTTAGCAACGTGAAGAATATTCGCTTTCGAGGCAACCCAAGGCATTAAGAGGCAGTGGTGTAGCAAGGGGTGAGGGAAGTGCCCGACCGCATGGCTCCTCGCGCGTAAAGGTGCCTCGCGTCGAATGAGCTTGAAACGAAAAATGTTATAAACAGAAGTGGGGGGTCATGGAAAATGCTATTTTTGTGGGAAATATTATTAAAACATTTATTTATTATTTATCTGGTTCTAAATTCTAATTAAACGTTATAATTTGAATGAATACGTCAAATCAGAAGCATAACATACAGGCAGGCAGGTCTTACTTTTCTGACACTTTTGGCTGATCACGATGATGAGGATGAGTAACGATATGATGAAATTGATCAAGGAACACTCGCAAAGAACATCCATGCTCAAACCTGGATTCGAACCCGGAACCCACGGCTTCGTAGTGCGCTGTGCTAACCACTCCGTCCAGTTGGTCGACCCTGGTCGGCGAAATGCTGTTGGGAGTATAGGATGTGACCACCAATGTTATGGTAGTATTATTGTACGAGCTAGTGCTAGCTCGTAGATACAATGCTAAGTGTACACCCAACGGTTAAAGCAATATGTCCATCTCCTTTGAATTTTCATTCAGTCTGTTTTCCACAGTGTCATGATAATGGGTTGAAATAGAAACGCAGATGTCAACATAAACTTCGCATGAAAAGAATTAATGACCCCGTAGAACAACACAAGTTGTAGAGTAAAGAGAGAATGAAAATGGTGGTGAACAAATTGCCTACTATTATCTTTCCTAGTTGTAGAATTGTAGAGTTGCAATGTTACGGTCCAAAGTATCGGGAAAAAATCAACTCACTGATAACCCCCTCCCCCCTATCCGACAATCAGCATTCAGCAACTCAATCTCTTACAGACTAAAGTTGTCACAAGGCGTACAGCTTGGTGCTTATTGTTTACGTTCAATTCTCAGAAGTATTCGAATATTTCTGTCTTCCGCAAACTAACAATATTTTATTTTTTTAGAAATGTTATTGTACCAGCACCATTGAACAGCCGTGAAAATTCTATGGTTAGAAAATAATACATTTGTAAATGAAATGATATATACATTAGCAATCATTATTAAAATGAAGACCATGTCTAAATGTGGGTTAACCCCCCACCCCCACAAATAAAACTCGAAACATTTTGGTAAATACGACTTAAGTTTGAAATAAATTGGGACAGGGATTTGGAAGAATGGACTGTCTCGACTAAATTAAATGTCTTGTAAACACGCATCAATGATTATAAAACAAAAATTACAAGGACAGTTTACTTTCCCTTGGTAGATAAGGTTTAGCATAGTGCTGGCGCAAAGGTGGAAAAAAAGAGGGGAGAGACTACTCGCCCCCCATTTCCCCTTAATTTCCGCCACTGGATGGGGGCCTCGCATTCTAATCTCTTCCAGGGCGTCGCTATATGTTGCTACGCCACTGTTGAGAGAGGATTACTAAATTCAAAATTCCATCTTTCGAAGCGTCATACATGTTTTGTGCACTAGTTTTTATACAAGTACTTATTGTTAGTTGATTTAATTTATTTGACGTCGCATTTCTACCACTTCTGGCTAATTGCGAGGATGCAAACGAATGTCAGAAATTAATGAAGGGACAATCACAGATTTAAGGTTCTTATCAATAGCAACCAATTTTCGCGACGTGTGCAAGTCGCAACTGGACGTGTTCATTGGCAAAATAGGGGTGACGGAACTATGTTCAGGAAGTGAGTTTCGTGAAAATTGTCTGCTGTGGAAACAACAATGAAATTTCAAACGTAGTAACATCACCACCAAAATACGTAGAGATGTTTACGAATTATGTAAGGGTACAGAATGAAAAAAAATAACCATCCATATACTACTATATACGCAAACGGAACATATCAGGAAAGTATTCATTACGTAAAACGCATCAATGATTATAAAACAAAAATTACAAGGACAGTTTACTTTCCCTTGGTAGATAAGGTTTAGCATAGTGCTGGCGCAAAGGTGGAAAAAAAGAGGGGAGAGACTACTCGCCCCCCATTTCCCCTTAATTTCCGCCACTGGATGGGGGCCTCGCATTCTAATCTCTTCCAGGGCGTCGCTATATGTTGCTACGCCACTGTTGAGAGAGGATTACTAAATTCAAAATTCCATCTTTCGAAGCGTCATGCATGTTTTGTGCACTAGTTTTTATACAAGTACTTATTGTTAGTTGATTTAATTTATTTGACGTCGCATTTCTACCACTTCTGGCTAATTGCGAGGATGCAAACGAATGTCAGAAATTAATGAAGGGACAATCACAGATTTAAGGTTCTTATCAATAGCAACCAATTTTCGCGACGTGTGCAAGTCGCAACTGGACGTGTTCATTGGCAAAATAGGGGTGACGGAACTATGTTCAGGAAGTGAGTTTCGTGAAAATTGTCTGCTGTGGAAACAAGAATGAAATTTCAAACGTAGTAACATCACCACCAAAATACGTAGAGATGTTTACGAATTATGTAAGGGTACAGAATGAAAAAAATAACCATCCATATACTACTATATACGCAAACGGAACATATCAGGAAAGTATTCATTACGTCACATTAGTAGATAAACTTGTTTGTAAACCAGGAACTTTATTTTGGATCATTCACTTAAATTGGTCTCCTTAGTAAATCGTATAATCAGCACAAATGCACACAGCAGTAATCAGGATAATATTCACTAGTAATAGTGTTCACAATAAAGAAAATGTAGTAACAATGTTTTTTGGCAATCTGTATTGTATCGAGGGCGTTTGTAGAATGTGCAACAGGGACCAAAGCGTCACAGTTTTCTTTGTTCCACTTCGAAACGGTTTGTTACGAATTGTAAGAGACATCACAAACACAACCCAGAAAACAGTAATAAACACAGCAAGCGAACCCTAGCAAGCTAAAGCCACATGGTGGTTTGGTGAGTGTTCTACCTGCTTCCCCTCTCGCGTTTGGAATCGTACTTTCCAACTAGTTTCGTTTCTCTTTCACGGACTTTACCAGTCAAATAATTTAGAACTCCAAGTTACTTGGTGACAAATAAAAAAGTACCACACTAACCCGAAAAAAATTACCTTACTTCACAGAATATAATACTAATATGATCCTTTCTTTAACATGGAATTATCATTACCCGCAGACTATATGAGTGTTTGCAAAGATCTGCTGCATATACCCTTTCCCTCATAACAAACATCAACTAAAAATTAAAACACGAGCGTTTCTCTATTTGCAGTCCGTCATTGTTTACGTGTAGCACGCAAGGTTAAAGTTTCAGGGATTGAATCCCAGAAAAGCATGTTTTTGCACTTGTCCTTTCTTGCATCATGATAAGATGTACAAATGTCTCAGCTCGACAGAATTCAACGGCAGAACTGTTCTGCTGCTTGCAGGAGTGGATGTTATCTGCTTCAGTAATCTATACTCCCGTGTTCCACCTGCCAGGCTGCGAGAGTAGTGCTTTCAATTATTTCGACTGGTATGTAATTTTCGCTGCTGGCTACAAGCAAGGTGTAACAAAACCATACCTCATGTGATATTGAATTTGAATTTAAAAATTTTGGGTGCGTCAGCACTTTGCACCCGTCACAATATACGGGGTCCAGCTCCTTACCATAACTAAAATAGCATTTTTGCACTGTCTTGTTACTAAATTACAAAAAATTTCTGGCTTTCGTTAAAAGCTGAGGCTGCAAAGTGGAACTCAGCACACACAAGGACAAAAAACAGGACAAGACACACAAAATTATACTAGCCATAGTGTCAGTCGCCAGAGCCTCGTTCGTCTGCAAAATGTAGTGTAGGGTGTACTACTTGACAATTGGGTGTACTACGTTGAAGGCCACCCCTTACACCCCACCTCAAGTGGGGATTATTACAGATTAATTATTCGTTAAAATTAACATCAACAAGATAGCAAACAATGAACTATGAATCAACGAAATTAATAACAGTGTTTGCTTTTCTTTGACGGTTTACTCAGGAAACTGACCAGTGATCCAATATTTTGTTCCCAGTTATTTAAATTCATTATTTTATTATTATTATTATTATTATTATTATTATTATTATTATGTAAATCTTGTATCTACAAAGAAAATAAAAAAAATAAACATAAGGACGTCTTATTTGAAATTCTTAACCCGTAGCGTGAAACAAAGGGTGGGAGGGACTTCGAAATGCAACAGTTAACTTTCGTACTTGGTTCTTGGAGAGAACGTGCGTAATATTAATTTAACGAATGGTTTGTCCAATGAATGATTAATAATTGTGACAGACAGGCGGAGCAAGGGGCGAAAATCCCGTGGATAGAACGAAATTACTATTTACATTGGGAACCATCAAACGTGATGTAGTTACCTAACAACCACTGCATAGCCAACCCAAATCTCGACAAATTAAAAGTAAAAGCGAGCAAATGTAGAAATTTTATTCAATAGATATTGGTCCATCATTCCCAGCTGAATTGTATCCCCAGACATCTCTCACAAGTGACTTATCAAAAGTTTCATCTCCACACGATTTTGCAAAACTCTACCTCTCCAATTCTACTTCCCTCTCCAGAGGTATACCATGTTCGATTCCCGGTGGAGGCACATAGTGGTTCGGATCTCACTTTAAAACTATAGGTCATGTCCCATTTAACCGATCTGTGCATAAAAGTGAACTTAAAACTATACATTAAAAAAGTCGAGAGATATTCCGATCTCCGCACGGAGTGCTTAGTAGAGAGTTTACGAAGCCAATGGTTACGGTTCGCATCTCCCCCTGGACATGGGTGTTCTTTGTAAGTGTTCCTGCATCAACTTCCTAATTTCTTCCTATCATCACTCATCCTCATCGTCGCGATTAGCCAGAGTGATAGAAAAGCGACGCTAAATAACCAAATCGAATCATTCCAGACACACACACACACAAACAACATACATACACTGAAGAGACTGAATAGTAGGAAATGTTTTGACATTTCTTATCACAAGTATGTGTGTTTTACATTGAAGGTAACTTCAATAATGCTTTGAGATGGGCCCAAGATATGTAGATCCGTCAATGACAGTCATTTGTTTTCTCCTCTCTTCCTCCGCATTGCTTTTACCCGAGAACCGCCGTGTTGCCAGTTTCCTTCAGTGCTTCGTTGTCAAAAGCTTCAAAAGCGATAAATATTACATCTCTACTTTCGATGTCTAAGGTTCATGATGATACAATAGCATTGAATAAAGGCGACGACCATCTGTTCAAGAATGCTTAACATTTTGACAACGCAAGGAAAGGATTCTATTGTAAAGAGCTGCTTGCGTCACTCACGCTCCGACCGCTCCCTTACTGTTGGACTTATGCACGTTGTGGTTCGCATACCACTTTTAATTATAGGTCAGCACCGATTAGCCCATCATTGCATAAAGTAGACTTAGAGCTCAATTTAGCGTGATCACAGGTTCCATTACCGAACATTTCGGTTTCTTGAAGGCAATTGGGGAGCTACGTGAAATAGAGGATAAAGATTACAGTGGCAAAGGGATTCGATGTGCTGACCACGTGTCAACTTATAAGAAAGCCACTTAACAGGCCTTTGTTATTCAAGGCCGTTTCGCCACGGAGTTTTTTCATCGTAACTGTTATGGAGATGATTAATTTTATATAAGATTGTCGAGAAAATATTAACAAAACATCCTATTATTGTGTTTCACGCTAATCGGAGGTGAATTCTGTTACTGGGTGATAGATGGGTGTTATGATATGTCAGCTGTAAAGTTAAGAACAGTGGCGTATTTAGAAGGAGTTTTAGAGCTAGGTAGTCTTATTTTTGCTCAACTTTCCTAAAAAAATCGTCAAATTTAGGAAAAGATGGCATGATCTAGGAGTGGTAAGAAGTAACTCATAATCCCTTTACTGCATTTGTGAGTACGCCACTGAAAGCGTGGGGAATACTGCTGCAAATGGAGAGGGTTCCTTACATAACGATAACAGGAGCGAGGTGTAATGAATGGCTTTCCTGCAAGAGCCTAAATGTCAACCTCTCTTCCACGTCCTGGACTCAGGGGGGGGGAGGTTGCCATTAGGTTATCCTAGGCTATAACCTAGGGCCACACAAAAATGAGACACTGAAGGGACAGAAGTGAAGACCATGGACTATTAACATTTCTTAATGTTGTGATAATGGCAAATTAAAACATGCCAAATCCTATTACTTGCTTATTTCGTGAACGAAGGACTTTCTAGCGCTTAAATAAGTTCTTACACAATGACCTATTTTCAAACGTCACCTAGATCATACAAACAATATGTACCGATATTGTATCAATGTTTTGAACTTTACAAGTGTTATTAGTACAGAGCATGCAGTTAGTGAAAATAAAGTACCATGATATCAAAATTATTAATAAAAATGTCTACAGTGCCCGAAAGAAAAGATAGCCTAGGGGCCCAAATTCTATATACTATCCCGCTCTGCATGGGCTGCATTTTGCAGACAATTTGGGCATTGACGTCTAGACTCAAATTCAGTCTGTTTGTTGCGTACTGTCCAAACATTTTTGTCATTGCCCTCACATCAATTCCATCCTAATCTTAGCGATTGACCAAATGAAACAGAAGCGAGAAGTGAAATTAGTTAAATCAATCTGTAGATAACAGTAGAAAATGGCTGTGCCAACCTCAAATTGAAGATTCCTATCGCAAATATATAATATAACATGAAGGATAGTATGAATGATGAAACAGATTGTTGGAACAAACACAATTTCATGTCAAGGTTTTCCAGAATGCGAACCTAGGACCCCGAGTTTTGTAACACGGTACGCCAACCATTCAGCCACAGAGCCGACCTGAAATACTTTTTTTATTATTATCTAAACCTCAAAATAATATGTTAATATTGAAGCAATGCTTTTTCTTGTTCACATCACATCACCTAAAAATTATCAGTGATTGAAGGGTGTGTGAGGCCCTACACATCGTTTTATATATTCTGTTAGATAGTCTGGTCATTGTTAAGAGACTAAACAAAATGCAGGACTACATTTAGAATATAATCGTTATATTTGCACCTTCAATCATTGCCACAATCACTGTAGGTGTAATGCCTATAAAGTGTGTTTACAACACGCTCCGAAACGTTTGCCGGAATCATTGCAATGGGTGTGATTTCGCGCAAACAATTGTGGGGGAAGTTGTTGGCTGAATATCATCCAATGGTAACAGCCGCTGAGGCTCTAATGGTGTACAGCAAACTTAAACCATATTGGGAGTACTGCATTCCCAACTAGTTGCCCCCATGCAGACGCCACTGTTGCTTGTGTATATAAGTGTTCACTCACTTACAAGCGAAACCGAAACTCGAGCTCTCGGCGAGACAACTCCAGGCGCCGTGAAACAGATAACGGTTGAGCCACTGACGTTCGTTGGAACATGCATTTCTACAGTCGTGGCGTCCCACTGCTTTGGTTGCGTTGAAGTATTTTGACAGGTGTCCGTATTTCGTTGCAGGATACATGCAAGACTTAACAGAAGAATGTTAATGATATGCATATGATATAAAATGGTGATTAATTATTATTCGGAAATTAATAGATGATTTCTCTTCTGCAGAGTGTAAGAATGTTTTCTTCCGATAAAATTAACGACGAAATAGTAAAAAAATATTTAACCAGAAGTCAACAAAGTGAATAACAGCCCTTGCTTTTATTTACCTTTTGATATATTACCAAAGCAATTACCGACCTTTTTTTTAATACTGCCGATACTGTGCGTAAATGCAGTCAGTACCCCTGCCCCCAAAATGATATGTTTACTGTCTCCTTATATATATATCTCTGCCTCTAATTAATTATATATTTGCCACGTAAGACAGATGAAACTGACATAGGAATTCGAACCTAGAATTTATTGTGTTCAGATAATGAGTCGACCGACATTTAACAATCGTGACGTCCTTTAACTTCTCCAGGCACAAATAGCCTAGATATATAAATTTACTTTCTTTTGGTCTATAAAACACCCGATATTAACACAATTTCAAAAAACATCTTTTACATATCAAGCAAATTAAAACTGATTTGTGAGGGCATTGCGCACGTGAGGGCATTGCGCACGTGGGTTGCCAGTGGTGCATGAACACCTCCAAATGCGTCCTCAAAAAATTAAGAATGTAGAGACAACCATTATAATAATGAAAATAATGTCTCCCCTGCTGTCTTGAAATTTGAATTTAATGGTCGGACCTTTCTAAAGTTAAAGCCAGAAGAGTGAAACGACTTGCAGCCAAAGCTATCCTCTTCTCTAAATTTAAGCTGCTCTTGCCTATCCTCTTCTCTACTCTGCTTCATAAATAACAAACGTGTCGTGAGGCTAACGCTCTCTTCATTTTCGTCAGTTAATTTTTGAACAGCCTGTGTAATTTTACTTTTCCTCCTTGATATTTTGCTTTTCTGACAGTGCGCAGCATATCTTCAAGGAAAAAATTCTTCTAAATGCAACTCAAATTTCGTAAATTCTTCTTCGCTCATTCCCGTGCAAGATTTATGGTACCACTTTTTACAAAAACTACATTCTATTGCCCCCTCATAACAAAGTTCCTTGACGCAGCATTCAAGTATTTTATTCCAACCTATTTCGGCTGCTTCGTCCTGAGACTGAGAGATCGACGTTCGAACCATGTTTGTACCACTGACCTACTTATCGCTAGCTCGCTAATCCCTTAATCCTGTACAGCTGCAACGAAAGAGCCTGCTCACCCGATCAAACTGTACAGCTTTTTTTCACTTTCTTACGTAGGACACAAATATCTTACACACAAATAATCCTATCTAAACTTATTATTAACAAGATTTCTTAAGTTAAATGTATTATCTCAAAAAATAATCATGTGGACTGACGTCAAAAGCAAAACAGTAAATAAAACCGACAGTGGTTTTATATATATATATATATATATATATATATATATATATATATATATATATATATATATATAATTAATAGAACTGTGCTTTATAGGTGAGGTTTCAACATACAATATTTATACATCCAGGCCCAGGTATCTGACATCAACGGTTTATAAACGTTTTCCGGAATACGTTGAGGGCCAGCTTCCAGAATAGATTTGTTGAGATACAATAAGATTTTTTTTCAATAACTCTTTGTACCGTACAGAAATTTATTTTTTCTTGTAACCAATGTTGCCTACTACACATGGCAAGAAACTACCTACCCTGTCGTTATTTATTTATTATTTTATTGTTACTATATATTTTTAATTTCATCACTCCAGGCGTTAACTTCCTTAGCGCGCTTAGTAAATATACTCAACACTAAACACACTAATCAATGAACACACTGAAGCACTAAACACATGGAGGGAGTTGGGGGGAATATAAACCTGGATGGTGACTAAAATCCAGTTGTATATCTTCTATCTTCCTTAGTTCCGCTGTCTAGGGGTCCCGGGTTCGAATCCCGCTCGGGCTTGGTTGTTTGTAAATGCCCATTCATCAATTTCATCCCTCATCTCCATCTTCGCAAATTAGCCAAGAGGCACAAAACGCGAAGTAAAATAAACTAAATCAATCAATCAATCATTCAGTAAATTCGACTCTATTGCTAACGGCCCCCATGGCTGAGTGGTTAGCACATCGTGCTACGTCGGCAGGGGTTCAGGGTTCGAATCTCGGCCGGAGCATAGATGTTTGTGAGTGTCCAGTCATCAATTTCATCATATCATCATCATTCCCATTGTCGAAAATTAGCCAAAAGTGACACACAAAGCGAAGTAAAATAAAGTAAATCAATCGGTCAATCTATTGCAGCTAACCTTCGTGGCGGAAAGGTTAGCACATCGCATTACGACGCTACTTCGGTGTTCCTTTGTGGATGCTTTTCATAAATTTCATCGTATCATTACTCATCCCCATAGTTTCGACTAGCCAAAATGGGTAAGAAAAGCGAAGCTACATAATAATAATGTAATCAAATCCACTTTATTTTGTTCATTTTTTTACCTTGCTGCCTCCAGGAAGGAGTGGCTACGAAGCCAGAAGTTCTAATTTAGAATCATGAGTAAGGTATGCCATTGTGTTCCTTCCATCATTTATATCTGCATTCCAGCATTAATGGTCATTAACGATTAACTAAAGAAAAGCGACTCAGATTAACAATAATAGGCTATACGTTTAATTTTTACTGTCGCTTCATTAATGTGGATCATTTCACTATCCTAGGGGAAAATGTTACTTGAGCAACGTAAGGAATACTTGCATTCGAGGCAATGCAAGACATGGGAGGGGGATTACTAAATTTAAACTACCACCTTTCGAAGCGTCACATATATTTTATGCAGTTTATGCTACACTGAGAGCATGTTATTGTTAGTTCATTTAGTTTATTTAGCGTCGGATTTCTACCATTTCTGGCTAATTGCGAGGATGCAAATGAATGTTAGAAGTGGAGAAGGGACGATCAGAAACATATAACGCAAACCCCACAGAGGCAGTTGGCAGTGGCTGAAAACAAAAATAAAGTATTTAAATTTTTCCTTCCGAATTTTTATGTGCTGTTTTATGTGCATGCATTACTTTTCAAGCTCTTCTTGGTGATTTTGTTTTTCTACCGCCTTGAATTTCTTTGGCCGTTATCTCTTTGTATCGATGTCACGGACCCAAACAGCACAGGTGACGTCACAGAAAGTACAGTAGTGCATCCCAAATGGCGCAACGTTACCGTAATACGTCAACATATTATGCGCCGCTCAGTGTTCTGTTTTTTACCCTATAGCTACGCCGAACAACCGATTGGAAATTTTAGGTTTGAAAATTAAAGCCTTAACCTCCAAAAGTATCATATTAATATGAAAGATTAATCTTAGAAAATGAAAGAAACTCTTCAACAAAGTTTTAAACTATATACGAATTGTAGTTATAAAAACCTACCGATTAAATTATATTCTTACACCAATATCCATATTTTGAAACATATTTTTATAGAAATAAATTACGGCTTTTCAACAACACTTTTAATGTCAGTTAAAATATTTTCATATTTTCAACCATTGATTGACGCATAGTCGTAACGTAATTTCCTGAGAAATATGGTGTGAAAAGATTAATTTCCCCACTTCTAAAGGTTCGACTCTGTGGACGAGTGCGTTGAGTGACCGTACACTCCGAGTTCGAGTCCCGTCAGCCTGGACGAGGCTGTTTTGTGAGTGTCTCTTCATCCATTTAGCATAATCATGATCCATCGTCGTGAATAGTCAAAAGTGGAAGAAAAGCGACATAAAATAAATATCAAATACAAATGGCTTCTAAACAACACTGGTCTGGCAGACGACAAAGCTTCGTATTGTCCATAAACTCCACAAATGAATCTCGCAGTCCATCACCCTTCCCCCCCCCCCCACTTCCCTTTTAAACAGGGGATCATTTCGTGGGCTTATAACTGTACAAATATAAGACATAAAATAGAACAAAGTAGGTTTCAGCGGTGACCAGTAGCATAGAAGCAGCTCCCTCAATGCAGGGAAGGGGGAGGCTAGGAAGCTGGAAATGTTGTCTATGCCTTCAAATATTGGATAATTTCACGTACATATTTTTTACACTAATAAACCGGTCTAAATTGTCCATTTTAACCCTAAATTGAGTAAAGAAAATTTCCTCGCTCGGCTCACAATGAGAGCTTTTCTTCATATAGAGTATATATGTTCTAAAATAATACTTTCGACAGAAGCAAAAGTTTAATGATGTGTAAAGGGTGTGTCGAATTGTGTTGTTCTCTTTGGCATACAATTCTCAACCTACGGCTCTCTGAATGCACAAATTTTAAACAATATTCACTGTACAACTTCTCTAACTGAATGTAATGTATTCGCTATATGTTATACGTCTAATAATAATAATAAATGCATGTTAACTGAATCAAGTCTTTTTCGGTGTAATGTGCTTTCGATCCCCTAGAAATCTTAAATATCGATCTTTATGTGTGAGACGAGACTTTTTGCCCCTGGAGGAAATCTGTCGACGCTAACTAAACAGATTGGTGAAACTTCAACTTCCCTGGGAAAGCCAAGGTTTGCCAAGCAGTTTTTCATTGAATGACACCATGTCAGTGTATGGAGTCCAATTAATTTTGAAAGAAAAGCAGAATGAAACGATACCAAAATTAATGAACAACCATGAGTAGAAAAATTGCGAAAATAATTAAACACGAACACTTTCAGCACGAATAGAGGTTACATGGAAAGAACGCAGTAAAGGTACAGCTGTTCCCTGTGCATTGCGCCATGACTGAATATCATGGGAGTGTGGACTGTTGAGTTATAAGGCATAATATGATAAGGTAACCTGATTAGTGCAACAATTCTATGCTGTCTTCACCCGAAAAATATATGCAATGTTAGTAGTATAGGTGACTTCGCACACGTCACACTGCGAGAGGAGGGGCCCGTGCCCCAAGACTCCATTCCGATACCGGAAAGTGAAAGAAAGAAAATAATTATGATGATAGATTGAATTCTTGAAGTGCATCCGATTTGGAACACCTTTTATTAAATAATTCTGCATTTTGCGTACGTATTATGTGTGCCCATATTTCTATTATTCATTTAAATTATTAAACTAATTAGTATATTAATACTTGCTATTTAATCAAGTTAAAACATCATGACACTTTGCTGAATGAGTTGAAAGGTGCTTAGACTTAAAATGTGCTAAGGTGACAGAGAACAGGCGATTGGTTTACATGCTGTTAACGAACAGCGATATCTCTTTATATGTAGGTCATCACGATCTCTCGCACAAACACACGTCATAAAGGAAGCAATAAAGAAAGATTCTTCCGAACTACTCTCCAATTAAAAATTATGGCTACTGGAGTTTGCACCCAAATTAAAAATTAACCACTTAACTTATTGAAATAGGATTTAAGCTAAAAAAAACTATTTTTTTTCAAGTATGCTTTCAATTTCTTATCGTCGTGAGAACAAAAAAATGCAGCTTTTTTGTTGTTTTTCAAACTATGCTCTCTTTGAGATTCTGTAATTAAAAAACTTGTGGTCCAATCGGGGCGAAATTTAAATACGTAGCTCTACTGGTTAATTTTTAATTGGAGTTCAAACTCGAGTCTCCATAATGTTTAATCCGACTGTAGACAATCATTCGCTCTCAGGCCATATGCCCTGAAAGCAGAGAAAACAGGAATGGCATAGTCTCACTTCTGTCCGTACTATCAAGCGGCAACCCTCGAATCAGCCACGAACGGCGTCACCCACCCCCTCCCCTCCCTTAACGTCCCCTCGCACTCAAGCAAGAAGCACAGCGTCGGAGATCCAATTGCTTACATGGGCTAATCTTGAAGGTCTCAAACAATTATTAAAATTCTGGTTTGAAAGATTGCGTTAATACTTTTTCACAATTTTCCGCAAAGTTTAGCTAAATCTAAAGAATAAACGCGATAATATGGAGTCATGAACATCGTGTTTGTACCTTCATAATTTTATCATTCCACCTCATTGTCTCGATTCATCCACGAAATAGACCAGCGGCGAAAAATAAACAAAATAGAAATAGCTATGTAGGGAACATTTTAATTGAATAGGTCGCTAATTCTTTCTAAATAATGTGACGTGTAGAAACGTTTATATTACAATCGAAGCAAGCAAGAAATATTTTTTTGCAAAATTGAGGGGAAAACCGGTAATTTTGACCAAATATTTAGTCTAAAATTTCTACTAAAGTAAAAAGTTGTTAACCGTAAGTGGCTGCTGGGAGGTCAGAATGTAATGTTGATTTATTTGGGAGATGTAGGAAATGTCTCGTCTGACCACCCACTTCCCCCAAGCACAAAGTGTGCCTGTATAAAATGAGTAGGCATTTCCTTCCATTAATACTGGCCATGGTTTGATTGCATTATCTTTCAGACATCTGTATTTCAACTGACTTGCAAAAGCGTTTTAGCATGATTTTTCTTTTACATTTGTTGAACAAAGAAAACTGGGAAACATTGTTAACTGTTCGACCATTTCTTACATTAATAATACGCAAATGCGCGTAGGCGTGGAACTAAACGTACTTGCAATCACACGTGTAGGTACTTTAACTTTGTTTCGGGCGGGGTATAATACAAGGAAACTCAATAACATACATATACGTATTGCATTCTCCGTACCTTGTCCGGTACCCCTAGTGTCGTAGCGCGATGTGCTAACCAGTCCTCCACGGGGGCCTGCCGAGGCGATATATCGTCTTCATGATAAATATCGCCAAATGTCGTGACTATATATCGCTGACACCTTATATGTCGCCAAATATCGTGACGTTATATCGCTGACACGATAGATGTTCTAAAATTTATTGACGATATGTTGCGCAACACTAGTAAGAACTAATAACCTGGAAGTTAAATTGGAAGTTTAATTCGAAAATAAACGAAAGAAGGCAAGGAGAGGAAATTTAAAATTACAAACAGATTTAATAAATGATTCAAATGTTTGTAGGTAAGCGAAGATTTGTGGCCACCGAGAAAAGTGAGTTTACACTGGATATAAAGCAAAACAAACAGCCCGACTATTTCTTAAAAGTTCTTGAAAGAAATGGGCCGGAGAAATCAGACCATCCCATTGGCTGGTCGCAAATCTGAGTTAACCATTTTTCAGGACCAAACTTGAAACCAAAGCTGAAGAAAAGAAAACAGGCAGTTTCTGGATCCACGCATCTTTCAAATCTCCATTGCCGAAGTTGAAATTAAAAGATTGTCGAAGGGAATGTAAGGACACTTTATGTTTTGAAACATAAAAATAAACAAAACAAATTTTGCACTTTCATTTATCGTATCGAACCGTACTCTTGGTTATTTGTTAGTTTGATTTTGCAAGTAATCCTCTGCTCCAACACACCACACAAGCACGTGGGGCCTCTCCGATGGCGGAGTGGCAACGTTGTCGTTTTGCCAAGAGGTCCTGGCACACAGTACAGTGGTTCGGATCACACTATAAACTGTAGGTCCAGTTCCGATTAGCCTATCTGTGCATAAAGTGCACTTTATTAACAATTCAAATCAACCACACATTCATAGATTTGTGTGAAGTCAGGTAGAAGTCGTAGAAATAGTATAAACATATGTTTAAACGTTTTGGTATTATATTATCAAAGCTCAATTATTGTTTTCCCCTCCAATAATTCCCATCAAGCATCGTGTCACAACCCCCTCCCTCCGGACACCCCTGTCTCCAGTTTGTTTCACGACTGAGTTCACTGAAAACCTTGTCCGGTCAACTTAAGTAGCTCTTTTGTAGGGATATAAGAAAACAAATGCAGAAGTTATTAACTTTGAGCATCTCAAGAATTCTCAGAATTCAAGATTAAAGAATTTTTACTTAGAAATGCAGAAAGTGATTAAAAACAAATTCTCACGATAACTTATGACATGTGTTTACAAATTATTTATCTCGGTCAATAAGACTTACGAGCGAAAAATATGTGCGACTTCCAGAAAAGATAATAATGATTTGAGATTTCCCCGCAACATGCAACACAGTGGCCACAAGCGATAAAATAGTAAAAATGTACACATTTTTGTAAGTACTGTATACTGGTTGTATACATTCTGAAACAATAACGTCTAAGATTACATCAACTTCATACATTCTCTCTTTCCTTTTCCCCCTACTGAAAGAACTTTTCGTTAAGCACTTTGGTTAGCGTAATTTGCATTGGATACCAAACTCTAGATTGAATTATTCTTGTAATAAATTGTTGACTATCAGCCAAGACATCAGAAAAGCGTCTTTGTCGTATTAGAACTTTCCTAATTTTACGCCTCCTCTCTGACAATTTTGATTGATTCCGACGATGAGAACGAATGATGAAGACAAGAAATGACAAAAAAATATTTAAAAATTTGTTTTAAGTCAACCTCTTGCAAAGATCGGACTCCACAATGTGCCTCCGCAGGGAATAGAACCTAGAACCCCTTGATTACAAGGCAACTGTGTTACCCACTGCACGATACACTACACAAAAATAAAACAGTCATTCCCAAACAAGGGGTGTATGTTTTATGTGAATAAAGTGGCCTTAAAATTAAAACAAAAACTAAAAAAAGAAAGATAGAAAGCAGGAATAAACTCAAGGGGTTCAACCTTGAACCGTTGGTGATGATATCTACATTCTGTCATTTGACATCTGAAACCTTTAGTCGATTTCCGTTGCGGAGTAAAGCCTCAGGTTCCTACGTACCTGGTCAGGCGTGGATGTATCATTGTGTGATCCATCACCATTTCATCGGTTCGTCATTTATCCTCTTCGTCGCAATTAACCAGATAGGTAGAAAATGGGCGTAAAATAGAAATACACTGAAACCCTTAGTTTAGTGTTGTATTGGCGATGCATGGCAACTGTAACCACAAACATTCGTTCGTGTATTAGACGACCAAGATTTGAAATGTGTGCTCCTTTTCGAAGAATTCAATTGCTACTTTTTGCACAGAAAGGCTATTCGAGACTGAACCTACAGTCTAAAGTGGAATCCGAAACACTGTACCACGTGTCCCCACCGGTATCAAACACGTGACGCGACCCCTTGATTACAAGGCGACGCTATCGTTTTCCAAGACCACAGCAAAACGTCCTTTTGCTGTATACAGTCAACGGCAAAAATTATAGCAGGCAAGATATCAATAATTTTCCTCCATTATTTACTTTCCCAGACAGGGCTTTTTTTAAGAAGCTGTATGACGATTCCGATCCTTGAAAATCACATTGAGGAACACAGACTTAATTAACATAATGATGAGCAATTTGTCTATTATTACATTTGCCTTCGATTGTGCGCACAACACAGGAATTCTGCATTTATCGCAAGTTACACAGGAAGAGCGAGAGAAACCTGGGAAGTGCTTCTACATATAACATCTAAAAGCAACGCCGAGTTGTTTCTCCCCCAATCCCTTATCTGCGAGGGGCTTAGTGGGCATGGTTGCCACTGCTTCAGGAACACATGCAGGTCGTGTGGGAAGAGAGAGAACTAAGAACGCTCACTCCCGTGTTCTCTCAGCATTGCTTCACGAAACGTATAACAGAAATATTTTCAATTTAAACTTTGTAAACCAACTTTATGCTTTAATGTTGAAAAAATAACGTTATTTAAAAGCAGCGAAGTTAATCATAAAAGATGAGTGTCTGGCAACCTTAGATACCGATAGAAGAGAAACAAGATCGCCTGCTTGACAGTAAGGTTGTCCTGTCTCCTGGTTGCAACGTTGCAAACGCAAGCTGCAGAAAATGCAAGCTCTTCGAAAAAAAGTTTAGAAAACACCTTTTTTTATAATCAATAGGTCTACAAACCGAAGGCAATAGCAATTGAATAGAATGGCCATATTTTCACGCAACAACTTTACTTTTTACTATACCTTTTTTTTTTTTGTCTGAGAGCGTACCGGGGGTGGGGTCTGTAGACTCCCCTAATACATGAGCAATATTCAAAGAAATTTAAATGCAGTATTTATTCATTAATTCTGTATAGGTTATATACGCGTGACTTACAAAGTACGAAATTACCTTACATATAATTTTGTTACATCGCGCTGCGACGCCAAGGGTCCCGGGTTCGAATCCCGGTCGGGCTTGGTTGTTTGTGAATGTCCATTCATCAATTTCATCATTTCATCACTCATCCCCATCTTCGCAAATTAGCCAAGAGGCACAAAACGCGAAGTAAAATAAACTAAATCAAATCAAATCAAAAATATAATTTTGTTGTGGATTTGTCACATTTTACATTGTTATAACAATTTTCTTCTGCGATAAACAAGTGCTTAGCTTTCCTTAAGCTGTCATTGAATATAAGTCAACTAAAGAGAAAACCGAAATCCTCAGCATTGTACGTACCAACATGTGACACTGGCGACACCACACAAAATTAAATAAACTTCTTAATACAACGACCTCGTACTCTAAACCAAACCAATGCAATGCTCAGGTTATAATACCAATAATATGGCTACCGTTCCAAGTATTTTTTTTTTGTGAATGTATTGTGGATTGTGTGGATTAGTACGAGGTGAAGGTAACTAATTTGTACCGTCTGGTTAACCACGACGCGGATATGAGAGGACGTGCGGAACGGAAGAAACGGAATGTTTCCTGCAAGTTATCTAAGGTTCTGGTCAAATAATCGTCTGCAATAAGTGAGAAATAATTCCAAAGGGCGGAATCACAGCCTGATTTACTGAAATTGCTGTTCTCTGCTTGCTTTCCTACTCAATAACATGCAACTCGCTATCACTACAATTCACGAATGTTGACGAAAAGAAGATTTAAATAAGATAAAGCATTTTGCCACCCCAAACTCGTGCACCCCAAGGTCCGGGCTGAGACATTAAGGCAAAATAAATTCATTAAATGAAGGGCTCTGGTATAAAACATGGTAAGTGACATCTTACCATGTACATATTACACGTACCATCTTACAAAAATGATCAAAATGTCACAAACAGTTCAATCTGTTCTTTATACTTAATTTTTTGCGATTTTCTTGTCACCTGAAGTGAAACGAAGGAAGGTTTTTCACCATAACACTGGATTGCTCAATATCCCTCGAAACGATCTCCTCTCAGCGGATGATAGTGCATGAGAACTATTGGGAGCGAAGAGGTCCAAGGGCAAGGTGCAACGGGGGCATTTCCACAACAATCTCTATTTCAAAAGATCATTAACAGATCTACAGCAATAGCAACGTATTCACAATTAAAGTGAAACAAGAAAGGACAATAAATATAAGAATGAAACCTAATTGATTTATATTAATAGAAAAACTAAACACAATGTTTCAAGTGTTACGCCGACATCCGTGGAGGAGTGGTTAGCATAGCGTGCTACGACGCCTGAGGTCCCGGGTTCGAATCCCGGCCTGGGCATGGTTATTTGTGAGTGTCCCTTCATCGGTTTCATTTTACATCAGCCATTTCCATCTTCACGATTAGCCAAAAGTGGCAGAAAAGCGAAGTAAAATAAACCAATTCAATCAATCAATCTTTCAGCTGTACCATAATAAAACAATTTCATTAATTTTGAAATTAATTGACATCTTTAAACACTTAGTAAAGAAATCAGTTTGCTACTTTATGCAAATCTGATATTTATGAAAGTAAAAAATAATTCTTTAAATGTATTTAATAATGTTATTTCTAAATATTTAGTGATTTAGTAATTAGTAATGTTGTATTTAATTGCGTATACATATTAGCGCGCACGTGCGTGTAGATTAAGATCTTCGTAAACCTCAACCAGTGATTTCACACCATGTACACGAAGCAAAAAGAAGAAGAGTCAGTATTGATTTATTTATTTTGTGTTTTAAGTCCACTTTATGCACAGTAAGGCTAATCAGAACTGAACCTACAGTTTAAAGTGGGATCCGAACCACTATGTGCCTCCACCGGGCATCGAACCCCGTACCCCTTGATTACAAGGCAACGACGAAGAGTCAATATGATGTTACACCCATATTCTGCCTTCCGTTCCAAAGATATGGGCCTTCCTGATTGTTTCATGCCCAACGCTGTCGCTTTGTAATGAAGGGATTCCGAGATCGAACTTTCATGCCTGCTTGGGGTAGATTGATCAGAGGCTCGAATCCCACTTTAAACTGTAGGTCCTTCCCGATTAGCCTATCATGCAAAACGTGGACTCAAAACAAAGTTAAACCACAGATGAATGTGGTTTGACCAAAGTTTTGCTTTGACACGTACGCTATATTAAACGATGAAACAACATTGACCCCCCACCCTTCACTCATCCGTTTTGCTTTGTAGTTCGCATGTATTGACTTGAATTATATCCTACTTAAGTGGATGATGGACCAAGTTTGATGTACAGATATTACCAACGATGGCAAAAACGAAGTACGTAGTGACTAGCAGCTAATGCAAACGCAATTTTGAGTCTGTAGCTTTTCCGAACGCGGGATGAGACTTCCTGGCGCCATTCTTTACTCCGCAGACGCTGCCAGCAAGGGAGGGCACGAAGCAAGTTGCACAGAATTAGCTATCGCTTGTGGCGTTCTGAAAGCCCACTGTGGAAAATAAAGGAACTCACCAAAGAGTGTTTTCTTTTTACTTTGTACAGTCAACAGCAAAGTAATGGTAGGCAAATTGTCTATTGCTATCTTCATTACTTTTTATTCTATATCCTGTGCTGTTTTAAGGAATGACACTATGTTGGTTCGAAGCAGGCATTGCCCTCTTCATATTGACGTCATTATTTCAATTCAGTTTCATCACATTGTGTAATACAGACCGAATGAAAATGGTGGTGGATAATTCGACTACTGTTTCTTTCGACGCTGAGTGTACAGCAGAACTATTAAATACATTTATAAAATGATCAGAAAATACTATAACTTTAGATGAATTCGTATTTTCTTTTTAAAAAAATTCAGCCTGAGGCTATCCAACTACTCTTCTTTAGCCAACATATTTAAAGACGCTAAAAGCATGAAGCTTGTACAAAATTATGTAACGAGATTGCTAATTTGAAGCAAGTATATATGATAAAATATTTTGAGACTCATTTTAATCAACGCAAAGCAATGTATATTTTCTGCAGCGACCAATTTATTCGTCCAACAAACTTATGTAAGTTATTTAGATAACTATCCACTTCTACTCGTTCCTCTGGACCGGCACCAGAAGGCAGAGTGGTTAGCACATCGCGGTACGACGCCAGGGGTCCCGGGTTCGAATCCTGACCTGGGCACGGCAGTTTGTGAGTGTGCATTCATCAATTTCATCATATGATCACTCATCCTCATCTTCGAAAATTAGTCAAGAGTGACACAAGAAGCGAAGTAAAGTAAAGCAATATAATCAATGAATCGTTCCTTTGGGGCAGGTAGGAGATTCAGTTCAGACGCGATTGAGTAATGTGGAACTGTTTCACCCCTAAATAGAACCGAGATGCAATGCGATAATATTTTCTTCCGCCCTTCTTTTCCTTAGATGTTCGACTGTGCAATATGGTAATTACCAGTTTGTTACTGATAAAGTAAAAACATATAAATGTGAAGGATAATAGCAGGTTGACGTGTGAATATACAAAATTATTAATTTGGAGTACCTAAATGTAAAATCGTCGCGATTAACAAAACAGGAAGAAAAGCCACGTAAAATATACAGTGCGTTCAATTTAAAATTGAACTCACCGGAAAAGCATCATGAGAGTAAGTAAGTATTAATTTCCTTTTTCAATTTCCTTGTCTCTAAGTTCCACACCAAGCTACGTGACTATGCAGCCGTAGTGTTACCATTACAAACATATAAATGCATTGCGTTAGGTATTCGTAAATGGGCGGACTGCGGTACAATTTTAAATTAAACGCGCTGTAAATAACCGAGTATAAATAGTTGTTTATTAACTTCGGATTTTCCTTTTGTGTTGCTTACGAATTTAGAAACAGTACCTGAATACTTTCTTCCGAAAGAAGCACTGCACAGGCACACAACCTCCACATGTGTACATAAGTATAAGTGTGTGATTAGAAATTAAATATGAATGATAAGAAACGTTATACTTTTTAAAGATGGTGGAGTTATTAATTTACCGTTACTTGAAAATTCCGGAATCTCAGGTATTGACAACAACGAAATATCGATATATCGAAACGGTACCTTCGTTATTTTCCGGTACTTTCTGCATCTTTGATGTAACCGGTAGTTCGAGATATTGAACCAGGGTATCTAAAACTCACTCTATACTCGTAATATTCTGAGACTGACTCTTGCAAGGTATAAGTTTACTCTCCAGCACTTGAAATGAGAAGAGAAAGGAAAGGGGGGGGGGATTTCTCGCGCCCATAAGCAAAGATGAAGACATGGGACTGGATCGCAATTCTGCCATTGATGGCAACAACTATTGGTGAGCCCAACTTAAGAGTTCAGTATGGGGCTTATGGGGACAGTGTTGCCGCATGGTGCGCAGTGGAAGAAAGCTCCGGCGTGCATCGAACTTCTGCTGTAGTACACGCCGCAACAAAAGTTAGTGATTAACGGAACGGGTACTGTTCAATACAAGAATACAAATCCTTTCGCCATGATTTGATGGGAAGCTGTTCTTTCATGCGGCTGTGGTACAGAGTAATGACGGTCCATGGAGGGAGATTTGCAAATAACTGTTCCCGAATATACTTGTCATACGTCTTGCTGTCCATTTCATCGTGTACGTAGGCCGTGTTTTTCCCTTTAAGTCCACCTTTTGCACAGAAAGGCTAATCGGGACTGGACCTACAGTTTAAACTGGGATCCGAACCACTATATGCCTCCAAAGGGTATCAAACCAGGACGTTACCACTGTGCCATCGGGGAGGCCTGTTTCACATTTATCGGCACACTGTCTTGTTTGAGACAAAACCGTGTTCATTACCAGCATGCACCAAAGCAAATCTCTCCCCCCGATCTGTAAGTGCTCGCAAACAACTCGTAAGACCGCACAGAAAGTCTTGTGTCTTTATTGTTTTGTCCCTCTATTCGTTTTGCACAGCAGCAGCTCGACAGTCATAGGCGGGTCTAGATTATTTTTTTCTGGGACGTGCACAGAATATGCTGTAAGCATTACGTAATATTGGAAATATAATGTGCAGATTTGCAACTTATTTGACACATCAAAGAGTGCCCTTATATCAGTGTTGTGCCCAGTGTTTTCGAAGGGGGAGGGGGGTAGTACGTATACTTTTTAGTAGCTGGTCCTCATATGCCATCTTCTCCTGCTGTTGACCCTCTTCTTTTAGGAATACTTATCCAAGGGGGGGTTATGACCAGCATATACGCCCATTGGACACGTCACGTCATTCACATCAATATAATTGCAAGGGTTCGTTCTAGGTGTAATTTGTGGTCAGATGAACTAATCGGAACTTAGCCTTCAATGTATAATTCATCCTAGAATGTACCTCCGCCAGGAAACGAACCCAGGGCCCTTCGATTATAAGGGGATAGCATTAGCAGAATTTCCGTAGTCGCATTAAAATCAAGTGATCCAGGGTTCGATACCTGCTGGAGGCACATAGTACTTCGTATCTCACATAAAACTGTAGGTTCAGTCCCAACTAACCTATCTGCCCATAAAATTGAACTTAAAACTCAATCAATCAATTATTAGTAGAGGTGTGAAATAAAAGGAGTTTTATTGTATTTTTACTCATATGAAGGATAATTACAGAAAGGAGACTGACATTCTTTTAAATATCTAGGAAAAATGGCTCGTTCATTTTTTTTATCTTTTAATATAACGCTCTCAATACTTTTCATAATACTTAGTCATCATTTTGGGAGGGGCAAGTGAACCTCCTCCCGAAAAAATCCGGCAATGTATTATATACAATGTGCCTGCGAAGTTTCGCCGCACATCGCCTCGTATTAAAGTTATATTCGAAGTCGTTACCTCTTGACGTTTTTTCTGCTCGTTTGGTGTTGCAAAAGGACCTTTAATCGCTTAGCTATTAATTTTGTAAACAGTTTTGAACGAAATTCCAGTCGTTTCAGCATTTTCGCTTGCAGTCCAACTAACACTTTTACCGGGATGTTTCTGCTTGAAGTATATTTATGTTTATTACAATTTGTCTCTCTTTACTTGTAAGACTCTGGACACTTTTATGCTTGATAATACCACCCCTTGCCATTTTGCTGTTGTAGAATAATTATAATAATAAATGGCAGTGTCTGCTGCCACGTTCTTTTTCTGCTGGAACCTCAAAAAAGATGCGCGTGGCAGTAAACTCGGTCTTTGTTTTATCGTGATTTCATCATGCTATGTATGCAATTACGTCTGTAACACATACTGTTAAGTTGTAGCGATTACTTTTACAAAAATGTTTTAAGATTAAGTCCCTCAGCATTCTTCTAATAATAAACCTAAATGCTCTCGTAGTTAGGTTAAGTTCTGTTAGCATTAAAATAATATCGCTAAATGCTTTCTAAAGATAAAGGTTCTAAATTACCCGTACATTCATTCCCACTAATCATATACTTGCATTTATCTCGTCTTAATCTGTTCTTAAGATTTGTAACATCATTTTAGCAGACGAATTACGTGGCAGCAGCAAATTTGACGCTTATTCTTACTGCTGACACGTGCGTGGCAGCAGACTCGGCCATAATAAATTCCTTCAAGAAATACCCAAAATGAGAAAGCGCACACGCAAACAACAAACCAATTGACCCCCGACAGGAGCCTATTCACGAACTTTTGCCTGGCCATTCCCCGCCCCCTTCCCTCTTCCCAACACGTGTTTGGAGCAAGTGGCAACCGCCGGACAGCTGTTAGTTTTAACTCCCCAAATCGCGGTAAACACAAGAAAGGAAAACGTCTTGTTTTGATGGTCCGAATTGCAAAAGAAGGTGTAAACCATCAAAGCCTTACATTTCCTCTGGTTTTTGCTTATTTATTATTTTCTCTTCGAATGATAACGACTTTTGTTTCTGACAGAAACACACTTGTTTAGGGGTGGTGATCTCAAAAGTAAAAGCCCATAAGGGCCCATACTGAACTCTTAACTTGGGCTCCACTATAGGGTGATGTTCTAGCCCCTTTTAGCCCTAGTAATGAGCATCCTCTCACGTCACGAAGTCTCCGGGGTGTCACTTCGCGAGGTTTTCTTTCTCCTGATAGGAGAGGGAGCTACTTTTTTAGTTTTACCGTCGGGGCAAAACGTGCCGACATCTGGACAAAGCCTCGGGTTCGAATCTCGAACGTCCCCCAACCTTTACGTTGCAGAGAAAGCAATGGCAAATGGGCGCGGTAGGAAGAGAACCAACGAAACGCACGCATTCATGTAATATAAAGATTTTCATATAAAATGTTGTTAAATGTTTAAAAACTCATACTTGACTGATCGAAATCAAATTATTTCAAGGATGTGGTCGACTTCTCAACTGATCACTCTTTTGGTTTGCCTCTAATTATGGTCATCCATTCTTAACTTACTTATTTCTTTTTCCCATTGCTTTTGAAGTGGAGATGAGTGGAGTGTCAGGAAATTTCGTTAGAGGACGCAGTTGAGGGGACAAGAAGTGCCAAAATTTGAGGTGAGGCAACTACCCCCACGCCCCCATAATCAACGCCACTATGTATAATCCTATTCTAGTTAATATTATTAATAATAATATGTTAATGTAATTGCCCTTGTTCACCAAGAAGTGATTCCATGGCTGATGGTTACTGTGGCACGATATTTAGGGAGTGGCCTCGGCTGGAATCTACGATGGAGTTATGTTTTTATGTAATCCGCTTTGTGAGCTAATTACTTCATTTCCTTGTTTTTAACTTTCTGGTGTATATAGTGCACCGTAAAGCAGGCAAAATTAAAGAAAATATCCTGAAATGGTCACATAACGGGGTATATTTAGTGCTGTTAAAACTATTGATTGATTTGGTTTATTTTACTTCGCTTTCTGCCACCTACGGTTAATTGAGTTGAGGACGAGTGATCATATAACCTAATGAAATTGATGAAGAGACTCGCACAAACAGCCAATTTCTGGCCAGGGTTC
Organism: Lepisma saccharinum; assembly: GCF_977018435.1. Taxonomy (NCBI): domain Eukaryota; kingdom Metazoa; phylum Arthropoda; class Insecta; order Zygentoma; family Lepismatidae; genus Lepisma; species Lepisma saccharinum. Next base: position 6,922,892 of record NC_139237.1, read on the forward strand.
GAACCAGGGATCCCTGGCTTCGTAGCGCTCTGTGCTAGCCACTCCGCCACGGAGGCCGGTTTCTGAAACCATCGATATCCGTTATCTGTACTCGAAAATATGACCTCTAAATATCGATATACTGAGAACCGACATTTTCGGTATCTTCGGTAACCAACATAAAGTACTCTCTTTAATGGTGACATTCATTTATATCTTGTAAGGTTGAAGAGTAGAGGCACTAACGTTAGGCCCTACGAGAATATTTGTGCGCGTCTGAATTTATTTGCTCTCACCTACCAACCACTTCGACTCATTGTTATATTTATGATAGAAACGGATGATTTGATTTGATTTGATTTGAGTTGATTTAGTTTATTTTACTTCGCGTTTTGTGCCTCTTGGCTAATTTGCGAAGATGGGGATGAGTGATGAAATGATGAAATTGATGAATGGACATTTACAAACAACCAAACCCGACCGGGATTCGAACCCGGGACCCTTGGCGTCGCAGCGCGATATGCTAACCACTCGGCCACAGGGTCGGGCTAGAAACGGATGAAAATCGCCCGCTCTAGTAAAGACGATTTTATTATTATCACTATTAATATTATTATGGTTTGTATATATTCTTTGCCCCAAACAGGCAGCGAGCTAGCAGAAGGGCGATTGAGTTGTGTAGAAAGAGCCACAGCTGATGACCGAGACGCACTGGAAAAACATCCCCCCCTTTTTTTTCAGAAGCGTGCGGTAAAGGAAACGGAGCAAGCACCACTTGCGTTTTTTTTTTTTAACATTTTTGTATCTTAAGTTCATGTCTTTCAATGCATTTAACACCTTAGAATGGAATTAATTTCTACAACATATTTACATGTGCAGACCTTTCAGTTCTCCTATTTGCAGTGGTATTGCCTGCAAACATAAACCGGCTCGCTCAGCCACGCGGGTTAGCTGATCGCGTTACAAGGAAGAGACTGAAGCTTGACGCCCATTGAGACGCGGCAAAACATGGAAATTTCCGGCAACAGATCTGCTGTCTGCTTCTACTTAAACCAAATGGTGTAACGCCCACTACAGTGAAACGCGCGAAACCGAAGCACGAAAATTTTGGCAGGTTATGTTACAGATTATCGCCCACTGAGACGCCGGAAACGGGTCTGTCGTGTTCATTTCCTGAGTTTCTCCGCGTCTCAGTGGACGTCATGCTTTATGCAGTACTTACATGGTCACTGTCCGTCCCCCTTCACGCTAAATAAAAAGTCGAAAGCAAGCGATTCCAGGCCCGCGTTTGTCCTTGGCAAGGGTGTTGGAAAGAACTCGTCTACGCTGCCCAAAAGTGTTCTAAATTCCAGCATTTTACATGCATCCGTGGAACCAGCTAACTCGGTACGATAATGCGTGTGTGAAACTTTTCAGTAATCAACACATTACCTTATAAAGTTAGTCAATGATCAATGGCCGTATGGTATATTATTATAAGTAAATTCACCAACCAATACTTGGGCATATCCTGCATGTGATCAGTAACTCGGAAATATAGAGCGTATGTAACATTGCAAATAGGGTGAGGAAGAGGGTGCTATTTGGTAGCGTAGCGTGGCTGCTGCGGACACGTGTTTTCTTTACTGTGGCCATCGTCCTGTGTCATTCTGTTCTTTCGTGTGGTGCTTCTGCTATCTCGAGTGAAAGTAGGGTCTATATTGAAAATGACCGCCATGGATGACAAACCAGACGAGCCACCGATTTGCAGTGGTGCAGGTAAGTACTCGATTAGGGATCTTTTTTCATTCAGTTGAAGAACTTCTACCGAAATGTTGGAGGTGGTGCATTATGAGAGACCGTGCCCTGAACTATGCATAACCAAATCAAGTAAGTAAAAACGGAAAAATTTTCAAAAATCAGTTAAAAGTGTCTCAGTAACAAACAATATTATGTGGTGGTTCTTGTTGAATTTGTTTTAATTCCACTTTTTAAGTACCACAAAAAGGCTAATTTGGATTGGGCCACAGTTTAAAGTGGGAAATGGCTACGCCTCGACCTAGTATCGAACCCTTTCATTACAAGTTAACGACGTTACGTATTATGTGTGTTATAATTAGCCGAAATGGAAAATTGACCCGTCGTTTGCCTATCACGAAAAGTCACGCCCCTGTCCCCCTTCCTATGGTTTAGCTGTTTGACTGTGCATTCTGGCGAATGTCAGTGAGAGAAGGATACGCTTAAACTAATATATTAGTAAAACATTACTCACATTATTCACAGTTTAGAAGTATATAATATCGTCACGGTTAACCCAATACAAACAAAAGTGCCATAAAATTACTTAGTATAAATAGAAGTAATACTTAATTTGTCTAAAGTTGCATTATTTTCATAAAGCTTATCCCTTTTGCGTTGATTCCCAATTTAGTAAAAAAAAAACGAACGCACGTTCACCCCCCATATATTTTTAGTTTTGAGTTTGTATTTTAAGGCCATTTTATGCATAGATAAGCTAATCGGAACTGGACCCACAGAAGTGCAGAAATGCAGGACGTTGTCTGATTGCAATATAAATACAACTTGTAAGAAACGTGATACTTATTACGGCTGCTGGAAATATCAATATAGCAGACCCCAAGTATTGGCATCAAACAAATATGTTCTGCATCTTCGATGTGACCTGTATTTCGATACACCGAAACCTGGTATCTAAAATCCATAACTGGCTGTCCTACGCATTTTATTCTGGGATTGACACTTCCAAGGCACAGTCAACGGCAAAGATAATGGTAGGAAAATTGCCCAACGCTATTTTCATTACATTTTCATTCTAGTGTACATCCTATGTTGTTTTTAGGAGTAAACTACGTTAGTTCGAAGCGGGCAATGGCCTCTGCTTATTGATGTCATTATTTCAAATATTTATTATCACACTGTGTAATACAGACTGAATGAAAATGGTGATGGATAGTGGCGGCAATTGGGCGCCAAAACTGGGGTGCAAGGTGCCAAAACTGGGGGGAAGGTGGCAAGGACAGTTTAGTTTCCCTTTGCATATAAGGTTTAGCATAAAAGTTGCAAAAAAAGGGAGGAAGTGCCCCCCTTGCCACCTCTGGCGATGGACAATTCGTCGTTACCAGGATTTCTGAATAATAGAGCTGTCCTATGTTTTGTTGATGTTTTGTGCATAATAGGTTAGACGAACCAGATGATTTAAATTGACTTGAGCTTTTATTATAAATCAACTTTGTGTAGAAATAGGCTAGTCATGGTGGACCTACAGTTTAAAGTTGAATCATAACACTATGTGTCTCCATCGAACACAGGACATCTTTATTACAAGACAACGAAGTTGCCACTACACCATCGGGGAGAGCCTCTAAAGACACACCAGCCAAATTATAATCGAGAACTCCAAGTTACTTAGAGACAAATAAAAAAAAATAGTACACTAACCCGAAAATGTAATACTAGTATGTTCCTTTCTTTAACACGAAATTAGCATGACCTGCAGACTACATGAGTGTTTCCAAAGACCAAAGATATGTTGCTTATACTCTCTCCTTCACAACAAACTTCAACTAAGAATTAAAACACGAGTGTTTCTCTTCGTCATATTCTGGTGAACCTGATTAACAAAAATGTCAGATCTAAATTTTACTTCCAGTCCGTCTTTATTTACGTGCAGCGCGCAAGGGTAACGTTTCAGGTTTCGTAACCCAGAAAAGCATACTTTGTACTTGTCTTTCTTGCATCATGACAGCTGTACAGTCACGAACAGTTCTGGGTTGTAACGATTTCATTGACTTTCAATTGGACAATTACAAACCAGTAGTGTCAGTGACTGTACTAACGTCCCAATTCGATATTTCAACGGCAGTGTTTTTCTACTGCTTGCGCAAGTGGGTGTTATCTGCTGCCGTAATCTACAGTCGTTCCCCTTCTCCCACTTGTTTGGCTGCGAGAGTAGTGCGTAAGAATTATTTTGACTGGTATCTAATTTTCGCTGCGGGCTACAAGCAAGGTGTAACATGATTGATTGATTTAGTTTATTTTACTTCGCGTTTTGTGCCTCTTGGCTAATTTGCGAAGATGGGGATGAGTGATGAAATTATAAAATTGATGAATGGACATTTACAAACAACCAAACCCGACCGGGATTCGAACCCGGGACCCTTGGCGTCGCAGCGCGATGTGCTAACCACTTTTTTTAATTTTAAAAGGAAATACCCCCTACACGGAGGTATCCCCCACCATTCACTCTTTTTCTCACTTTTACACTTTTCAATTCTTACATTTTTCTTTCTTTCTTATCAACTGGACGAACACAAATACCCATGCCTTACCCGGGACTCGAACCCAGAACCCCTGGCGTTGTAGCGCGCTCTGCTAACCACTTTTTTTTTTTTTTAAAAAAAAAAGGAAATACCCCCTACACGGAGGTATCCCCCACCATTCACTCTTTTTCTCACTTTTACACTTTTCAATTCTTACATTTTTCTTTGTTTCTTATCAACTGGACGAACACAAATACCCATGCCTTACCCGGGACTCGAACCCAGAACCCCTAGCGTTGTAGCGCGCTCTGCTAACCACATCGCCACGGAGGTCGACATCACTCGGCCACAGGGTCGGGTAACAAGGTGTAACAAAATTATACCTAATGCCACATATAACATGACGATTATTATTAGAGATTAATTATGATTGCCCTTTTGCGGAGTGAAATACTTTTCTCTTTCGCAATAACTAACAACAACGGGATAGCAAAGTTATGAACTATGAATTAACGTAATGAATAACAGCGTTGGTTTTTCTGTGACAGTTTACTTAGGAAACTCACCTGTGGTCGAACGTTTCATTCCCAGTTTTTCTAAATGTAATATTATTATTTTATTATTTTTCTAAATCTTGCATTTACGACAATCAAAGAAAAGTAAGAATACCTTATTTGAAATTGTTAATCCCCCGAGACAAAGGGAGACTGAGTTCGGAATGCAAAAGTTAACCTTCGTACTTGGTTCTTGGAGAGAACCTTCATAGTATTAACATTACGAATGGTTTGTCCAATGAATGAGTAATAATTGCAACAGACAGGCGAAGCAAGGGACGAAAATCCCGTGGATAGAACGAAATTACTATTTACATTGGGAACCATCAAACATGATTTGCTTACCTAAACACTACTGCATACCCAGCCCAAAGCTTGACAAATTAAAAGTAATAACGAGCAAATGTAGAATGAAATGTATTATGGAACAGTTATTGGTCCATCATTCTCAGCTGAGTTTTATCTTTAGACATCTCTCATAAGTGACTTATCAAAAGTTTCATCTGTCCATGATTTTGCAAAACTCTACCTTTCCAATTCCACCTTCCTCTTCAGAGGTATACCTTGTTTGATACCCGGTAGAGGCACATATTGGTTCGGATCTCATTTTAAAACGTTAGGTCCAGTCCCATTTAGCCTACCTGTGCATAAAAATGGACTTAAAACTATCCGTAAAAAATCCAGAGATATACCGACCTCCGTACGAAGTGGTTAGCACAGAGTTTACGACGCCAGTGGTAACGGGTTCGCATCTCTGCTGGGCATGGCTGTTCTTTGCGAGTGTTGCTGCATCCACTCCGTAATTTCATCCTATCATCACTCATCCTCATCGTCGCGATTAGACACACTCCGTAGGCGACGCTAAATAACAAAATCAAATTTTTCCATGGGCCCGCACGCACGAACAATATATACATACATTGAAGAAACGGAATAGCAGAAAGGTTTTGACATTTCCTTTCACATACTTCTGTATTTTACATTGAAGGGGCCTTAAGTGATGCTTGCCATGGACCCAAAATATGTAGATCCGTCACTGGCAGTCATTTGTTTTCTCCTCTCTCTTCCGCATTTACCCGAGTACCGCCGTGTTGCCAGTTTCCTTCACTCCTTCGTTATCAAAAGCTTCAACAACGATAAATATTACATCTTGACTTTCGATGTGTGACGTTCATAATGATAATGCTTAGCAGTGAATAAAGGTGACGACCATCTGTTGAAGAATGCTGAACATTTTGGCAACGCAGGGGCAGGATCACATGGTAAAGAGCTCATTGCGTCACCACTCTCCGACCGCTCCCTTACTGTTGAAAATTAAATAACAGGGCCAGTGGATTTTTCTCATCTTGGTCAAGCTTAAACATCAAATTCATTCTCTCTATTTTTCTTAGCTGAAGTTCGACTTTCAATCATTCTTCGGCTAATTCCGTCCTTTGCAGCTGATACGTTTTCACCTTTCAAGTAAATGCAGGATTGATTGATTTGGTGTTTGAATAGCACTTTCTGCTAATCGGGACTGGACCTACAGTTTAAAGTGGGATCCAAACCACTGTGTGCCTCCACCGGGTATCGAACCCGGGACCTCTCATTACAAGGCGACGACGCTACAACTGCGCCATCGAGGAGACCCAAGTAAATGCACGAAAAATCATGCCTTGTGTAAGAAATAAGAAGCTAAGAGGATGAAAAACGTTTCTGCTCTGTCACTTTCCCTTCCTGCAAGAAAGCGATAAGAACTGCGTGCTTTTTTTTTCCTTTCGCCAAACTACATTGTACATGCAGTACAAGAAGACTTGTGTCCGGTGGTGCGGACGGAATAGATAGTCAAAATGCTACAAAAAGAACGTTTGACCCATCTTTCAGGGCTGAAAGACGGTGTTACGGAGTATCTTTGCCAAACTTTTCTTTGGTTTGTTCAAAAGATTTACTGGTAATTCATTACCGCAAAGATTACTGTAACTGTGTTTGCTTTATCAATATTATTTCCATACTCAACCCACGTTTTTCAAACTGCTTTGAAGCAGTCGAACGGTTATTGCCTAACATATACGGCCAGCCCTATGTAGTTGTGGTAATTTCTTCGGCCTGTAATCAAGGAGATCCGGGTTCGATACCCGGGGGAGACACACAGTGGTTCGGATACAATTTTAAACTGTAGGTCCAGTCTTGATTAGCCCATCTTAGCCTAAAGTAAACTAAGAAATCAAGTTAGCGTGATAACAGATTTATTTACCGGTGGGAGCTCGAACATTTCTGGCTCTTGAAGCCAGTTGGGAAGCTACGTGAATTAGTGGGATCCGATCGAGAAAACCAGATAACAGCGGCAATGCGATTCGATGTTCTGATCGCGTGTCAACCAATCAACAGGCGTTTGTTATTCAAGGGCAGTTTCGCCACGGAGTTTATTCATCGTGACTGTTATATAGATGATTAATTGATAAGATGAGCGGGAAAATATTGAAGAATCAGTCTGTTATCCTAACCACTACGTCAGCTTGTATTGTGTTTCACGCTAAACAGAGCCGAATTCTGTCACTTGGTTATGATATGCCAGCTGGAAAGTTATGGAACAGCTGCCTATCTACTCGTACAAGGGGTTTTAGAGCAACTTTCCTTTTAAGAAAACGTCAAATTTAGCAAAAAATTGCATGATCCAGGAGTGGTAAGAAATAACTCATAATCTCCTTATGCTCACATCCCTTTACTACATTTATAGGCACGCCACTGAAACGGTGGGAATATTACCCACAAACAGGAGCGGGGTGTAAGGGATGACTTTCCTTCAAGCGCCTAAATGACAACGTCTCTTTTAGGTATGACACGATGGACTCAAGGAAGGGGGGCGGGGGGTTCGTACTAGGATACATAGGGCCGCACAAAAATGAGAAGCTGAAGGAGCAGAAGTGAAGAAGACCATGGACTATTAAAATTTCTTAACGTTGTCATAATAGCAGAATAGAACATGTCAAATCCTTTTTCTTGCTAATTTCATGAACGAAGGAGTATCTAGCGCTTAAATAAGTTCTTACATCATGACCATATTTTCAAAGGTCACGAGATACAAACAATATGTACAATTTTATTGCTCGAATATAAACAATTGTTCCTCGAAATAATAATGTAAACATTTTGAATGCCAACAATTAAAAGTCAAGTGGAGAGATATTGAAGGCTGAAATCAACATCCTTGTTTCTTGGTTCGCGTCCAGTGTGGCTATTGTTTTCCTTTAGTGCGTTTGCGGTATTTGTGTTATATGGCGAAATATATATTGAAAGTGGCAGTTTTAAAGGACAACGAAGTTTAATGAATATTTTTAATCAGATGTATCGATATTTTAAACTATACAAGTGCTATTAGTACAGAGTGTGCATTTTGCAGACAAACGGGGCTTTGGCGTCTAGACTCACACTCAGTCTGTGTGTTGTGTTGCTAACTGCCCATGCGTGTTCGTCATTGCCTGGCTTCAATTTCACCCTAATCTTCGCGTGACCAAAAGAGACAGAAGCGAGATGTAAACTAATCAAATCAATAAGTAGATAACAGCAGCAAATGTTGTGTCTTCATGCAAATGTCGCATATAATGTGAAGGTTATGATGAATGATGAAACAGACTGTTGGAACAAACACAACTTCATGTCCAGGTTTTTTAACCGGGATGCGAACCTAGGACACCGTGTGTTTTGTGGCACGCTACGCTAACAATTCAGCCACAGAGCCGGCTTGCGGGAGTGATTCCCGAGACGTAAACGATATAACTGGGAAGATGAAAAGAGACTGTTGCATTGGCGTCTTCAAGTCTGCACGGAGCGTTCACCACATCAGTTGCAAAACCTTAACTTGATTTTGCTGTTTCATGGGTGATATTATTTATTCCCATATTTTCGGTCATTGTGTTTCTGTATAATCAAGGGGTCTCGGGTTCGATACCCGGTGGAGGCACTAGTGGTTCGGATCCCAATTTAAAATGTAGGTCCAGTCCCGATTAACCTGACTGTGAATAAAGTGGACTTAAAACACCAAGTCAATTAATTGTGTTTCTGTAGTCGAACTTTGAGATATGCATGCGAAAAGAAATGTTAATTCCACGATGGTGGATTAAGGGTGTATGCTTTGTTAACTGACTAGAAATTACAATTATGGAAAATTAAATCTTTGTAGGTAGGCTCACCTAAAGACTACTGGTAAAATGTTTTACTTTTATGTAGGACTGCTGAATTCACCGCATCATTCCTACAAGGGAAGGGAAACTATGCCTTCAAAATGTAAATACTTTTATCCAAAACCCGATTAGCCTTCCTGTGCATAAAGTGGACTTGAAACAAAAAATTAATCAATCAATCTTATCCAAAACGCTAGTAAAAAAAAATAAAAAAAGAGGGTGGGAAAAGTTGTTTTCAGCACTCTGTCCTCAACATTTCGGCATCCATGTCTTACTTGAGAAGCACGGACTTGAACATTCCTACAGTATAAACGAAATATTACGTGCAACCCTCCCCCACTCCATCCGCCAAAAAATCTGCTGCTACCAGGGGGCTCTGGGTTCTACTCTAACTCCGCGCTTTTAATCCGAGGAGAAGGGGTTCTTCACACATTGACTCACATGCTAGCCTTTCATGAAAATTCGCGCTTTTAGTAGGTCATTCCCAGTGAATAGAACTGCGGAGGTGTAGCTCGCGCACATTGAAACAATGTTTGTTAAAAAGAACTTACGAGGCTTGGTTCACGTCAAAATAGAGGCCTAGCAGTCTTTGTCGAATTGTATGACTCGTTCCCGTGTGTCTCCATATCGATGGCGGGGCAATCGTTTCACGGTTAAGCTCTCGCAATTAGTAATATTTTATCATTACTGCAAGAATTGTGCGTTACTTTTCCTTTCCTTTATGCTTACTTGAGAAATGTAGATTTATTTCAATTTCACTGGTTTTTATAGTTTTGACTTTGTTCTACAATACGTATATCCTATCAACATACGTATTTTGTATTTTTACCTGCTCAAATGATATAACTTGGTTCTCTAATATCTGGAGTTGAAGCACGGCCAATTTGTAGCCATTTTTATACCTTACTTAAAACTGTTATTCCGACGAAAATTATTTGTGTTATTGAAGTCGTGACTTTACAATTTTATGATCTGTAGGAATCGAAGATGAAAGAGGTACAAATTACATCACCTAGCCTATACCTTTTTTCGACTACATTTGAATTGTATTCTAGCTCAGGAGTAAAAGACAGAAGAGGAAAGGTGGCAGCGAAATTGTTGAATGAATGGGAATCTGACCAAAGCGAAGAACCCTTGCAGCAATACCATATAATACATGATTGCAAGCATAAAACCATTGTTTTACAAAAGAACTACAGTTAAGACTGGAAGAAGTTTGGTTTTTCTTATCCCTAGCTTCCCCTGGCGTACAAGAAATTAACATACCTGAGGGGGCCTCAGAGGCCCAGACATTTTTTTCCTTTTTAACATTAAAATTAAAATTCATGGAACAATTTTTTAATGAATAATTTCTTCTTTTGTTGTTCATATAACTTATATAACAAATATAATAATTGCAAAATGACCATCATGTGAACCAATTAATACACGAGTGTCACACACATTTTATCATTCACTAGACCTCAAAATTACATGTTAATGTTGAATCAATGGTATTTCTTGTTTTCGTATGTGCTGTTCTCAAGTAATTATAATAGCTACATTAATTACCATAATTATCAACCAATTGTACACTGTTACAGGCACAAGTTTCATGGCGGAACATACTGATAGGCCCACAGCGTGAATTTTCCTCCTATGTACGTTACCTTCATTGTATGAGCAAAAGTAATTCAGAAATATTGGTAGGGACCATTGCAACGTATTTTAATTTATTTTCATTTTTTAAATACAAATGTCCGCAGTTGAGAATTTGGTTGGCCTGGAATCCCCCCCCCCCGGGTAAGCTAGTGCTAACAATATATCATTTTAATTAAGGGCGCGGGGGAGGGGCTGATTCCAAATAAATAATGGTTATGCACAATATAATGTAATCTAGTCAGTAGGGCGCCTGTCTGCCACACGGGAGTCCCTTGGATGATCTAAGGTCGAAATGTTTCCGCCGTTGTCCCCGCGTAAAGCGACTGGAGCTCATCCAGCCTCAAATAAATGGTGGGTAACTAGAGGTAAAACTCTGGGGTGTAAAGGCGACAGGAACGTAGTGCTGACCACATCACCTCCAAATTGGCCGTGATCGAAGAGTGTGTGAGGCCTTACACATGTTTTTAGATAGTCTGATAGATAGTCTGTTAATCTTTACGAGACTAAAACAAAATGAAGAAGAACTGCATTTAGAATGTAATCGTTATACGCGTACCTTCAGTCACTGCCACAAATACTGTAGGCGCAATGCCTATCAAGTGTGTTAAAAAAACACCCCGAAACGTTTGCCGAAATCGTGGCCATGACGGTGGGTGTGATTTCGAGCAATGAATATCATCCAGTGGAAACTGAACCACAGAGGCTCGAACGCCGGACCGCCGCATCGTTACATGTGATACCGTTACCACTACGTGACTTGCGATAGCGGACAGCAGTAATACTATTTCCCCATCTTTCTTTGCAGTTCACGTTAATTGTGCAGCGAACTTGAATCAATCGGGGGTATTGCGTTCCCAACTATAACTATCCCCCTGCACACGCCACTGATGCTTGGTTGTATACATGACTCTCGTTCACTTGGAAGTGAACCCGAAACTCGAGCTCTGGCAGCAGATCCAGCACACATGTCTGGGCGAAACAACTCCAGAGTCCAGACTCTTAGGCGCCAGTAAAAGATAGCGGTGGAGTCGTGCGAGTTTCGTTGAAAGGAACGTTCATTTCTACACACGTGGCCAAAGTCCTTTGTTACACTGGTTTTGTTGCGTTTTTACTGTTGTCAATATTTAGCTGCAGGATACATGCAAGGCGTGACAAAATTACGATTTATCTTTTGCAGAGTAAAAAAAAAAATCTCTTTCGATAAAGTTAACAACAACGAGATAGGAAAATACTTAACCAGACATCAACAAAGTGAATAACAGCATTTGCTTTTCTTCACCTTTTGATGTATTACCAACGAAAATAGATGCCATTGTTTTTTTAAAAACTGCCGATACTGCGCGTAGATGCAGTGAGGACTACTGCCACCAAAATGGCACGTTTGCTGTCTCTTCCAATTCTCTCTCTACTCTGCCCCGGGTATCTATGGAGCAAGGCTGCGCAAGAAAGGGAAAGAGTGAGTAAGCGGAGCGCTGCTGGAAAGGGTGGTCGTTGTTCACCTTTACCACAATCCCGTTCCCTCGCACCAGTGTTGCCACATGAAGGGAAATTTCCCTTTTTGAAGGGAAATTTGGAGCTATTTTTAAGTGAAAACGGAAAAGGGAAATTCGATTAAAAATAGCGAATTTTCAGGGAAATTTTAAGACAGACTAAACATTAATTATATTAAACATTATAACAGATTCTAGTTTTGAAAATGAGAACTTATTTTTTTTTTTATTTTGTCGTATACTTTGTTCTGAGAGGAAGGGCGGAATTTGGGTTGACCCACATCTGCCTACCCTTTGGGGCCGGAGGTCTTTGGCCATTCACCCTTATGGTAGTGGGAGTCCGAGGGTATTGTTTGTTTAAGCTTTCCCCGGTTCTCTGAATTTTGCCTCAAACACTGCACGTGCAAACCATAAAGTTATCTTTGTCGCAAACCTATCTTTATGACGTAACAAAAATGTTGCAAGAGCGTTTTAAAACAGCCATCGAGGGAAATAATATACAGGAAGCAGTGGGATTAGGATATCATATTCTCGAAAGGGCCGGAAGTCATATGTTAAAGGGAGAGGGGAAGGGGGGCAAACATGTTAAGTGGGGGGTGGTACAACGAGAGATGCAAAATAATGAAGAAAAGGTTGGACCGAGCTTTGAAACTCTACAGAAACACAAATAGCGAAGAGAGCAGAAATAACTACCTCATGGTCAGAAGAGCGTATAACAACATTTTAGAGCAAGAAAAAGAAAAATGGCAAGTTGAAAAATTCGAAGAAATTAGAAAGGCAATCTCGGAGAGGAATATTTCGGCATTATGGGGAGTTCTACGTACATTGAGGGGTCAGAAAAACAACTGGGTGCATATTGAGCCACATATTTGGGAATCTCACTGTCGTTCTTTACTTGGAGGGGAGGGGGAGACATCTCGAACAGAAATTGCACGGGAACGTTACTTCCTAGGGGACTACATACCGATACTTGATGAGGATATACGAGTGGATGAGCTAAGAATGGCGATTGGGAAATTGAAAAAAGGGAAAGCGGCTGGATTGGATAATATCGGAACGGACTTCTTTAAAGCAATTGGGGAAGACATTAATATGTTAGAAAATATCCGTAGACTACTAGATAAGATCTTCAAAGAGGGACATTTCCCGAAGGACTGGGCCACATCAATAATTTGCCCTATATATAAAGGCAAGGGGGATAGGAGCGAAGCGGGCAATTTTAGGGGTATCTCTTTGCTTCCAATATGGAGCAAAATATATACGCATATTTTAAACCGTAGAATACAAAAGTGGTCAGAAATATTTGATAAAATTTCCCCTTTACAAGCAGGATTCAGGAAAGGGCATAGTACCCTAGATAATATATTCATATTGCACACATTAGTACTTGAGCGAATTAAAGAGAAACGAAAAAAGTTGTACGCGTGCTTCATTGATTACGAGAAGGCGTTTGACAAAGTTCACAGGGGTATTTTGTGGGGGAAACTGCAAGAAAAAGGAATGTCGGCGCGCATGATAAGGGCGCTACAAGCTATTTATGAAAACGTACAATTTTGTGTGAGATGCGATGGCCACAGAGTATCATCATTACAACCCTCGCATTCCGGGTTAAAACAAGGATGTATCCTGTCGCCAATTTTATTCTCTCTCTTCATTGATTGGGTGGCGAACGAAGTATCATGGGAGCAGGGCGCAACCCCATCTATAGGGGAGCAAGAGATACCTGTACTCTTATATGCGGACGATATAGCCATCATGTCGGAGACAATAGAGGGGCTACAAAGGGGACTAAATAGCATATACGAGGGGTGCCAAAAATACAAAATGACAGTTAACATTAAAAAAACTAAAATCATGGCTTTCAAAAATGGGTACACTTTCAGCAAACAAGAAAAATGGAATTACGGGGGGGAAGTAATTGAGCCTGTCAAGCGTTTCACGTACTTAGGAGTAACATTATCTATGACTGGAAGTTGGACGCAACATATACAGACACGAAAAAGCAAAGCAAAGCTCGCAATAGACCAAGTAATACGTACCATAAGTAAAGTACCGCAAATGCCGTTCTCAGTGATTCAGGGTTTGTACAAGTCAATAATAACAGGAACTTTGAACTATGGGGTTGAGCTGTGGGGGGCAAGAGGAGGGAGCACAGTCGCAAGCATTCAAACAGAATACTACAAAAAAGTGTTGTGTGTAAGTAGAAGTACTGCCAATTGTGGGGTACTTAAAGAATTAGGTCTAAGCAAAGAGACAGTACAAGCTAGGATGAGAACTTTAAAGTATTGGCTTCAGCTAGCAAGGGAGGGTAACACGACACTTAAGGGTAAATGTCTGATAATGCAAGTAAGAGAAGAAAATACACGGAACTGGGCGAGGGATATAAAAAACATGTTGAACTCTATTGGGATGGGGTGGGTTTGGGAAGCAGGAGGGAGGGTAGATACATCAGTTGAAAATCAAATTAGAGGGAGACTTATGGACATAGACAGGCAAGAAACACTAGCCGACTGTCAGACGAAGACTTCACTAAGAGATCATTTGAAATCAAGGGATTGGGGGAAAGCAAGATACATAAACTTGGTAGGCAAAAAAGAAAGGGGAGGGATAGCATGGTTCAGACTGGGGGGTTGGAAACAAGTAAAAATTAAGAATGAAGCAGGGGAAACTATATGCTCTTTGTGCGGGGAGGGAGAGACGGGCGAGCATCTGCTCTCTGCCTGCCCCTCTACGCGTGATTTACGAGACAAGTGGGTTGAGAACGTAACAGAGAGGGAAATAATGGAAGTGGTAGAAGACAGAAGAGGAATCATAAGTGAGATAGTGCAACGAGTGGGGAGATATTTGTGGGAAGTGAGGGAGCGACGAGGAAAGGCGTTAGCGGTCAGCGATAAGATCGAAGAAACCGCACAAAGGGAACCGAGCGTGTAATACGTGTACCGTGGGTCTAGCAGTGTGCAATGTATATGTGCTTTGTTTTGTTCTGTTCTGTTTTGTTTTTCACATTATTCAACAAAGAAATTCAAATTTAAGTAAGTCCCCAGACAGGAGGCCGAATGAACCGGACACACAACTTTATTTGCATGTGCAATATTTCGATTGTTAAAATATACTAATTATGTTTAATTTTTTCTTTTGTATCTGATCAACTGCTAAGAGTTATTTGTATACTAACGTAAAGAAGGTACAATATTAATACACGACTTTGAGGGAAGAGAAAGTGTGTGTTATGTAAAATTAATGTAGTGCGTACAGCGTACAGCTCGCACAAGGAAAATGTAAATAAATACAAATACAAAAAAAATACTTCAGTCTTCATTGGACACTGGGTGGGTGCGAGTGTTTGGTGGAAGGCTGTGCCCGTCTTGGACGATGGAAGAACAAGGGAAGCAAAGGAAACTATCTGCAACTCCAGAATATATTAGAAAACGTCGTGGAGAATTATCGGAGGATGAAAAAACACCGCGGAAACAAGTTAAAAAATTCCGTGCAGAGTGGCAAGAAGTGACCAACAATGGATTACATTTTAATAAAAAACTTGCTGTGTTTTAGAAGTTTCCACCTAATACGTGAAATTTACCAGAATAGAACATTTGCTCAGGTATGTACTATATATAGTGGCCGCGGTGGCTCAGTCGGTAACGCGTCTGACTACCATGCTCAAGGTCCCGGGTTCGATCCCCGGCCGGTTCAAATCCGGGAACTTTTCTAACGGTGGAAGCGGCCCCGGCGCCCACCCAGCGTCGAATAACATGGGTACCTGGGGGAAACCCTGGGGGGTAAAGGCGGTCAGGGGCGTGATGCTGATCACATCACCCCCACTCACGACCGGATCAAGAAAGTGTGGGGCGTTACCCCCACACCCCCTATACGCCTTCATGGCGTGGTGCTATGCACAGGGGAACACTTTACCTTTTTTTTACCTTTTTTATGTACTATATATCTTTTTTAGTAAAACGCGTATATCCATGCGCCGAACTTAACATTTTTATAGGTAAGGCAAAAATGTGATTTTCCACACAAACTCTTCATATGTGCGCCTTACTAGAACAGCATTTTGTGTAGAATATTTTTAATTTTCTTCTGATTGTAGGACAAGGGGCATTGGCCTCCCTAAATCCAATCTCTGTTTGTGTGTTTTGCTCTTTACTGATGAAAATCTTCAGTTGCCAACTATAACATAGTTTTAGCTTTCATCTCAAAACAAAAAAAAATAGCTTGGTTTAGAAATAAAATCTAAATCTTCCAAAAAACATTTAAAAGTTATTGATTTTATTGTTTATTGATTTGGTTTATTTTACTTCGCTTTTCTGCCACTTTTGACTAATTGCAAAGATGGGGATGAGTAATGATATGATGAAATTTATGAATGGACACTCACAAAAACAGCCATGCCCAGGCCGGGATTCGAACCCGGTACCCCTGGCGTCGTAGCATTTAAAAGTTAAATTGATTAACATTTTATACATACATACGAACATGGGTCAACGATAAAAATTAATTATTATTATTATTATTAATAATAATAATTCTTTTGATGAAGGGAAAAAATGGGCGAAAAAGGGAAATTTTACCCCTTGGAAAGGGAAATTGTGCTTACAGATTGTGGCAACACTGCCTCGCACGCGTTCATTAGTCAGTCCTTCATATTGACTGATTGCGCAGAGACTTGCTTTCGTTCGGCCGCTGCAGAGAAACCTGGGGTAGAGCATATTTCCAAATTATTTCCTATTTGCCTCGTTAGAGATATGAAACTGACGTAGGAATTCCAACCCAGAATTTTTGGTGCTAAGATAATGAGTCCACCGAGATTTTACAATCCTGACGTCCTTTAACTTTTCCAAGCAATCATAGCTGAAAGATATAAAAAGGTTCGATTATAATTCTGTTAAAGTAGAAGCATTTTTCGTAAGTAACGAAAGCGCTTTGCTCATATTCGAATAGCAACGTTCAGTAAACAAACGATTCATTGATTGACTTTGTGTTTTAAGTACACTTTATGCACAGTGTGGCTAATCGGGACTAGACCTACAGTTGAAGGTGGAACCCGAAACACTATATTCCTATGCCTTCATCCGCTATCGAACCTGGGACCCCTTGATTACAAGGCGACGACGTTACCACTACACCAACGGGGAGGTCCCAGTTAACAAACGAAACACAATACGAGTGCAAGGAAGAGTAACAGTGTAAATAATGCTTTCTTTTCTTCTACAACACACCCGATATTAACACACTTTCAAACAACATTACTAATTTTGGTTACCGTCAATACTTTCTTCTACAGATGAAGCAAATGAAAATTGATATGTGAGGGCATAGTCTTGCGCACGGGGGTTGCCAATGGTGCCTGGCCACCCTGCAATGTGTCCTCAAAAAATAAAATATGTAGAAACAACCACTACAATAATGAAAGTTATATTTCCCGTAATGCCTCCAAATTGGAATTTTAACAGTTTGCTCTTTCTCGTGTTCTAGCCAGATGGGAGAAGCGATTTGCAGCCACAGCTGGAAACATCTGGAAACATCTCCCTTTCTCTCATTCTCATTCTACCTTTACTAACCAGATATTGTTGAGAAGCATCGACAAGGAGAAAAAGTATACAAAATTGATTTATGTACGAGAGGTGGTCAGAATTGCTACAGCGTAGAGCTAGAATTTATGTTTGCATTCATTAATATTTACATCGCTTTTCAGCCACTATTGGCGACGACGAAGATGAATTATGAGTTACACTTACAAAGGTAGACTCATGCAGGCCGGAACTTAAAAATACTTGATTGATTTATTTAAATTATGGACACGTCAGCACATTTAACACTCACTCTGGTCCCCAATTTCCCAGTTCTTCACTGCCTTCATTTGAAAATGTTGGTTTTCTTAAAATTTCGGAGTGGACCGTAGCCCCTTCAACCATCCCCCCTCGGCCTACGCCAGTGATTACGTACAGTCGAGGCAAATACTAGAACTGCCGTCGTCTGAAGACTCAAGTCTCTACACCCTAGTTAAAAACAGATGTTCTGAAGGGCAACTCAGCATGCAGGGCGCCAACACGCAACCGCAGAGGATTATACTGTCCGTGCATCTGGGCTCCAGATCCTCATTATTCTGCAGAATGCGGTCCAGGGTTTTACTGCGTGGAATTCGTACTCTTCACAAACGTCACGCCTTACACCTCACACAGGGATTCGAACCCGGATCCATTGGCACCTAGGTCGCCAGTATACCATTGAACACGCTCGACCACCGAGCTATCTACGTATGACCCATACAATGCAATGAAAAATGCTGCACGCCAGGCTGATAAAAATCAGAAGGACTGATAATAGCCTAATTGTCAAAGAATACTTTTTACTCCAAGGTGTGAGTTTAACGACTAACTAAAGTAAACCGTGCTCTAGAGAAATATTTTAGTGCTAAATTTTGGACTTTAGAAGATGTTGACTTTCTTAAATGTTCCCTCCTAATATTCTAAAACTCATGAAATATTGTTGTTTTGCAAACACCAATTCACTTCTTCCCTGCCTACAGAGGAACGGGACCCGCCTCTGCAACTCATATGACGTCATGCTTCAGAATGGAGAGTTTCCAGGACCGCGTTGCATTCACCTTGTGGTCTTTCAACGGTGGGAGAGCTCCACCTTTGACCCCTGTGTACCTTCACAGCATGATTCAATGCACGTAGATTATGTTTACCTTTTACCTTTAGAATAAGTATCACTGAAGATTTCAACGACGAATTTAAAATTCCTTTTTCTCCCATTTTCCCTGTTCCGTCTCACGCATTAATTGGTCGAGCACTCTCGAGTCACTCTCGGGACAGAGTATACAAACAGAGCTACAATGTGCCTAGCTCGTAACTTCACTCAAAGTTTCAGAAAATTGTACATGAAAGGCCGAGTTATCCAATATATATAAAGCCCCAATCCCACCACTGACTGACTCACTGACACAAATGTTCTCCATGAAGGAAGCCCCGGAGGCGAGAAATGCCCGATTACGACACCCCATGAAATCGTCACAAAAGGCCGAGAAAATTCAAAAATAGCTCAAATAGCCCTTCTTTTTTCACGTCCTTAGCAACCGTTGCCACGGACATTTTTTGCAGCACACACTGTTTCCTTCAATTCTTAATTGCCGAGATACATTATATTTCTCACAGATCTACAACACACAGCTGAATCAACTCCTGGCTTTGAAAAGGTGGATCAAACGAGGGTGACATCTACATAATAAGGAGTTTCAGCTCAGATACAATTACGTACATATATTGGTAAACTCAATGCGAAAATATTATCTACATCGTGGTTGCTTTAACTAAATGTTTAGAGGTATAATAACAAACAATTATTTAGAGAGTTTGCCGTGCTTGTTGTTCACCATGGAAACGGACGTTTCTAGGGAACTTAAAGAAAGTTTATTTTCACCCCAAAAACTATTGTAAGCGAATTATACTAGACATTTCGTATTTCAAAATACGAGCGTCAGAATTTATTACAGACGCAAGGTAGGAATTTGGGGGGAATGACGGAAAACAGTTATTATCCAATTCCGTTCAAAAATGTGAAAATGACAAAAGACGTAAATATTGCATTTTCAATTTAGTGTCGCTATTGAATTCGTTGATGCAAAAACATCCAACTAATTATCTTGAAACACTTATTACTTACTCAGTTTATTATTAAGAAATTAGACAATACTCTTTTGAATATTTGTACCTTATTAGAGCCCATACACATATAAAGTAACTTTTGAAACTTTTTAAATTAGCGAACTTATGCACTTGTTCCCCTTCATCCAATACAACATGCAGACATTTTACCCCATCTATAATATGATTACGCCCACAACGTGGCCGAAGGTCACGCATGCGAGAGAGGCCACGTCGAAAGTACGCGAGTCCAATATATACTATATAGACCCAATCCCACCACTCACTGACATAAATGTTCTCCATGAAGGAAGGCCCGGAGGCAAAAAATGCCCGATTACGACCCCCCATGAAATTGTCCCAAAAAGCCGAGAAAATTAAAAAATTGGCCCTTTCTTAAGAGTGAAAATGCCCTTTTTTCACGTCCTTAGCAACCGTTTCCATGGCTTTCTCTTTTTGCTCACATTGTTTCCTTTAATCCTTAACATTATATTTCTCACAGATCACACACAGATGAATGAACTCCTGGTTTTGAAAAGATGCCTCAAACAAGGATGACATCTACATAAGAATAAGATTCAGTCCAGATACAATTACGTATATGTATATTGGTATACTCAATGCGAGAATATCTACATCGTACTCGTTTCAACTAAATGTTTAGAGGTATAATGACAAGCAATTCTTTAGAGCTTGCCGTGCTTGTTGTTGACCATGGAAACGGACGTTGCTAGGGAACTTAATGAAAGTTTATTTTAACCTCGAAATCTAGTGTAAGTGAATAATGCTAGACTTTTCCAATTTCAAAATATGAGCGTCAGAATTTATTACTGAGGAGAGGTAGAAATTCGATTACGTTTAAAAATGCGAAAATGTCTCTATTGAATTCGTTTATACAAAGCATCCAACTAACTATCTTGTTTGATTCAAGTCTTTATTGTGAAGCTACATTATTTCTCACAGATCACACACACTCTTGATTTTGAGAAGGAGCTTCAAACAAGGTTGACATCTACATAAGAAGATGTTTCAGTCCAGATACAATTAGATATTGGTATACTCAATGCGATAATATCTACATCGTGCTTGTTTTAACTAAATGTTTGGAGGTATAATGACAAACAATTCTTAAGATAAGATAAGATAAGATTTATTTCCATCCACTTGATCATGTGAGTACAAATAGCACTGTGATATGAGATAGGTCAATTACATGTGTAATTTTGAGTACAAAGGAATTAACACATACTTAAGCATATTAAAAGTATAAAGAGTATAAAATAAAAATAAAATAAAATTACATGTATAATTTTGAATACAAAGGAATTAACACACTCGAATGTATGTTGGTCCCCTCCCCCAAAATGTACAAAATTTTCATTTC
The DNA here is from genome assembly GCF_977018435.1 of Lepisma saccharinum. Classification (NCBI taxonomy): domain Eukaryota; kingdom Metazoa; phylum Arthropoda; class Insecta; order Zygentoma; family Lepismatidae; genus Lepisma; species Lepisma saccharinum. Next base: position 6,944,011 of record NC_139237.1, read on the forward strand.
AATCAATTAAACAATATGACACTGTTACTACATTAGTTTAACAGTCACGAGACAGTCTGATATGATATGATTTATTTCCATCCACTTGATCTTATAAGTACAAATAGCACTATGATATGGGATAGGTTAATTACATGTATGATTTTGAGTAGAAAGGAAGTAACACATACTTATGCATATCAAAAGTATAAAAGAGTATGGAATAACTTAAAAAATAGAAGAAAAATCAAAGGTTATGGGTATTAGTGAACATAAAAATTGAAGAAAATCAAAGGTTATGTCTATCAATGAAAAATATGATCTAAGTACTCCTCTGTGCTATAAAACAAATACTTCATAAGCAAGCTTTTTACTGTTATTTTAAATTTGGTTGGATTATGATTCTTGAATTCCTCTGGCAGCTTGTTATAGAGTTTTACACCTTGAAATCCTAGACCACTATGTGTTTTGGATGTGCGGACAGTAGAAAGGTGGAGGGAGTTATGCATACGAGTGCTGTACTTGTGTATGTCCAGATTTTTTGAGAAGATTTTAGAATTTGTATGAATAAAGTACAACGTTTCTAATATGTACAAACATGGAAGAGGTAATATTTGAAATTCATTGAAAATTTGTTTTGTTGGGTTTGAGAGGGATACATTCTTCATAATGTTTAAATTGCGTTTTGCGTTTTTGCCAAATAAAAATTTTCTGCATTTTGGGTGAGCTGCCCCAGAAAGAGATACCATATGTAAGTACAGTTTGAATCTGTCCAAAATATACTGTCCTTAAAACATTCAAAGTTAAAACATTTCTCAAAATTCTCATCATGTAGCAGAGCCTGCTTAACTTTTGAGTTAAATTAGTAATTTGCATGTCCCAAGACAGGTTTGTGTCTGTCAATACTCCTAAGAATTTTATTGCATTGCATTCTTTGACGACTTCTTAAGTTTTTTATTTGTTTTGCTGGATTAAAATTTATTAGAACTGTTTTATTAACATTCAGGGAAAGCTTGTTGTTGTTTAGCCAGGTGTTTAGTTGTGTTGTTGTTGAAATGGAATTCTTTTGAAGTTGCTCATATTCCAGGCTTTTTACTATATCAGAGCTTAACTTGCTTGTTGTTGACCATGGCAACAGACGTTGCTACGGAACTTCATTTTCACCCCAGAAACTACTAAGTGAATTATGCTAGACTGTTCGAATTTCAAAATATGAGCCTCATAATTTATTACAGAGGAATTCGAGGGGAATGACGGAAAACAATTATTTTTCAATTACGTTTTAAATTGTGAAAATCACAAAATACGTAAATATTGCGTTTCCAATTTAGTGTCCCTATTGAATCCGTTTACAGAAAACATCCAACTAACTATCTTGAAACTGTTTTTACTTACCCAGCTTATTATTAAGAAAGTAAACAAGAGGCCGAACACACATAACGTTATGTTCAAAACTTTTCAAATAAGGGAGCCACGTTGGCGAGCGCACGAGACATGTCGCTATTTAATTCGTTTATATGAAATATCTAAATATTTTGAAACGGACCATATGTACCCAGTTTATTATAATGAAACTAGACAATAATATGTGTTAAATATTTGTAAAATATTAGAGCATATACACACGCAAGCGAACTTATACACTTGTTTCCCTTCATCCAATACAACATGCACGCATCTTCAAAATCATTAAGATCATTGAGGAACCCCAGCTATAACATGATTGGGCCCACAACGTGGCCGAAGGTCAAGCATGCGAGCGTACAAGTCGTGGCCAATGGCCACGCCAAAAGTGCGCGAGTCTTTCCACATAGAAACGCTGCAGCACAGTCGGAATATTGGCCACCCTTCTTCTTTACGCCACTGTTCGATCATATCAAATTACATGCTCATGTTGATGGTTTGAAATCTCTGGAATTCAGAAGGAGCGAGCGAGTGATTTAGAGAGCCAAGGAACACCCCCTCACCCTTCTGTTCCAGCCGTAAATACGATAACGTGATGATTCAGTTACAGAGGAAGAAAATAATAGCTACTATAGTTTTAAGGCAACAGTAAGAACTGGCTGTGGAGGAGCGTCGGTACTTAATGGACAAATCGCAGAATAACTAACAACCTAGCAGAATATGTACTAACTATGGACTTAGCATCAATGTCCTTCAAGAACGTAGTTTCTGAGGCGTATTACATGGAAGTGTAAACGTTGATATTGGAGTGCCTTCTAACAGTTCACTCATTAGGTCCTTAGTTATGTTGTCATTTATATAGGGTGACCGTACGTCCCGTTTTGAACGAGACAGTCCTGTTTGAGAGGCGTGTCCCGGTCGTCCCTTCGATATTATTTAAAGACACTATTTGTACCGTTTTAGAAAAGCCTAGGGGTTAGCTTGAAAACCAAGTATAAAGTTGAGACATTTCATGCTAAAAAAAAAGTTGTATTGTTTTGCGTGTGTTCCGTTATTTGTAGAGAGTGCATAAGTATGCCCAAGAAACGTATATGCAGTTTCAATATGAACTTGGGACAAACCACAAACTGAAGTGGGAAATCACGCGTCAGATGTGTGGGGTAAGGTTTTTGAGGAGATTTACAAACGGTTGGTGAAAAATAAAGCTGCGCTCAAGAAGATTGATTGTTCTGATACATACTTCTGGCACTCCCCAACTTCTGCGTAGGGCTAACATCAAAGGTTGATCAGAAGGAACCAGAAATACTGTGTGAGTCACACCGAGATTATAATAAATAATAGCTTTTGACAACGAGAGATCATATTTCAAATAATAAAATAATAATAATACTTTAATTATAACAATAAATTTATAATTAGGCCTAACTGATTTTTCAGGAGGGGAGGAGGTACACTGATCTCCTTGGGATGTCCCGTTTTGGGGTCAAAATATTATGGGCACTCTACTACTAGGGTGCCAAATATCTAGCTCCTGGGTTCTCATTCCATTGTAATTATCATACTCTTACCATGAAAAGGTCTCCTGCGTATTATCTGCGGTCCCGGGTTCGAACTTAGATGAGAGCTTCAAAATTTGGGTGATGACGCAACACAATTAATATAATTCAAAGACTTAATAAGGTTCTCCAGGCGGGGGAGAACCGGAAATTTTTCCACCTGTTCAGGCAGCTCCGGCGTCCACCCATCGTCGTATAAAGTGGGTACCTGGAGGAAACTCTGGGCGGCAAGGGACGTGGTGCTGATCACATCACCCCCACCTTCGGCCGTAATCAAGAAAGTGTGAGGCCCTAACCCCACGCTCCCTATACGCCTTCATGGCGTGGTGCATTGCACAGAGAAGCACTTTCCCTTCACTTTTTTCTTTCTTTAATAAGGACGATCTGGCTCCTATTGAGAAAGTCTGATAACAGCGTCGATGGGACTGAATGCGATCAACGAAGAACCCATTTGATAAGCTCTGGTCTTCAAAAGGCTGTTGGACTATAGAGTTACTAAATACATGGTAAAAACAGATAACTTGGTCCAAATTTAACAAAGTATATCTTGTCCCAACCCTCCATCCCCGGTCACGTTCCTGGTCTTCATTCATTGCCTGTGTGCTCACTGCAGGTCGGTCTGCTTGAGACGATTCCAGACACTTTGGCGCCAGCGGCCAGCTGGGTCGCTCGGAACTTGCTTTTGGCGCGCCACGATTCGGATGGAAACAGACAACTCTGCTAGTGATTCTTGCAGTCTAATTCTCGAATGAATATTTCACTTGCTCTCGTTGCCTTCACTAATTCTATTTAAACCAGCCCAATAATCAAAGAACAAAATAGCTATATTGGGAACCTTTCAACAACTCCCACATTCGCAAAATAGTACACATTGTGCTTGGTTAAGTCCGCTTTATGCACAGTAAGGCTTATTGGGAATGGATCTACAGTTTAAAGTGGAATCCAACCCACAAAGTGCCTCCACCGGTATCGAACCCGGGACCCTTTGATTACAAGGCGACGAAGCAACCAATACGCCATTTTTTTTTTAGGAATACCCCTAACCGGAAGTATCCCCCGTTTTTCACTATATTATCAAGATTTTCATTTCTCGGTTATTCTCAATTTTCAGTTTTTCTCATTTGGACAAACAAATACCCGTGCCTTACCCGGGACTCGCACCCGGAACCCCTGACGTCGTAGCGCTCTGTGATAACCACACCGTCACGGAGGTCGACAGGGCCATCGGGGAGGCTTTAAGTGGAACTCGTACCCCTCCTACTTGACTGCGAGAAGAACTACCGAAATAAGAAAGGACCGGGCGTCCGGTAAAAAAGGCGCGAAAACGAAATGCTTGTGGTCCAGGTGCTAGGACGGAAAGAAGCACCAGCAGGCTTCATGGGTGACGTGGAAGTAGAGGTCAGGTGATCAACAGTTACTGTGATTGGGTGGTTGCAAGGAATGAGATTTATAAAACATTTTCTTGTTCGCTCCATTCGCGAAACAAACATTTCTCTACGATTCACATCAAGTTTATACGTCAATCATTCATTATTACATTTATGCCCTATTTCAGGGGATCCCAAACTTTGTAGTTTCAAAAGTTTTCCGCGGCGCCCAAGTCAGAATATAGGCATAGGCCTATCTAAAACTTGCAACGCTAAGTTAGTGTTGTTAGGTTGCTTGCCTTATGTTAAAAAATAAGCACATATTTCAAATTCAGAAACATTGTTTATGTAAAAAGTACTAAATAAGCACATGTTTGGAACAATCATATCTAAAACCCTGTGTAGACTAACAAGTAAGTGGCATTTCAGTTAAAATTCCGGAACATTTCGCGGCACCCCAGGGCGCCGCGGCGCACCCTTAGGGAACCACTACCCTATTCAATATTGAATCAGTTTGTTAAGAAAGGTTTAATTAAAATGTCCATTAAGACTCACACCATTATAAACTTGGATAGTTTTGCTGTACTGGACTTCTGGTAAATTAACACTTAATTCGTTTTACAAAGAAATTAAATAAGTTACTTTTCCTTTGCTCCTTTTGTTCAAATGTACAGTATACATGGAACAGCCATCTGAAGCACCACCCTCCTCCCCCAATCTAATAACTCCAAGAGAAATAACTTTTTTGTCGACTATAGTCTCCAAATTCTGTTCTCAACCAGAGAGATAAAATGGTAACAATTCTATTGCGAGTGACCCTTCACAACGATGAGGAAAGTGAGATCCTAGTTCCAGCGAATAATTTGTTAGGGCCGCTTCAGTTGATTATAGTGCACGCTGAGTGTGCACATAAAGTAGAGTTTCAAATATAATGAGTGGCTTCGCAAATGATCTACGGAAACTGTATTTGTATAAGTATGCTCTTCCTTTCCTGAGGAGAATTCAATAAAACAATGGCTTGGTGTAGCTTTCAGAGGGGAGCGGCACGTGACACGCTTAACTTGCAAACCAGCATTCAGAAATAAATGCAACCTTTCGTATCAAGACAGGTCAAGCTGCACGTGTAGCTCTGATTAGGCCGTTTTCTCAATACCGTGCATCCTGTCACCTCGTGCTCTTGTTAGCTCATGCGCGGTGAATGTTTGGATTTAGACTAACTGTGCTAGTGTCGCTTGCCGCTTGCAGCTTCTGTGTGAATTCTCCGTGTCGCTTGTCGCCTGTCACTTGTCGTCTGTCGTTTGCAGCTTTCTTGCCTTGTAAGAGAGATTACACACGAAAGCGCCAACCAACACATGTCCCTTGGAAGCGAACCAGCAGTAATGAATTGAACCTTTCGAACAGAAGCCACACGACAGGATGCAGGTGTCGCTTGTAGCTTGCGTGTCGCTCTGATTGGCCAGTTTTGTTAATACCGTGCATCATGTCGCTTCGTACTTTTGTTCGCGCATGCGCGGTGAATGCTTTGCCTTATATTGAATGGTCTAATGTCGCTTGTCGCTTTGGTATAAAATCTCCATGTCGCCAGTCGCCTGCCGTTTATGCCGTTTAAGCAGATTCCAGACCGAAGCGTAACGCGACAAGCGACAAGCCTCGGTAATCATTGCAACGTTTCGAACTGATGCAGCACGGTAAGCTGCAAATATTGCATGTCGCTTGGTTGTGTCACTCAAACTGCCTACTTTATCAATGTTGTGCATCGTGACGCCTCCACTTGTCGTGCACGGGCGGTGAATATTTTAGTCTACAAGACAAAAGGGACCCGTGTCTCTTGTCGATGTTGAAGCACACTGTCGCTTGTCGCCTCCGTCAGAATTCTTCCCCTGACCCCTTCAAGGAGACTTCAGATCGAAGCGACAAGTGGCAGGCGACAATCGACAGACAACACTGGCATGGACGTCAGCAGGGTTTTTTTCCAGGGAAGGGCAAGGAAGGTATTTTTTTTCCAGGGGGAGCAAATAAGCAACATTTTACCCAATGTTCCTTCAAAAAAACATTGCTTACATTTGAATTTATCATGTTCGTGCATTAATTAACTCATATTATTGTGGCTGAAATGGAATTATATGTGTGAAATATATAATTTTTGGTTGACTTTCATTTTCCAAAGGGGGCACGGGTCCCCCTTGCCCCCCCCTTACGGACTCCCATGAACACTGGCGACTTCGATCTAAAGCAAGAAATTCACCGCTCATGCGCGAAAAACCTAATGCACCGAGCCGAAAGCGACATGTGCAGCTTGCCCTGTCGCATCAATGCGAAAGGTCGAATTGATTACTGAGGGTTCAATTCCAAGCGATACGTATCTCTTGTCGCTTGTTACCTATTGCGTTTCGCTTGGTAGCGTTCCATTAAAGAGCTTCGTTTCACACAGTTGCGGCATGATAGGCCACACAAGCCTGCTTTGATTTCTGAAATCTTCAAACAACACATAAAAGTATGCAAAGTAAAAATTAAGAGTCAGCGATTAGGGTAAATGTGATTATTTTCTCAATTCCACAGTGGGGCAAAAACTCCTTAAGTACGCCACTGACTCCGCCGCAGTTAATCCCTTCCTAACTCCGCCGCGAGAGGAACTCTTCTTTTTTTTCCCCCTCCCCTTCAGAATGCTCTGCGCCGAGACAGATACTTGCAAGCTACGCGCTCTCAATTGACGCCGTAAAGCGCGTTTCACAACTATTGCCCAATTCGGTATGGCACGTAGCTGCTTACACACAGGAAGAAATCATGTGACCTACAAGAATTGTGATTGGTTGGACGGGTTTTGCAATATTGATTGGTACCCACAACGGACGCAATTGTATTAAAATTACAACACGTAAATTAGACAGGTGATACTGGTACCAGGTTCCAACAAGAATAGTAACCATTTTTTCGTCAGGAAAACTGCATAAATGATAATTTTCAAAAACCACGGTGGTATTTGTAATCACATGCATGGTCTCGACATTTTAAAATGAATTTGATTTTGCTAATTTATCAAATTATAGTGGTTCCAACAACATATGTACACTCACTCGGGCCTTATAAGACCACGTTTACACGTATGTGTGTGTGTGTGTGTGTGTGTGTGTGACGTGCGTGTGTATAAAAGAGAATATATGTGCATTTACCAGAGTGTGGTCTTACATAATTGATAAAAACAGCAATATAGAACCTGATAGAATAGGAAATAGTAAAAAATAAGGTTTTTAACATGCCAAAGTAATTAGTTTAGTTTGTTAATTATAAGAAACATAAGTTAATTACAAGAAATATAAATGAAATGCGCTAAATAAGTACAATTGTTTGGTTTGAAGGTAGTGAATATATCGAATTTGTGCAAAAGTTTGCATTATAACCAGTGAATTAAACAACGTTTGCATTAGAATATCACAAAATAGCATACTTATTAGATTAATAACAAACTTTCTGATGCAGTAAAATATTGACTAGGGCTGAATGATTCAATTACTGTAAAATATTAGTCTCAGATTGAAGTAAATAAAGTGTAAACAATACCCTTTGTTTGTAAAATAGGATTGTTAATTCCTTTGATAGCAGAAATATAAAGTTGTACACATTAATTTGAGAGTTTTAGCAATATTTGTCCTGAAATGGATATAAATGTAACTTGTTAAGCGTGCCAAATACGAAATATTTAAAAAACAGTACAGTATAACCTCAATTTTGAAAGCTAACAGTACTCTAGTGTTTCTACATAGGCGTCTGTAGTGGTAAAATACATCCAGTCCTTAAGATTTTTGGCCATCTATTCATCCTCAGCGTCACGATTAGTCCCAAAAGCAAAAAAAGCGAAATCTTGTGGTTGTTATAATTTCTACTTTTCATGCAATCACATACACTATAGTACTAAGTTTAGTGAATTTTGGCGTCTTCCTGATTGGTCTGTTAAAGTTAGTAATCAATAAAAATATGCGTACATAGAAAAAATCCTGAAATAGTTGGATTCTCAAAAGTATGTACAATCAGTGTTCTTGCTACATTTAGCACCTAATAAAATATAAATTGAAGTCTAGTTAGTGTTGGGCTGTAAAATGTTTTGGTACATGTAGTTACTTGAAATAGCAAATATTGGCTGTGTAACTGGTAAAGCCCTCAAAAAAATCAACTTCGTTTCCTCGTAGTACTCCCTGAAAATGCTTCTTGCACGCTAATAAGGCTCTGGCGTGTGTTCCTATGCCTCCTACTAGCCTCTGTAAAATTCATATTGACCAGTGCTTAACCATTCAACATGCTGTAGAGCCTAAGCTTTAAGCTTCAGTCAGTGGAAATTTAGTTCTCAGGGACATATAGTGATTGTAGAATAAAAAAAGAAGCCTCAAATAATACAGCATAACAGATACAAATAACCCCTGGTGTTAATCAAACACTCAAAAAGTCAAGTAGTACTTGAAACGTACCCCGAATAAAAGACTATAAGGGTAAATAACATGGTAAGAAAAGTTTGGCAGGTGGACTTAAGAGCCACGTAGTCATCTGCTAACATCGTCTTGTCCTGTGATTTGTCATTATATTGTTAAGTAGTTATATTTAAGGGATGAAAGAAACAATATTAATAAACATTCAGTTATAGTACTCTTGGTAAAGGGGTTTCAGTGCTTAGAGAGATAATAATTTTAGTTACAGTAAAAGTTTGGCCTCTTATAAGTGCAAAAAGTACAAATATTAAACATTTCATACAGTTTATCTAGAAAGCAAAAGCAAAAATACAATAACTGCACAACATACTTAAAAAATAAGCAAGCCATGATATTCTACTGCCCCATAATAAGACTAAAATATACTCGAAAATACTCTGACATAAGGTTGACGGCTATCTGAGATCGAAATTTTCAAGCTTTCTCTCATGCATAAAGTGGCTCTAGGAATCACTAAGCCTCAATAAAAATGGAAACATGCAGTAAAAGCACTTGGAGAGTTGTGGTGATCACATCATATGAAAAACATGCAAGAACAAGAATATATGGAACCCTACTCATATATTTAGGAAACTTTACCTACCCTAACAGTAAGAAAATACCGAGGAAACTCTAAAATAAACAAACTTTCCTAGGAAGCAAACCAAAAATAGCGTAGTGGAAGTCAATAAACCCTAACAACAACAACAAGATTCAACAACTACATCAAAACAAAAACAACAACAATAATAATAATAATACTAATAATAATAATAGTAATAATAAACTTTGTGGGTACAGTTTTACTTAAAAGTACTTCTTCCTTAGTGATTAGAGAAATTTTTTAAATAAAGAACAAAACTCAAAGTTAAGAATAAAAAATATAAGATACAAAAGGCAATAAATAGAAAAAATAATAAAAGAAGTTGAAAAAATTATCTTTGCAAGTCAAAATTGCAATAAACACTTCTGCAAGAATAGATGAAATTGTGATATTAGAGTAAAAAATGGAAATAAACTTTTAAAATAGCAAGTTAAAAGTTGAAAAATGTCTTTGTGAGTCCAAAATTTAATAACAAATGTTGCCTGAATAGAAGAAATTGTGATATTAGAGTAAAAAATGGAAATAAACTTTTAAAATAACAAGTTAAAAGTTGAAAAATGTCTTTGTGAGTCCAAAATTTAATAACAAATGTTGCCTGAATAGAAGAAATTGTGATATTAGAGTAAAAAATGGAAATAAACTTTTAAAATAACAAGTTAAAAGTTGAAAAATGTCTTTGTGAGTCTAAATTCCCATGCGAACTCTTGCTTGATTCGTTCAAATAGCGTTTTCTGAGTAAAAATACACAAAAAATGCGAAATATTGTCTCTAACAGTAAAAAAACATCTGGTCAATTTTACATGAATCCTGATGTTTATAACCCAATAATCAAATGGACCGTGGTTCGCAACCCCGAAATAAGAGCAAATAGTGGATCGCATCCACTTTAACCTGTAGATACTGGAACTGAATGTTCCTAGTTCAGCCAAATTCGTTACGCCTTAGGTTAAATAGTCTTTGCAATGTTACAAAAGGCGGCAGAAATACCGCGTAGATTACTTCCACCAAATAAAATTGGAACCTCAAAGAAAATCAATACTCGTGTGTAAAAATTTGGCGACACTTGACTTCCATTCAACTTCGGAAGAAGACCAAGCGATGGGGGCCGTAACAATAGAGAACCTTTTTTTCCCTCACGTGTCCATGAACGCGCGCGGTTTGGGGGTGCCGATGAATGCAACCACATAACAGGTTCTTCCGTAACAGGTTAATATTAATAACATGGATTCTGCTCGCATACTTCGTTTTCATATAGGATACATCGTTCAATTTCTTCGCCTTTAAAGCGAACATGTGTTATAATACCTTCTACCTCCGATCGAACGCGTCGGCACCAGTTGAATACGGGTAAATCCGGATCCTTAATTATACCAAATATAACTCACCACCGACGCCAAAATGGCCGAAAATGTCTTTTGTACATTAATGGAAAAACCATTAATTCCAAGTTCCCACGTGTGCCTAAAGCACCCATGACTCATATCCGGCAGAAACGCATTAATAAAATACAACAATAGTGTTAGAATAGTCCGAAAACGAACTCCATAATAGTGTCTTTTGTACCTTAATGGAGAAACCATTAATTCCAAACTCCAACGTCAGTATAAATCATCTGTGACTCATATCCGGCAGAAACGCATATATAATATACAACAAAAGGTTAGCTTAGGTCAAAAACGGAATACATAATAGTGTCTTTTGTGCACTAATGGAAAACCATTAATTTCAAACTCACACGTGTGCATGAGTCATCGATGACTCATCTCCTCCTCCACCCCCGACACGTGGCGCTAGATTAAATAACAATAGCGTCACCCCTCGAAAATGAATTAAAAAACCATTAATGTCAATTAAAAATAACAGATAATCGAAGAAAAACGACTTTATCTCGGACCAATTCTACTACTGCAAATAAAACTTGTAACCAATACCATCTTTTCCTGGTGCTCCTTTAAGGTTGCATGTTCGAACGCTTCATATACTTCTTCTATTGTTACTTCTGTATCTAAAAGTTGTCTATCCTCTTCTTGCAAACCATTAAGAGAATTCAGTAGTGTCTCTCTTGCTTCTGATTCCCCCATTCTCGGTCTGATAAAGCTCCCCATAATAGTCATAAAATGTTTTCATGATTCCTGGCTGACTCACATGCGATTATCCACCTGAATCCACAATATTGTTTATCATGAGTGTTTTTGTTGTTTTTGCATCTGTACATAGTGATACATCGAAGTTCTTTCATCTTGAATTAAATTCTTGGAACTGATTCTTATTGTTATGTCTTCCATTTGTTGCCTCTGGAGTGTTAAGATTTTGACTTTATACTGCTGTATGGCTTGGTACTTTTTGGTGACCTCTCTCCCTTGACATGCCTCGTGTAAACACTGGTAATAAAAGTTGATCAATACGTTTCTGTCTTTTGCATTTTCTTTTCCATACAAGCAGAAAAAAGTTTTTAATTTTGGTTTTACATATCAAACCCACCAGTCATTATGATTACTGTAATACTTTCGTTGTTTACACCAGTCGAAACATTTTTGTGCAAATATTTCAGTGATATGTGGAAGCTCTAATAACTGTATATTTAGCTTCCAATATGAAGGACCCCTGACTAGTTTTGTTTCTTCCAGGTTTATTGCCATTTTTACTGCCATATGATCAGTAAAGGGCGCTGGCAATGCTTCTATGGATGTTATATTTTTTATTTGATCTGTATTTGTATATAACCTATCGTTTCTCGATCCAGATTTATTATTCAAATATGTAAATATTATATCCTGTCTCTTCTGTAACAAAATATCTTTCAAATGCAATTCTTCATTTAATGTTGCAAGTGCTGGACTCTTTTGATAAGCTCCTATCCAATCGCTGGGATTCAATGCCTGATTAAAATCACCCCCAAGTATTATTTTTGATTGATTTAACGGTAGCAAATATAATATTTCCTGATTATAAAATTATTCACGTGACCGTCTATTTTGATTGCCTGAAGGCGCATAAATAAAAAGTATAGTTGGTACTTTGAAAGATAATGCCTCTCCCATCTACTAACTTTTTTACATTATTAATGGTTAGGCCGTATCTAACAAGTATTGCTGTACCACGGTCATTTACACCAACATTAACTATGGCTTCGTAACCATATATTGATGGGAAGTCACACATACAAACTTCCTGCAAAAACAATACGTCTATTTAGTGTACCCTTACAAATTCTTGTAACATTTTACTGGCGAAAATATTCCATTAATGTTAATAGTACATATTCTAGTGGTATACACCATTAATAAATGAATAATGTACCACACAGTTAATAATACTTTCCGATCTTCCCTCATAACGTTGAAAAAATTATACAAATAACAAATGAAATATCAAATGAAATTTCCCTTTTTAGGGTTTACTTCTTCTGTTCATTACTTTATTCATATTTTATCCTACCTCTCTCACTGATCTCCTCTTCGCTACTGTGTTCTCGATACCTTTCGAAGTATTCTTCGTCCGTTTTTTTTGCACTCATCTGCTGAGATTTTTTCCACTTTGACACTGAAGTGGCACTTTCGTCACTTTCTTCTTCTGTATTCAATTCACTTGCCTGCTCACAGTCTTTCGATGGTCCCTTGTCCTCCTCTTTTGGGACGTTGTCCTTTGCTGCTGGGATGGGAGGAAGCTCCACTGAGTTCCCTTCGTCCTGCATCTGGGCATCCTGCATTTCTTCACTTCCTTTTTCCTCTTGTTTGTCTAGGTGGGAAGTTCCCAGTTGTTTTGTGTCCATCGATAAGATTTTATGGTTGTGTTCTTCCTTTGTGATCTCCGTAGTTACCGGTGGTAACATTTCCACCGGGCGGGTGTCACTTGGCACATTCGTTATCCCCTTATCTTGCTTCTTGTTCTTTTATCACCTTTTGTAGACCTTCCGACTTGTTTTGATTATTATCTGATTGGAACTGATTGTTCACCTTCGAGGAACTCCCCTTTTCTACTAGTATATCACTATAATTTCTCTCTCGGTTTTTATTCACACGAAACGTTCTTATCTGTCGACTATCCTTCTTTTCCACAAGGCCTGCACGTTCTCGGCTGTCCGTCGTATATCACATGGCACTGATGAGATTTTACTGTAATGAACAATAGAATTGTTTTTTTTTTTTTTAGTTCCATTTTCACTATTCTCACACCGTTGTAAACTTGATATTTGAAGTTTTCTGACCACGTTTCTTTGTCTATACATTCCACCTTCCCAAATTCCGTCATTTTGTCTTTCACACAGTCATCATCTAATTCTAGTGGTAAGTTGAACACTCTTACCGCTTTTATTTCCCTCCCCGCATCACTCAACAGCACGTTTACAGATTCACCATTATCATAGCAGAAGTTTGTTTCCGGACCACATTTATCTAATATTCGCGTCATTATTGCTTCTCTAATACATTTTACGAAAACACATCGAAAATGCGTAGGTATTTGTATTCCCAAGATTTCATCTACATGAAGTTGAAATTGTCCATGTATAAAGTTTTGAATTTCTCGCGCCGACGGCCTCGGTGCCCTGAACGGAAAACGTATCTGGATGGTATTTTGTCTAATAATATTCATCTTTTTACTAATCTAAAGTACTTTTCCAATTCTACTTACTCGCCAGCCAACTGCACCAAACGCCACAAGCAACACGCACACGGTACTCCCGCTCGTTGTTTCCTGAAGTCAACTTTTCACTGACCTTCACGGAGGAACTTGATTCTGCGTCTGCAATCTCTGAAGGCTTCGACGGAACTCACCACTCGGCGACAGGGTTCGGCAATATTCTGCTATCAGACTGAGTGTGAAGTGTTTGTGTTTTTTTAATGGAAAAAATAATAATCCTTTCTGCTTTGCATATTATATAAGTAAAAACAAACAAAAAATATGTATGTGTGTGCATGGCCGCCAGCACACGCACACACAATGTGTTCGTGGTGTTACAGATTTGTAATATTGATGTTATAATGCACACACAGAATGAGAAAGAGAGTCATAGAGAGAATTTGATCGATTGATTGATTTAGTTTATTTTACTTCGCGTTTTGTGCCTCTTGGCTAACTTAAGAAGATAGGGATGAGGTGATGAAATGATGAAATTGATGAATGGACATTCACAAACAACCAAGCCCGACCGGGATTCGAACCCGGGACCCTTGGCGTCGCAGCGCGATGTGATAACCACTCGGCCACAGGGTCGGGCAGTTTAAGAGAGAAATATATATATATATATATATATTATCATCTTGAAAAAAACTAATTTTCATCTTAGCTTCCTGCTTCCTAAACCTGGAGGTTTATTTCCACAGCAACAAAAACTTTCCATCCACAGGGTGTATCAGAAGTCCCTTACCACCCCTTGTAAAATCCGCAGTGATGTATTTTGATGGAATTTGATATGAGCGATACTAAATAGGCTAGGGGGACACCTTTTGGAGTATGTCACGGGAACGGCCGCCATCTTGGTTCCGCCATCTTGAATTCAACTTTTTTAATTTAAAATAGTAGGTTGGTTATGTGATGCATGACCATAGGCTAGAATTTCGTCAGAATGTCAAATCTGAAATCAGATTTCATGTAACTTCATTTGGTGAAAAGTTATTTGCAACTAAAAGTGATGTTTACCTGTTTGTTGCAGGTGCTGAACCATGCCGTTAACAACTGAGGAACGCATCCAGATCGTCAAACTGTGGGGTGGGAGAAGTGCCCGTGCAGTGGCAGCCGATTTCAACCTGCGTCATCCAGAATGTCACCCTGTGTCACATGTTGCAGTGGCACAGTTATTAACCAAATTCGAGGAGACGGGCATGGTCTTGGACAGACCGCGTAGTTGACGACCGCGGACAGTCTCGGATGAAGCAACAGCTACGGCAGTGCTTGCATACTTCTCGATGTCACCGCAGCGAAGCACACGTCGTATAGCAATGCAATGTGCTATGAGTCACAGTTCAGTATACAGGGTGCTACAGAGGCACAAGTGGCACCCGTATAAGGTGCAAATGCAGCAACACCTCTCTGAGGACTATCCAGATCGCTGCGTGTAGTTTTGCGAGTGGGCTATCGCGTAGTTACGGCTAAATTCACACGTCGCTATGTAGATACTCCATTTCGATGACGCGAATTTCTACGTAAATGGGGAGGTGAATCGGCAAAACATGCGCTATTGGTCGCATGACAACCCCGCATGGACAGATCCCTCCAAAATGACCGGCGCAGAGAAGATTATGATGTGGGTAGGCATGGGGAACATGGATAATCGGTCCTTTTTTCATTCAAGGAAATTTATATGCGGAACGATACCTGGGGATGCTACAGGAACAGATACTCCCAGCTTTGATGTGGGAAGATGGTACATTTCCCAGGTTTCTTCAACAAGATGATGCGCCTCCCCATTATGGCGTCCAGGTGCGTCAGTACCTGGATGAACAATTTCCTGGGGCATGAATTGGTCGACGTGAGCCAGTTGAATGGCCTGCCCGATCACCACACGTAACTCCAATGAACTTCTACCTTTGGAAAGACGTTAAAGCTATGCTGTATGGTGTGAAAATTCGTGATCTTCGTCATCTGGAACAACGTATCATGTCTGCCTTTGAGCAAATTTCACCAGATACCTTGCTCGGTGTCCACAGACATTGGGAGAAACGTCTGCACACGTGCATTGCCCAGCACGGACAATATGTGAAATAAATTCTGTAACAGGTAAACATCACTTTCAGTTGCCAATAACTTTTCACCAAATAAAGTTACATGAAATCTGATTTCAGATTTGACATCCTGACAAAAATTCTAGCCTATTGTCATGTATCACATGACCCATCTATCATTTAAAATATAAAAAGTTGAATTCAAGATGGCGGAACTAAGATGGCGGCCGTCCTCGTGACATACTCCAAATGGTGACGCCCATATCAAATTCCATCCACTGCGGATTTTACAAGGGGTGGTAAGGGACTTCTGATTCACCCTGTATTCTATTCTTGCTAGTTTCCTCAGGTGCATCTCAACTTTATACTTCCAACTTCATATTTGGTTTCCTAAAGAGTGGTAATAATATGTAATAAGTTGAAACACTGATAGAAAAGAATACCTAATGGAAAGGAGCATCTGGTATTCACACTGTATATATAAATACGTACATTTATACTTTATTTTCAGAATGTGGATAATTCGATGAGGCCTTTCTTACGAGTACAGCAGAACATTAGTATGAACCTGTTATCATAAAGCATGTAATCCAATATACCTAGGTATATTATTCTTAAAATGATATTTTTGTATCCAGTTTAACTCTGTATTAGTACGGTAGGCTGTTAGAAACATTACAATGAGTTTTTTCGTCTTAAATTAAAAACACTGCACTTGTCCTTTCGTGCACTTTACACCACATTTGATAGATATCAGTTGCAATCATTTTACACGTGATATGGCGTTTGTTTTATGCAGTTTTGAGATGCAATACAACTCATATGACTAGATATGAAGATCTGATACTATTATATTCGTAGAGACTAAATTTATGTTAATAAACGTAACCAAGTGAAAATATGTATCAAAGTTATTTCTTGCATTACAATTCACTTTAATAATGATATGTCTTCAGGCTGATCACAGTTTTATTTCCAATTAGTTCGTTTGACGTTAGAAAAATTAACAAAATCTATTTGTAATGTATCTATATATCTGCTTCATTCGCTTAGTTATATTAATTTAATTTCTGTACCGAAATGTCTACAAGCGTAATTTCTGCGATCATGCGAGCTGTGCATCAAACGATGTCGCAGAAACGCAAACGACTTTAAAGGAAAGGAAAAAGTTGAAGTCACCAGCGTCTACGAAGAAACAATTGTAAAGAACTTTAAGATTCAGAAAAATATAGATCATTGAAGGAACTGGTCTAAATATGGGATACCATTTCTTGTTTGAACATATATCACACTTAAATTTACATAAGAGAATAGTAACAGCGATATGGAAATCTGAGATATGTTTGCTTTATAACCCATGTACGTAAGAAGTATTGTAAAAAATAACATTTCTCCTTTTATTCGCCTTTCTCTAAAATAATGCAAAATCGATGTTTGTGAAGTTGTGGTCCAAATATAGGCTACTTTTAAAATTTCAATTTAAAATTAAAAAAAGAATGGGCACAGCAAGAGAAAAAACTTCTACAAATATCAATAAACAATCATTTAATAGCATGCACACAAAATATGCACAAAGTTTAAATGCTTTGAATTTATTTATTTTTTTGTAAAATTTAGTTCCTTATAAATAAGATCCAAATATTGGCTAGTAGCCTACATTAGACCACCTACGGTAGCCCATATTACACCATCACGCTATGGAGACATTCAATGTTATGTTGTAAAACATACCTTGTGTTTATTACTTAAATTAATGTCAACTAAAAGTTTATTTCTTAAACTAATCAGGGAAACTTATCGGGAATGAAACTTTTTGTGCATCTAGAGGTTAAGAAATAAAATACACATACCTGCAAAAACTTTCTGCACACGACAACTCTAAACACTGACGCTCTGAAGTAGCCGCTATGAACAATCACTCTCAACTGACCCACGCGATATGTTGTGGCGTTAGACAATCAGTGTATGCAACTACCATCAGAATGCAGCGCCACATAAAGCCAGAACCTTCATTGCCCTTATTTGGACCCTAGCACATATTTCCACCAGTTCCTCTATTTTGGACAATCTGAGTCTTAGTTGGAGCCTATTGAAAATGAAAGAGCATTTTGAATGCAGAAATCTAACAAAGGATTACACTACGTGTACTGTATTTTCTTTTTTGAAATTTGTAATGTATGTAGGGATACTTTAGTAGATTAAAATGCACCGTATGTATACAGTATTTTTTCCTTGAATGTAGGAAAAAGACAACATTATGTTTCTAAAATACGTACTGTAATATGCTTAGGCTATCCTATTGTGTAACATCCCACACTTTTTTCTGAATAGCGGACACTTCTTAATTTATTTATTTTTCCACCAGGCCTGTCCGTTATTGAGAATATTTACTGTATATATTATTTAAACAGTATTATTTTATAAATGAAACATCATGCAGCAGTATTTTCTAGAATATAAACTATAAAAGTATGAAAAATATATAAACGAATATAAAAAACTGAAATCACACTTTTCAAATAAAAAAATGTCTTGTGACAGTTACGTACAGTTATTACGTAACAGCAAATTTACATAAATCGCGTATTACTGTACTTTGATTAATGAAAAGTTTCAGTTGAAGAGGTTAAAGAGTGTCATTCGCTGAAGTCATTCAAATGGGAACCTCTCTTCCACGTATAGATTGTATTTTTGCAGGTTAACAATAATCGAATTGAGCATTCTCTTAGAACTGCGACACGAGGAGAAACTTGGCATCCTCCTTCTTCCAATGCTTGCTCGCATTTCGACAAAGTCGAAAGGAATGTGACCTTTATGAAACTGTTCCTCGTCACCTTAATACGTTCGCAATTGCTGTCAAATCTTTGTACATTGTTGAGCTGACAAGATTGCGAAGTCGTATAACGTAGAGATTAAACTGGCACGAAACAATTTCCACTCTCAGGTCGCTTTACAGAGGACAATAAAGAGAAGCCATTGTGTCCCCTGATCTGAAGGTATCCGAGGAGGGCGTTGAACGCCGACCTCCCCGGGGACTGCCAAGGGGAGAGGCAATTCGAAAATTACCCGCGGCAAGGAGGGTCGAACGTTAATTTAATTTAATGGCCTAGTTAAGAAAAGATTAAATGCGAGAGCTGCTTGTAGATGCTTTCCCTACTTTGAAAGTCGCTGTTAAAGTGGGAATGGATTTTAAGATCTCCGAGAAATTAAAACAGGTTGGAGCTACGTTTACGGCGTGGAAGTACGATTATGCTCCGTGGAAAATATGAGACGGTAAAATCAGAGGGAATTTTGTTGCGATTGGCTCCTATTTGGTAGGTCTTTCGGTTCACAAATTTTAATCTCTGTAACTCTATTACTTACTAGGATATTATAATGCAGGGTGTAACAAAAGTTCCTTGTTTTCAATATATTACCAATATTAATTTTGATTCTCATACATTAATATTATGTTGAAATATTTAAGGATATACTGCATTTGTTCATTATTTTTGAAGACCTGTTCTCATAACATGTAGAAATGTCCGCAATAATGTGTTCATTAATACTCACGGCATTATTACTATTATTGCGCTCTTAGAATGTCGTGATCCGCGCAGTAGGTCGCGAGAAGGATACGCTGGAGATACAGGTTCTATTCCTAGGACAGCTTATCTATACTGTTCCCGGAATCTCTGGACCGAGCGAACGAACTAATGAGACGAGAGGGCTCACCCAATGTACATGTGATTGGCGAAGTGGCTATATGAACGGGTAACGCTGCTGCAGCTACCAGCCTGCTACCAACAGCGTGCACTGCTTTGCTCTGTCCTCCCTTCTCTACTGTTATGCGTGTTCTTGATCCACAGATTCTCGGGACAAAGTATAGGGTGTGACATTTTCTGAGAAGAATATTCCTCCTATAGAATCTCTGAACGTCACGAGCCTTTCACTAATGTCTACCTGGGACCAACCCTGTGGGTGAGGTGTGTAAAGGCGGCAGGAGCGTGATGCCCATAATCATCCCTCCCCACAATTCTCGATTAAAATTACCACCTGAGCGCTAGCGTCGCTTCCAATATGGCCGCTGTATGTAGGATACATTCTTTGTTTGCGTTCAGTTAGTAGTATAGTATGCGCCAAAATATACAGTAATGAAATTAAAGACGAACATTACATTGCTGTCATCTGTGAGTTTATTTATCCTGAAAGAAACACTACATACACATTATTAGCGAGTTATAACTTCCTTTTCACTACTGAGAACACGAGCGGCTAGAGCTATGCCCCATCGACAAACACACATGCGCGTTCGAGGTGCGCGAATTTCAGTACTGTATATTTTGGCGCATACCGTAGGTAGTAGTAGCGTGTGGGCATGGCTGTTACGGAAGAAACATTGACGTTATGCTATATTTTTAAATATTGCGAAAACGATATGAGTACCAGAAACTACAGTGACTTTCACGTTCGAGTCTTCCGCGGAGCGGTGGCTATTACACCGGACAGCGAGACTGCGTCTGCCGACAAACTGGATGCAACGTCCGCGTAAATGGAACCGCTAGCTATGTAATGAAATAAGCTCGTACAATTGCACGGACAGTTAGAATTAAAATGAGCACGTACATTGTTTCAAGAGGTGTTGGAAATGATGTCCTCTTGCTTCCACACATTTCAAGGAAATTTTCACTAACACGTATCAGTTCCTTTTCCGAAATTGCTTCAGTTACTCTCCAGATATTTTCTTTCATTTCTTCTCATGTATGGCTTCAGGTTTAAAAGCTTGGTAACTCGGTATGCAGATGTTATGCAAATGTCTGTTTCTTGTGCAAGACGCCGGAGGGATTTGTGAGGTCTATGTTCCGACTGTGCTCCAACGTCGTCTAGTTTCTCCCCAGCACACGCCATTTCCCATTCGATTCTTTCAAGAACAGAGCCTGTTTCCCTAAATTTGCTCATACGTTCTCGAACATTGTCTCTGTGTGGAACAGGAACATCTGGAAATTCTGCTGCCAAACGCCTTCTGACTTCCCTACAAGAATTTGTAATGATGTAAGAATCGTACATAAAAATGCGTTGTTTTAAATTGTACGTGGCATTATTAGACAGTAGAAAAGCACCAGTAATACGTAAACTAAAACAAAATAATCTAAAACACTTGTTAACACTTCACAAACTGGACACCAGCTATCTGGATACTGAAGCACTCACGCGCCCAGTGCCAAAGTCAGTTTAATGCTGTGAGTCTAAATGCCGGCGGCAGACGCCCTCCCACTGCCCGACGTGTTAGCCAGTGGCGTGCCCAGGGGGGGGGGGTTGGTGGGGGTTAAACCCCCCCATTGGTTTCGTCATTTTAAAAAATTCAAAACAGAAATACATTTTATTTCATAAATCGCCAATATTGTAAAATGTTTACATTTGGCAATGAGAAATGTATTTGCTTCTTCAATTACTTTTGATAATATTGGAGTTGAGTTACAGCAATGCACAAGCATTCATTCATTCCTTAGTCACTGAAAAGGAAGGAGAATTTCCTTCTCAGTATGGTCAAAAAAAGAGCCGTAATCCTTGGAATGCGAACTGAAGGAATCCCTCCTCCCCTTTCTTTCACCCACGATGACCCTCTTAGGAGAATGACCCTCCCTTTCCTGTTACGACAGTGCTGCTAACTTCCCTTTTCTTTCTTTCCCCCTCTTATACCATTTATACCAGCAGAGCAAAGTTCTGTGAGATTTGAATCACTACAATTAGTAGGCAAAGTAAGTCGAAATCTTATTTCGCACCTGGATGCATATTTATTTCAAAATATCAATAATAATAATAATAATAATAATAATAATAATTGTTGCAGGCAGTAGTGAAGCATGGTTTTACGAAGGAGGCAAGCGATGTTTTGTACAATAGCATGCCAGGAGGAAGGGAGGGGTGAAGGATGCGTTATATAGCCCAACTGGCCCAGTCAGTTCATAAACAAAATAAAAGCAATTAATATGCCAAAATATTATACGTTTTACTCTTGTGCTCTTTACAAATTAGATATTTTTTTCTCAACCAATTTCCAGCCTTCAGTTTATTGAATTTTCTTGTAACATGTGTGAAAGATCTCACTTGAATTTGTGCGTAAATAATTTAGCAGTTGCCAACACTACTGACACTGACACTACTGGTTGCTGTCAACACTGGTGACGTAATTTGAGGTGGACCAAGCTGGATGCATGGTTCAGACATTCGACCGCCCGGTATCTTTGTCCCAAGTCCTGGTGTTCACTGGGGTTGTAGGGAGTTGCAGTATGCAAGTTAGCAAGTCGAAGTGGTCGTGTTGTGTGTTACGTTTCTGCGTGTGTAATAGATTTTTGACGTGGAACTAAAGATGGATAGAGAAAAGAGGAGAAATACGTATTAGATTATTTCCAAAAGAAACAAAAAATGGAAGTTGAAGCTTCACCTTCCACAAATAGAACGTCAGAAATGGTCGATTTAAGTTCAGAGGAATTCCATCCGAATTGCGAGAGTGAAACGTGCGAACTTTCAGACTCTTGATATTCAACAAGAAGGCATAACAGAAGATATTGCAAACCTTGTTGCAAAATTATGTCAAGGAACTGTCGAGGTAAGTGATGTTCATTATTTGATAGCAGATATATCCATAGGCGGATTTAGAATTGTTTTTCTGGAAGGCCACAACATGGGCTGTAAGCATACAATCGTGTGTGTGCAGGGAAGGGGGGGGGGCGAGAGAACATGAAGATGAACAAGTTCCCTCAATGATTTCAGGGGCCTCACCGATGGTGGTGTAATCAAAGAGGTCCTGGGTTTGATCCCCTGTGAAGGTGCATTGCACAGTGGTACGTATCCCGATTTAAAATTTAAGTCCAGTCCCGATTAACGTATCTGAATATAAAATGGACTTTACAATCATTTACTTTTTGTTTTGTTCACGAACACTCGAAAGACGATATTACTTATAGTCCATCAGATGCAGTAGTTAAGGCTGCGGAGGCGATTTTGAAAGACCATTTAAAAACTTGGCTTAATCATGTCTTTCCCTCCCATCCGTATTTCCCAGAAAATGGACAAAAAACTCCCAAAGACAACCTGAACTACTAAAGCTCATGTCCGGTTTTAGATAGGGCGCTCTAAATGCTGGCAAGAGAAGTGGGGAGCAGGGAAGCGACCGATCCAGCGCTATAAGGAACGCAGCAGCCTGAAGAACGAGGTGCGCGAAGTACTTCCTCCCGCCACGTCGTATCTCTCGGCGCCACTGCTTTTGTCTGGTTGGTCAGCGCCGTATTCCCCGCTCCCCTTGCCAACATGTAGGGCGATCGCCGTAAGAGTAGACAAGAGCTATAACATACACGCGCTTCGAGCTATCAGTGTTCTACCCGTGTGTTTGAAAATCCTTGAAAATATAATCTATAAACAGACATGTAACTTCGTTGTACAAAGCAATATACCGCCTCCGTCACAGTAGGTTTTCAGCCGGCGCACAGCACTGCTACGCCTTTGCTGAAAATCACAAATGACATCCTGCAGGCTATGGATAAGAAATTCCATACTGCACGAATATTACTGCATCTGATACAGTACAACATAAAATATTACTTAGTAAATTGAATTATTACAATTTCTCACAATCTACCCTTAACTGGTATTCTTCGTATCTAAGTATCCGAAGTCAACGTGTAAAACTGTCTTATACATTATTATTTGAAGGGTCATTTCTGAGTTCAATAAGAAAAAGGTTATTAGAATCTACACTGTAGATAAATTGTTTTCTTGTTATGTTTGCCAATATTAGAAGACTTCACTGAGTCCAATGCAAATTGTATGACATGTTAATTTCACACAAAAATTGAAGGATGGCATATTTTCTTTGTAACTCAAGAACGACCAAAATGTCAGTTACCATGTTTTACCCTGGAGTCCTTCCTTTAATACTTTATGTATTTCATCTGGTGTGCCACAAGGATCTACACTAGATCCCTTATTTTTCACAATTTATATTGCAGACCTTCCCTCAGCTGTCAAATACATTCATATTCTTATGACACTCAACTAACTAAATCATCCCATCCAAGAGAAATTGCCATAAACACATAATGACTTGGGTATGAAAAAATGTGGTGTGATGCAAATGGCCTTAGAATTAGGCTAATGTTACACATGTTATTGAAACTCGAAACACTATTGGCTCGGCCGACATCAGCAATACAACAATTGAATTAAATAATAACGTCATACTGAGAATACAAAAAGTTAGAAGTCTCAGCTGTCATGAGATGAGCAAATTAGCAGACAAATTAATGTCATTCAGAACACTTAGGTTCTTACATAGATATAATAAACTCTTATTTTGAGAAATCAAGCGGCGATTAATTGAAACACTCATTTATCTATTTCTAGACTATTGTGACGTAGTGTTCTCTGGAAGTACCGTATATATAAAACTTTTCAAGTAAATGTGAAACTTTTCAAAACTGTCAAAATGCGTGTATGCGATTCATATTTTGTATCCCAAGACGACAACATTATTTATCTTTCATAAATAATAAGAATAAACTAAATATGTGCCGTAGGCCACTACTGCACACGTATTGCTTACATATAAAGTTATTAAATGTAGCAAGCCGTCGTATTTGGCAGACATGTTCATCCCTCGCATCAGTGTGCACAACCACCATGCAAGAAACAATTTCAATGGCGCAGTGGTATCGTCATTGCCTTGTAATCAAGGGGTTCCGAGTTTGATAACCGGTGGAGGCACATAGTGATTCGGATCGAACTTTAAACTGAAGGTCCAGGCCCGATTAGCCTTACTGTGCATAAAGTGGACTTAAAATACCAACTCAAATCGAAATGAAATAAGGAATATTATTTCCTTCTAGCAGAGGAGAAATTGTGTTCAAACACTAGATGTAACTTGTATGCTTATAATATGGTTTTATATACCTTTTAATTTTCTATTTTATTCTTATTATTCTTCTATTATATTTTTATGTACTTGTCTTGTCACATTTCCGTTTATATGATTTTATCCATATGATACGTATAACAGTTATTTGATCATAGTAGAGTTTTGTAAGTAAATCGTACATTTCATATTAAACTGTATTAATATTACAACTGCATATCAGAAATGTAAAATCCATGGCACGAGTTGGGTGGCAGAACAGCCTCAGGTGGAATCTCGCCTACGCAAATAAGGAATTTGAATTTGAATCTGAATTTGAATTATTTTTCAATAGAATTGTTATAACGCAGAAGTGTACATGACGGTACAGCTACGATGGAATCGTACAGTTCCTTGCAACGCAGAAAGATGATTAACTTGCTGACTGACTTTAGTAGTTTCAATCAGAGTGTAGTGCCTTGTGCAGATGAAGTCATAGTTCTCGTGGAGTGCCCATTACCAGGCCACCATACATCTCGAAAGTCTGCTGAAATAACCATTTAAAATGCCACGGAATTCCAAGTTCTAATGGTAGTGACATTTCAGTTGAAGAATTAAACCTACCAAGAGAAAGATATCCATGTTAAACCTCTTAAAACAATCAAACACGGAAGTGTTCGATTAGAAAAAACAAAGGAGGGTGTGAATCTTCGCATACGTTCTCGACTCGGCAATAGATTACGGAGAACAAACATTCCTCGCGCAAAACACTGCCAAGATCCCAGCGCCTGCAGGACATAATTTATTCTTGCCTCAAAGTTAAAAACATCAATAATGCGGGGAAAAAAGGGTTGTCGGTGACAAGTCTCTTTGTTGTGTTTAGGGAGAGAGATTTCGCAGCGGACCCCTGTTCTCTCCGTCCTATCTGCGGAGAGTTCTTTTTGCACTGCTTTCCGCCGACCATACTTCATACTAATAACCCGTTTGTCACTTCCTGAACGCATTACGCTCCTCTCTCTCTATCTTTTTCTCTCCTTCGCATCGCGTCGGGAGGAAAAAAATAAACGCGGAAGAAAGGAAGAAGGCCGAAGACTGAAAAAGTTAAAGTGGAAAGTATTTCTCTGACGCTCTCTGCCGGCTGGGATAACAAATATGCAAAATATTTTCTTCAGAAGTTTTTACAGCGTCGACGATTCGTATATCACGATTTCAACCGGAGCTGGCTCTCTCCCCTTGTTCTTTGGCAAAGGGATTGCGATATGAAAGATATCTGTCCGGTGTAATCAAGAACTGAATATAGAAAAATATATCTAAAGGAACACTAGAAAGTCAAATTACAGAAATTATTTCCCTCACAGGATTTTATCTGTTCAAGAAAATTCTACAATGATCATTCAAATATAAATAAGATACAAATAAGAATTTGTTTAGAACACTTTTATAGCCATTGCAAGAGAGAAACGGATCATACTACGTACTTTTCAATGTCCTTCCTCTCGACTGGAATACACTGGGGCCAACGTTCTGATAGCTTGTGAACAACGGCTTCCCCGCAATGGTAATGCCTTGTCATCAACGGATCCCGAGTTTCATCCTTGCTGGTGTTATATTGTACAGGTGTGTTGATCCCACTTTTAACCGTAGGTCCAGTCATAATTAGGCTATCTGATTTGTTCACCCACCAAACATTGTACATCTGCAATCGCACCATGAGTCTTGTATTCCTGACCATCAAAAACTACTTTCAATAATCTGATGACATCATATGGAGGATGAGGCACAACATTCGACTTCAAATTTCCTTAACAATATTAGCGTTGATGCTGCTGTGGTAACGTGCGTTATCAGGGAACAATCAATCATGACGTTTCTTTAAATAAGAGCGCGCTTTGGTAAGGAGTGTTTAATACTACTGTGAGTTGATGGGTCTTCGGCCAGTGAGAAACTTCTGACATAGAATATCCTTAAATCAGCAAATCATCTCGAAATATTGTCAAAGATCAGGGACGTTCTTTACGACCGATCGACCATAAGATTAGTAGTCAACCTCCAAATGGTTTGTCTCATTCAAGTCTTCCGAAACTGTACTGTAAGCCTTCTAAAATATTTACACTCCTAACAGTTACATGAATAACCGTTGCCAATCATTATTCATAGGTTAAACGAAGCTGGACCAAACTAGTATCGACGACAAGCTCGAACATATTGTAAAAGTTCCCTCGTTCATATGCAGGGTGTACCAGAATTGATAGCGCAAACTGAAATGGTGAAAAATACAACATAGTAGATGCAAAAAGTCTCAGTAAACATGGGGTTGCAAATGAACACTAGGAGATGATTGCTAATGTATGGCTACGATCCGCCACTGACTTCATTGTTTGTACACAACGTACGCTTCTCTCCTTGTGCACTCCGAGGTTTTTTCTATAAAACTGAACACTGCCGAACATGTACAGTACAATAACTCTTGGTAATAAAAGCAACCGCAATGTCTAGAAAAGTAAGCCTTTTAATTCTGTTATTTGTTACTATCAAGGGAGGTTATCTAAGTGTCCCCCTCCGATTTCCATGAAATTTGGCAGTTGTATAGAGGGGCCCAAAGGAAGAAATACGTGTTTTTTTTGTTTAGTCTAAGAATAGTCTAAGAAACTGTTTTAGAGGGCAACCCCCCCCCCCCCGTCAAGATGAGGACAAATTGAAGTGGGGATCTGACCCCGAAACCACATAAGTAAGTCATAGGACGAACACGCACATATAATTGGAACACACACAGCACAGAACTGTAGGATTGTCGGTACCAAACGCAAGTGCTATCGTGAAGGACGATGGCTGTTGAAGTTCTGTGCTAATAGTACTGGCAGATACACAAGTGGGACACTTGAGATATGAAGTGTATATCACTGGCAAACACAGCTCCTCAATTACTTTTGAGCAATTATAGTTGTAACAAGCTATTTTTAATATTAAGTAGCTGTAACATTAAGAGTGGATACTTTTTGCAAATAGAAGTAATGTTAACCACAGTTACTTTTATAGTTACTTTACGGGATTGCAGTTTTGCAGTCGAAATGTCTTCACCAGGCATCGCAACTGTTTGTGCCCTGTTCGGAAAGCACGGGGCTTCTTCATAGTACCATAGTCCAATATCCATTCTTCACTTTCATCTTGTCACTTTCCATCGTCATCGTCACGATTAGTTAGAAGTGTCAAAAATAGAAATAAAATATTTCAAAGCAATCATACAATACGAAGATTGTATATAGATGTACTTCATCTATCTATTCAAGAATCTGCACTTCTAGACTCTTGAGCACATACTTGCACGAACCTCCTGCTTGAATCTCCTGCATTTTACGAGGAAAAGCAGAAAAGGCTCAGATACTGGTTAAATTACCTCTAATTAGCAATCTCCCACTAATGAAACGAAGGGCAATTTAACGATCAGTAATGTAATCAAGCAAACTTCCTTTCTCATTCAATCATTAGCCATTACGGAGAAGTGTGCTTCGATAATATTTAGCAACACGAGTCTACCATGAACGTTCCATAATGAACAGTCGAGAGGCACTCCGAAAATAATTTGTCAGGACTTGCAATCTGTAAAGTAGGAACTGATAGCCTGTAGTCAAGAATCTTTTTTCAAAAATGTGTTCCATATATCTTCATCTTTCTACACAGTGAATGTTAGTACTTATTTGTATCGGGCATATTATTTGTTAGTAATGGTTGTGCACCCGATCGTAAGGTAGCCAGAAATTTTTGTGAGGAGCGCAGATATAAATTAGAATAGTGGAAGATTAACTCAAGTAACAACTATTATACGACTGTGCTACTAAAGCTCTTTTCCTACATGCTGGCAAGGAAAGTGGGGAGACGATGAATCCAGTGCGACGGGAAACACAGCAGCTTGTACAACGAGGTGCGAGCAGCACATCCTCCCACGACGTCGTAACTCTCGACTCCACCGCTGTTGACTGGATAGGCTGCTGGCTATTCCCCGCTCGCCACTTCCCTTGCCAGTATGTAGGCCGACCACCGTAATGGCCGGTCCACACGCTACGTCTTAACGTACGTCTTGCTTGCGCATGCACGAACTCGTGCATGCAAGACGTAGCGTGTGGACCGGAAATTTAGAACTGCGCACATGCGGAAATTGTCAACCAAAGACTGAGCCCAAGATCATAGATGTCTGCGCAAATCTCAAACATCTGCTCAAACAAGTCTGTGCGTGTGGACACTCCTTTCAGTCTTTCTACCCTAGTGCTGAAACACTATTAATGGAATTCTCCGGACCCTGTGGCGGAGTGGTTAGCAGAGTGCGCTATAACGCCAGGGGTTCCGGGTTCGAGTCCCGGGTAAGGCATGGATATATGTGATTGTCCAGATGATAAGAAACTGAGAAACTGTAACAATTGAAAAGTGTAAACGTGTGAAAAAGTGTGAATGGTGTGGGATACCTCCATCTAGGGGTTATTTCCTTTTTTTAAAAAAAAGTGGTTAGCACATCGCGCTGCGACGCTAAGGATCTCGGGTTCGAATCCCGCTCGGGCTTGCTTGTTTGTGAAAGTCCATTCATCAATTTCATCATTTCATCACTCGTTCCCATCTTCGCAAATTAGCCAAGAGGCACAAAACGCGAAGTAAAATAAACTAAATCCATCAATCAATCAACTATTAATGGAATTCGAAAATGTTGCTCTCTTTTTTTCTTGATAAATTCGTTTTTGTACAACGATGAAAAATCTTCGTCAGTGTTCACGCGAGTTTTTAGCGGAGTTCATTGAACTCTACAAGAAATTTCCGTGTTTGTAGCGAGTAAAATCAAAGAACTAAATGACCAGGACAAGAAGAATCAGGCCTATGAAAGCTTATTATAAAAGTACAAAGAGGTTGACGGCCAAAGTGTACAAACCAATCGGTTCATTCTGGTGCTGGGGATGATGATGTTTATAAGTCAATGATAAGGTAATTTCATTTATTTGGATTTTTTACTGATCAGGAAACTACGAGGGAGTACGAATTATTTTCTGCCTCCCCAGGCTAATCGCAACGATAAGATTGAATGTTAATTTTATTGAACCGATGACACCATGGTTCATGATGACACATCTGTCACCACGTAATCAAGGGGGCCCGAGTTCAATTATAGATCAAGCCCGGATTAGCCTATATTAGTGTCTGTGGCGGAGTGGTTATCACATCGCGCTCTGATGAAAGAGGTCCCAGGTTTGAATCCCGTCCTGGGCATGGGTGTTTGTGTGTCCATCCCCATCTTCGTAATTAGCCAAAAATACCACAAATGGTAACAAGGTGGTACTCTTTTCAGTACTTCCCGTGCATACAGAAAGGCGTGTTCGTCATGAGGTTTATTTCATTCTTTCCAAAAAGCCAATACCCCTTGAAATAGCCCTTCTGTCTCCAGGATAAGCCATAGAAGATGCAATCCATCCGGAACCTGCGACCACTTCCCCCTTCGATCTTGTTCCCCCAGGCAGAGCATCGGAGAATCGAACGTTACGCTCTCGATTGCACATCGCGACCAATTGGAATATCGCAAGAATCGATAACGCTCTCCGTCTGAATTTTAGGTAAGAAATTCCTTCCTCTTCACCACTGACGAATGCTTTGTGATGCATCGTCCCTTTGCTAAGTCCTAATCATGAACGTCGTAGCCATGGAAACAAGCATGTTGACAAACAAAATGTGTAACAATATTCTTATTTGGTCAGTTTACGTTGTTTTTGACACCCATAAAATTGAAACGCCCATGCCTTAAAGAGAATTTTAATGTAGAACACAGCATACCACAATAATCACTCTGCCATTGAGGCTACATAAAATATGGCAAAGGATTATCTTGTAACGAAGGAGACGGTTTTAATTTTTCAGTATTTTAAATATATCTGCTAGCTAAAAAAGTTTTTTAAAAAGTACTATTTTGCTCCCATCGTAGCTGTCCGTCTATCCGTATTAACTATCAATATCTCCGCAACAACCAGGGTTATACATACGAATATTAGTGGACTAATAGACCTAGAAAATAGTAGCCCAACACAGCATAAATGTTCGTGATTGGATTCTCCATCTGGCCGTGAGAGATAACAATCGATCTAAAGTGACCTCTCTGTATTTCAGAAACTAGGGAATGTGAAGATTTCAAAAATAATAATTTAAAAACTCACGATATGCTAATTTAGAGCAAAATCAACTATACTATCTACCGCCAGCCGGTCACTCTACTGTAATGAAATAATCGAACGTCAATAATCAATTAATTGTTTGTATTCCAATATCATTCAAACTATTCAAACTACACATATGAAGTTTAGCGAGTTGAAATAACTGTTAATTGTTGACGTGATGAGATATCTATCTTCAACATTACCCGTTCATTTATGTAATCTGTAAAGAATCGAAATAAATTTAAATAAAATACACAAAACAATAATTTTGCCTGTAGTATTATATGGGTGTGAAACTTGGTCTCTTACATTAAATAAGAATAAAATCTTTAGAAAAATATTTGAAAATAAAAGGGATGAGGAGACAGGTGAGTGGAGAAGGTTACATAATTTAGAACTCAATAATACCT
This sequence comes from Lepisma saccharinum, assembly GCF_977018435.1. Lineage (NCBI taxonomy): Eukaryota > Metazoa > Arthropoda > Insecta > Zygentoma > Lepismatidae > Lepisma > Lepisma saccharinum. The sequence goes on from NC_139237.1 coordinate 6,975,501, forward strand.
AGCTATGTATTTATGTCCAGATATTATTAGAATAATTAAATCAAGAAGCTTTAGGTGGGAAGGACATGTGCACGAATGGGAGAGGAAAGGAGAGTTTACAGGATGCTTTTGGGAAACCTGATTGTAAGATAGCAGTAGGGAGGCCAAGACGAAGATGGAGGGATAAAGTTGTGATGGACCTAAAGGAAATCGGTAAGGGTGGAAAAGATTGGATTGATGTTGCTCAGGACAGATGGAAGGTTTGTGTTGTTGCAGACATAAAACCTTCTGTTTTAAGAAAGCTAGAGAGTTAGTTCATTAGTTACTAAACAATCGAAACCCAATTGCAAACTATCGAAACTTAGAAACTAAGATAAGATTGGCAAAGATAAGAGTAAGTTGAGCAAGTTCTCTGTATTTCTTGTAAAAGTTGACAAAGACGCAAAATCAACACAACGTAATTTATGAAATCATGAAAATTCTTTAGATTGACGATTTAAAATTAAATATTTTATATTTATTATACAAGAAAGCGGTCATGATTGTTTTTCCCGTGACATTGACATGGATTTTTTAAAAATCATTAATTCCATAAAATGTTGTATTTTATGATTTTTTAATGATTTTTTTATGATTCCAAATTGGAATAAAAATTGTGTAGTGCCACGCCGAGTCTGCTAATTGCCAAGCTCAAAGACCGAAAAGGTTAACTGAGGGATAAAGATAAACAGAATATATGAATTGTAGCTTTCTTGGCGAATGATCCCCTGAAGATTAGAGCCATGTATGCTCTCGAAACGTTGGACGTTAACAGCGACATTGCCTGGCTGGTTACCCAACAATACTTGTTTGAACACTCACATCCTGTTGGGTCAAACTCTTTTGCAAACACAGCTCAAAACAAAAATACCCACATTGCCATAGGAAAGGGATCCTCGCTTTCTTACCTCGCCTGTGAAAGTGACAGTTCTAAAATAAGATCTGGCCACAGATCTTCTATTATAGTCAAGACGAGAGTAAAGAGGTTCCATTCGGAAAGTTTCCTTAATTGCGTCATGACCTCAAAGAAGATTGAACACAACGCGTTATGGAATTTTAAAAAAACTTTACGAATTTCAAATTGTGACAATTTTTCACGCGCCCGAAAGCGTTGTGGCTCTGCAAAATTGCATGGGATTGCGATATTCCATGTTGTGGCATAAAGAAGCAAAGCGTTCTGATTCTTTCCCCCTATCCGTTTGCGATAGCCTCGCTAAGTACAGGGTCATCGAAAAAGGTGTCCGTGATTTCAAAATGACATAGCTAAGCTTATAGCAAAAGTAAATTATTTATTAATATACCAAAACATGCAGAAAACATTCCAGATTTTTACATTACTTACCTACAAAATTTCGATGTGAGCTCCCCCAGTTGCTTGGCAAACATCTAGGCGAAAGTCAATCTCGGACCATGTACGCTGAAGCACGTCCGGAGTCACAGCTGTTGTCGCGGCGTTGATTCTTTCCGTTAAATGGGACAGGTCCCGTATTTTTTCAGTAAACAATGTTTTTGCGATATCCCCAAAAGAAAAAGTCCAGAGGAGTCAGATTGGGGCTTCTAGGTGGCCACAAAACATAACCCTTCCTTCCAATCCAACGACCAGGGAACCTGTTATTGAGAGCTTCCCGTACAACGAGACTATAATGAGGTGGCGCTCCATCTTGTTGAAACATTACACATATTCCCTTTTCTTTTTCAATGTCATCAATTTGTGGGGAATCATAAAGGTTGAGCATATCCAAATAAGTGTCATCTGTAATCGTGTTCTCAGCAAGAAAGAATGGGCCTACAACACGATCGTGCATTAGTCCACACCACACATTTAGCTTAGGCGAACCAGGAACGTACTGGAAAACTTCATTAGGTTACTGAGCACCCCATATTCGACAAATGTGGCGGTTAATACATCCGTTAATGTGGAAGGTCACTAAAAAACAATTCGGTGAAAATAATTATCATCGTCGTCTATGACATTCAGAATCGTCACAGCAAACTCGACGCGTTTCGGTCGGTCAGCTTCCTTAATTTCATGTCTTAGCTGGATTTTATAAGCATGGAGTCTCTGACGTTTATGAAGCACATTATGAATAGTTGTTTTAGGAATTCCAAGTTCTAAACTTCGTCGAGCGATGGACTTTTTAGGGCTGCGCAAATATGACTGTCTCATATGCTCCACTTTCTCTTCCGATGTCGGCTTTCGGCCTGGAGATTTCTTAACGTTCACGCTTCCTGTTTCCTTAAACTGATTATACCAACGGGCAATGGTTTTGTGTGTCGGTGGATCTGTGTGGCAAGTACGCCGAAACTGACGTTGCACTGTAACAATCGATTTGAATTCAGCATACCACAACACACACTGCGCTTTCTGCTGTACACTCGCCATTATTGCGTGAGATGACTGACTAGTGAAACAGACGGCGTACTGCGCTATAGCATCTGCGCATGCTCCTAGCAACTTGAAGGTCAACACAATGATAAATAACAAAACTCGTACAGTTGTTGTACAGTTTCTTCTTGATTTTAAAGAGATCGTTTGTTTTTTGCTCATACAATTTACAACTGAAATCACGGATACCTTTTTCGATGACCCGCAAGTTGTAACTGAGTTTACAGTGTATCCACACTCTGCTTTAATTTACTGTTATAGTTCATGTAGTCTAAAGGCCGGTCCACACACTACGTCTTACAGTACGTCTTGCTTGTGCAGTTCAAAACTGTACAGGAAGAGATGTTGCAGTTCTGGTACTTCAACACGCTACGTCCTGCTGTACATTTTTCCTACTAAGTTCCGCGCTGTCCATCATAGAGGAAGTGCTACTCTGGTCAATTTTCGCAGTTTGTCGTCTAAAGAGAAGACAAATTAAACATCTTAAGACCATGAGGCGTTCAGGATGGTACAGGCTTTGATTGATTGATTTGGTGTTTTAAGTCCACTTTATGCACAGTAAGGCTAATCGGGACTGGTCCTACAGTTTAAAGTGAGATCCGAACCACTATGTGCCTCCACCGGGTATCGAACCCGGAACCCCTTGATTACAAGGCGACGACGCTACCACTGCGCCATCGGGGAGGCCACAGGATGGTACAGGCATTAGCTACTGAAAATGCACCAATTTTCTCACGTGACGTTACTTCGTGAAGTGCGTCGTGAGAAACATTGTGCTTATTTCTTATCACCATGTCCTCTTATAAAGGTGTGAATAAATAAACCTCCATTTTATACGTTTAACATTATATTAACACTACCTGAAAGACTATTCCAATAGTTCACTAAGATTTGTTTTCCTAATTCCATACAATACTTTAAAATGTTCAAAAAATAAAAAGTTAACATAAATACCCTTTCTTGATGATTCGCTTATGAAAAATGTATTTATAATTCAGATTGCTTAAAATATTTCCATTATAAATAACAAATTAATTAGAATGTACAAGTTATTTATATTTCCATTACTTCATGTCGCTCTTTTACCCCTTGGATTAATCGCGACGATAATAATGGATGACGAAGTGATTAAATGCTGATGGTACGAACACAGTGATATACACGCACATGTCTGTGGTTCGAACTTGGGACATCTGGCTTTGTAGAGCATCACTTAGACAGTATTGCTATGGAGATAGGTAAGATTCGTATTTAAAACACACTTCCTGCGGGGCTGAAAAGAGTACCACCTTGTTACCATTTGTGGTTTGACTTATTTTACTTCGCTTTCCAGCTATTTTTGGCTAATTACGAAGATGGGGATGGACACACAAACACCCATGCCCAGGACGGGATTCAAACCTGGGACCTCTTTCATCAGAGCGCGATGTGATAACCACTCCGCCACAGACACTAATATAGGCTAATCCGGGCTTGATCTATAATTGAACTCGGGCCCCCTTGATTACGTGGTGACAGATGTGTCATCATGAACCATGGTGTCATCGGTTCAATAAAATTAACATTCAATCTTATCGTTGCGATTAGCCTGGGGAGGCAGAAAATAATTCGTACTCCCTCGTAGTTTCCTGATCAGTAAAAATCCAAATAAATGAAATTACCTTATCATTGACTTATAAACATCATCATCCCCAGCACCAGAATGAACCGATTGGTTTGTACACTTTGGCCGTCAACCTCTTTGTACTTTTATAATAAGCTTTCATAGGCCTGATTCTTCTTGTCCTGGTCATTTAGTTCTTTGATTTTACTCGCTACAAACACGGAAATTTCTTGTAGAGTTCAATGAACTCCGCTAAAAACTCGCGTGAACACTGACGAAGATTTTTCATCGTTGTACAAAAACGAATTTATCAAGAAAAAAAGAGAGCAACATTTTCGAATTCCATTAATAGTTGATTGATTGATGGATTTAGTTTATTTTACTTCGCGTTTTGTGCCTCTTGGCTAATTTGCGAAGATGGGAACGAGTGATGAAATGATGAAATTGATGAATGGACTTTCACAAACAAGCAAGCCCGAGCGGGATTCGAACCCGAGATCCTTAGCGTCGCAGCGCGATGTGCTAACCACTTTTTTTTAAAAAAAGGAAATAACCCCTAGATGGAGGTATCCCACACCATTCACACTTTTTCACACGTTTACACTTTTCAATTGTTACAGTTTCTCAGTTTCTTATCATCTGGACAATCACATATATCCATGCCTTACCCGGGACTCGAACCCGGAACCCCTGGCGTTATAGCGCACTCTGCTAACCACTCCGCCACAGGGTCCGGAGAATTCCATTAATAGTGTTTCAGCACTAGGGTAGAAAGACTGAAAGGAGTGTCCACACGCACAGACTTGTTTGAGCAGATGTTTGAGATTTGCGCAGACATCTATGATCTTGGGCTCAGTCTTTGGTTGACAATTTCCGCATGTGCGCAGTTCTAAATTTCCGGTCCACACGCTACGTCTTGCATGCACGAGTTCGTGCATGCGCAAGCAAGACGTACGTTAAGACGTAGCGTGTGGACCGGCCATTACGGTGGTCGGCCTACATACTGGCAAGGGAAGTGGCGAGCGGGGAATAGCCAGCAGCCTATCCAGTCAACAGCGGTGGAGTCGAGAGTTACGACGTCGTGGGAGGATGTGCTGCTCGCACCTCGTTGTACAAGCTGCTGTGTTTCCCGTCGCACTGGATTCATCGTCTCCCCACTTTCCTTGCCAGCATGTAGGAAAAGAGCTTTAGTAGCACAGTCGTATAATAGTTGTTACTTGAGTTAATCTTCCACTATTCTAATTTATATCTGCGCTCCTCACAAAAATTTCTGGCTACCTTACGATCGGGTGCACAACCATTACTAACAAATAATATGCCCGATACAAATAAGTACTAACATTCACTGTGTAGAAAGATGAAGATATATGGAACACATTTTTGAAAAAAGATTCTTGACTACAGGCTATCAGTTCCTACTTTACAGATTGCAAGTCCTGACAAATTATTTTCGGAGTGCCTCTCGACTGTTCATTATGGAACGTTCATGGTAGACTCGTGTTGCTAAATATTATCGAAGCACACTTCTCCGTAATGGCTAATGATTGAATGAGAAAGGAAGTTTGCTTGATTACATTACTGATCGTTAAATTGCCCTTCGTTTCATTAGTGGGAGATTGCTAATTAGAGGTAATTTAACCAGTATCTGAGCCTTTTCTGCTTTTCCTCGTAAAATGCAGGAGATTCAAGCAGGAGGTTCGTGCAAGTATGTGCTCAAGAGTCTAGAAGTGCAGATTCTTGAATAGATAGATGAAGTACATCTATATACAATCTTCGTATTGTATGATTGCTTTGAAATATTTTATTTCTATTTTTGACACTTCTAACTAATCGTGACGATGACGATGGAAAGTGACAAGATGAAAGTGAAGAATGGATATTGGACTATGGTACTATGAAGAAGCCCCGTGCTTTCCGAACAGGGCACAAACAGTTGCGATGCCTGGTGAAGACATTTCGACTGCAAAACTGCAATCCCGTAAAGTAACTATAAAAGTAACTGTGGTTAACATTACTTCTATTTGCAAAAAGTATCCACTCTTAATGTTACAGCTACTTAATATTAAAAATAGCTTGTTACAACTATAATTGCTCAAAAGTAATTGAGGAGCTGTGTTTGCCAGTGATATACACTTCATATCTCAAGTGTCCCACTTGTGTATCTGCCAGTACTATTAGCACAGAACTTCAACAGCCATCGTCCTTCACGATAGCACTTGCGTTTGGTACCGACAATCCTACAGTTCTGTGCTGTGTGTGTTCCAATTATATGTGCGTGTTCGTCCTATGACTTACTTATGTGGTTTCGGGGTCAGATCCCCACTTCAATTTGTCCTCATCTTGACGGGGGGGGGGGGTTGCCCTCTAAAACAGTTTCTTAGACTATTCTTAGACTAAACAAAAAAAACACGTATTTCTTCCTTTGGGCCCCTCTATACAACTGCCAAATTTCATGGAAATCGGAGGGGGACACTTAGATAACCTCCCTTGATAGTAACAAATAACAGAATTAAAAGGCTTACTTTTCTAGACATTGCGGTTGCTTTTATTACCAAGAGTTATTGTACTGTACATGTTCGGCAGTGTTCAGTTTTATAGAAAAAACCTCGGAGTGCACAAGGAGAGAAGCGTACGTTGTGTACAAACAATGAAGTCAGTGGCGGATCGTAGCCATACATTAGCAATCATCTCCTAGTGTTCATTTGCAACCCCATGTTTACTGAGACTTTTTGCATCTACTATGTTGTATTTTTCACCATTTCAGTTTGCGCTATCAATTCTGGTACACCCTGCATATGAACGAGGGAACTTTTACAATATGTTCGAGCTTGTCGTCGATACTAGTTTGGTCCAGCTTCGTTTAACCTATGAATAATGATTGGCAACGGTTATTCATGTAACTGTTAGGAGTGTAAATATTTTAGAAGGCTTACAGTACAGTTTCGGAAGACTTGAATGAGACAAACCATTTGGAGGTTGACTACTAATCTTATGGTCGATCGGTCGTAAAGAACGTCCCTGATCTTTGACAATATTTCGAGATGATTTGCTGATTTAAGGATATTCTATGTCAGAAGTTTCTCACTGGCCGAAGACCCATCAACTCACAGTAGTATTAAACACTCCTTACCAAAGCGCGCTCTTATTTAAAGAAACGTCATGATTGATTGTTCCCTGATAACGCACGTTACCACAGCAGCATCAACGCTAATATTGTTAAGGAAATTTGAAGTCGAATGTTGTGCCTCATCCTCCATATGATGTCATCAGATTATTGAAAGTAGTTTTTGATGGTCAGGAATACAAGACTCATGGTGCGATTGCAGATGTACAATGTTTGGTGGGTGAACAAATCAGATAGCCTAATTATGACTGGACCTACGGTTAAAAGTGGGATCAACACACCTGTACAATATAACACCAGCAAGGATGAAACTCGGGATCCGTTGATGACAAGGCATTACCATTGCGGGGAAGCCGTTGTTCACAAGCTATCAGAACGTTGGCCCCAGTGTATTCCAGTCGAGAGGAAGGACATTGAAAAGTACGTAGTATGATCCGTTTCTCTCTTGCAATGGCTATAAAAGTGTTCTAAACAAATTCTTATTTGTATCTTATTTATATTTGAATGATCATTGTAGAATTTTCTTGAACAGATAAAATCCTGTGAGGGAAATAATTTCTGTAATTTGACTTTCTAGTGTTCCTTTAGATATATTTTTCTATATTCAGTTCTTGATTACACCGGACAGATATCTTTCATATCGCAATCCCTTTGCCAAAGAACAAGGGGAGAGAGCCAGCTCCGGTTGAAATCGTGATATACGAATCGTCGACGCTGTAAAAACTTCTGAAGAAAATATTTTGCATATTCGTTATCCCAGCCGGCAGAGAGCGTCAGAGAAATACTTTCCACTTTAACTTTTTCAGTCTTCGGCCTTCTTCCTTTCTTCCGCGTTTATTTTTTTCCTCCCGACGCGATGCGAAGGAGAGAAAAAGATAGAGAGAGAGGAGCGTAATGCGTTCAGGAAGTGACAAACGGGTTATTAGTATGAAGTATGGTCGGCGGAAAGCAGTGCAAAAAGAACTCTCCGCAGATAGGACGGAGAGAACAGGGGTCCGCTGCGAAATCTCTCTCCCTAAACACAACAAAGAGACTTGTCACCGACAACCCTTTTTTCCCCGCATTATTGATGTTTTTAACTTTGAGGCAAGAATAAATTATGTCCTGCAGGCGCTGGGATCTTGGCAGTGTTTTGCGCGAGGAATGTTTGTTCTCCGTAATCTATTGCCGAGTCGAGAACGTATGCGAAGATTCACACCCTCCTTTGTTTTTTCTAATCGAACACTTCCGTGTTTGATTGTTTTAAGAGGTTTAACATGGATATCTTTCTCTTGGTAGGTTTAATTCTTCAACTGAAATGTCACTACCATTAGAACTTGGAATTCCGTGGCATTTTAAATGGTTATTTCAGCAGACTTTCGAGATGTATGGTGGCCTGGTAATGGGCACTCCACGAGAACTATGACTTCATCTGCACAAGGCACTACACTCTGATTGAAACTACTAAAGTCAGTCAGCAAGTTAATCATCTTTCTGCGTTGCAAGGAACTGTACGATTCCATCGTAGCTGTACCGTCATGTACACTTCTGCGTTATAACAATTCTATTGAAAAATAATTCAAATTCAGATTCAAATTCAAATTCCTTATTTGCGTAGGCGAGATTCCACCTGAGGCTGTTCTGCCACCCAACTCGTGCCATGGATTTTACATTTCTGATATGCAGTTGTAATATTAATACAGTTTAATATGAAATGTACGATTTACTTACAAAACTCTACTATGATCAAATAACTGTTATACGTATCATATGGATAAAATCATATAAACGGAAATGTGACAAGACAAGTACATAAAAATATAATAGAAGAATAATAAGAATAAAATAGAAAATTAAAAGGTATAAAAGGTAAAGTGCATAGCACCACGCCATGAAGGCGTATAGGGGGTGTGGGGGTAACGCCCCACACTTTCTTGATCCGGTCGTGAGTGGGGGTAATGTGATCAGCATCACGCCCCTGACCGCCTTTACCCCCCGGGGTTTCCCCCAGGTACCCATGTTATTCGACGCTGGGTGGGCGCCGGGGCCGCTTTCACCGTTAGAAAAGTTCCCGGATATGAACCGGCCGGGGATCGAACCCGGGATCTTGAGCATGGTAGTCAGACGCGTTACCGACTGAGCCACCGCGGCCAACCAATTAAAAGGTATATAAAACCATATTATAAGCATACAAGTTACATCTAGTGTTTGAACACAATTTCTCCTCTGCTAGAAGGAAATAATATTCCTTATTTCATTTCGATTTGAGTTGGTATTTTAAGTCCACTTTATGCACAGTAAGGCTAATCGGGCCTGGACCTTCAGTTTAAAGTTCGATCCGAATCACTATGTGCCTCCACCGGTTATCAAACTCGGAACCCCTTGATTACAAGGCAATGACGATACCACTGCGCCATTGAAATTGTTTCTTGCATGGTGGTTGTGCACACTGATGCGAGGGATGAACATGTCTGCCAAATACGACGGCTTGCTACATTTAATAACTTTATATGTAAGCAATACGTGTGCAGTAGTGGCCTACGGCACATATTTAGTTTATTCTTATTATTTATGAAAGATAAATAATGTTGTCGTCTTGGGATACAAAATATGAATCGCATACACGCATTTTGACAGTTTTGAAAAGTTTCACATTTACTTGAAAAGTTTTATATATACGGTACTTCCAGAGAACACTACGTCACAATAGTCTAGAAATAGATAAATGAGTGTTTCAATTAATCGCCGCTTGATTTCTCAAAATAAGAGTTTATTATATCTATGTAAGAACCTAAGTGTTCTGAATGACATTAATTTGTCTGCTAATTTGCTCATCTCATGACAGCTGAGACTTCTAACTTTTTGTATTCTCAGTATGACGTTATTATTTAATTCAATTGTTGTATTGCTGATGTCGGCCGAGCCAATAGTGTTTCGAGTTTCAATAACATGTGTAACATTAGCCTAATTCTAAGGCCATTTGCATCACACCACATTTTTTCATACCCAAGTCATTATGTGTTTATGGCAATTTCTCTTGGATGGGATGATTTAGTTAGTTGAGTGTCATAAGAATATGAATGTATTTGACAGCTGAGGGAAGGTCTGCAATATAAATTGTGAAAATAAGGGATCTAGTGTAGATCCTTGTGGCACACCAGATGAAATACATAAAGTATTAAAGGAAGGACTCCAGGGTAAAACATGGTAACTGACATTTTGGTCGTTCTTGAGTTACAAAGAAAATATGCCATCCTTCAATTTTTGTGTGAAATTAACATGTCATACAATTTGCATTGGACTCAGTGAAGTCTTCTAATATTGGCAAACATAACAAGAAAACAATTTATCTACAGTGTAGATTCTAATAACCTTTTTCTTATTGAACTCAGAAATGACCCTTCAAATAATAATGTATAAGACAGTTTTACACGTTGACTTCGGATACTTAGATACGAAGAATACCAGTTAAGGGTAGATTGTGAGAAATTGTAATAATTCAATTTACTAAGTAATATTTTATGTTGTACTGTATCAGATGCAGTAATATTCGTGCAGTATGGAATTTCTTATCCATAGCCTGCAGGATGTCATTTGTGATTTTCAGCAAAGGCGTAGCAGTGCTGTGCGCCGGCTGAAAACCTACTGTGACGGAGGCGGTATATTGCTTTGTACAACGAAGTTACATGTCTGTTTATAGATTATATTTTCAAGGATTTTCAAACACACGGGTAGAACACTGATAGCTCGAAGCGCGTGTATGTTATAGCTCTTGTCTACTCTTACGGCGATCGCCCTACATGTTGGCAAGGGGAGCGGGGAATACGGCGCTGACCAACCAGACAAAAGCAGTGGCGCCGAGAGATACGACGTGGCGGGAGGAAGTACTTCGCGCACCTCGTTCTTCAGGCTGCTGCGTTCCTTATAGCGCTGGATCGGTCGCTTCCCTGCTCCCCACTTCTCTTGCCAGCATTTAGAGCGCCCTATCTAAAACCGGACATGAGCTTTAGTAGTTCAGGTTGTCTTTGGGAGTTTTTTGTCCATTTTCTGGGAAATACGGATGGGAGGGAAAGACATGATTAAGCCAAGTTTTTAAATGGTCTTTCAAAATCGCCTCCGCAGCCTTAACTACTGCATCTGATGGACCTCTCGCGAAGGCGTTTTGTCAATTTGCACTATAGTTAGATTATAGATTATAGAGAAGATAATACTTTCTACACTTGTAAGTGGTGCTGTCCCTACCGTAAATGCCACCGTAAATGCCACTACTTATTTATAATATTTATTTGTTTGGCAACCACGTAACAAAGCTGATTTGACATTGTTTAGAATATCCTTAATTTTGTTCACTTTGTAGTTTCTTTTGATTTCCAGATTTTGTGTGGTTGTGGAAGGCTCCTTTTGCCTTTTATATTCTATTTTATTCTTCCTCTTGTGCTGCTCCCTCTTCAGTTAATATTCATCCTAAGGTAAGGTAAGGTTCCCCGTAGCACCATGCCATGAAGGCACATTATGGGGAGATGGGAGATCCATTAACTTAAAGTTTCTTTGGTTACTTGAAGACCATATTATGTTTTTCAGGATGGGTAATTCTGAAGATGGAAGCCATTTAAAGGAATCCAAAGATATACGCCAATCCATATGTGTACATTGTTCAAAATGTTTTCACTATAATTCTGACCTACAGAGACATATGAGAATTCACACTGGAGAGCGCCCTTTCAAGTGTCAGTATTGTGATAAGGCATTCCGCCAGGCACATTCAAGAACAAATCACGTCAGAAGAATCCACACTAAAGAGTTTCCATTGAGGTGTAATGAGTGTGGCAAAGGTTTCGTAGAAAAACGCAGGCTAGTATCCCACAGTTGTAAGCATTCTGTATGGTTCAAATGTTATTTGTGCATAAAATCATTTAATTCATTTGAAACTTTAAACAAGCATATTAGGATCCATAGTTATCAATACATTTCCATGTGCACCTACTGCCTGAAACCTTTCACTGATGATACTGAATGCAATGCACACAAGAATCAGTGTAAATCCAAACCACAACAGTCCGAACCTGAGGTATACGGAAACATCAATGATAAATCTGAATACAAGTGCTTTGTTTGTGGTAAAATCTTTGCAGAGAAATGCATGTACGAAAGTCACATAAAAGTTCACGAAAATGAACGAGAGAGTGGTAGTAATACAGATGTAGTCTTGAATACAACTGTGAAGAGTGAAAGTGAATTTTTAACTGATGGTGTGCCCAACAATTATGCTATTGATGAGAATGTCAAGAGTGGACATCATGAATCAGCAATAAATGAACGTGATGACATGTGCAACATTCTAGAGGACAATGGCAGTGCCCATTTGGAAGAAACAAAATTGTTTATCTCAGATCATGGCCCAATAGGGCATTATGCAGATGTAAAGATTGAAGTTGATAATCAACAGGATACCACAGAAGTCCAAGGCTATTCAACACCAGAAAACTGTGCGGAAAGGTATGATAACAATTTGCTTATTATTGTTTTAATGAACATTGCAGTAACTTTTTTTATTTCTAATTTACATTTTTTTTCAGTGTTATTGTTTAGTCTGTTTGGTGTGATGTTATGTTACATACAATAATATATTGGCAGTATGCTGTAAACACTCTCTCATGGAAGTCAAAATGCTCTTAAGAGCCCGTATCAGCGTCACTCGAAAAAAAGCACCAGGCAGATGTCAAATTTTCCTCCTAGTCTTACCAATATTGATTCCATTTTCCCCTTCGAACGCAAATCCATTGCATGGGAGACCTATTGAGACTTTACTGGTGGGAGAGTTGCTCTGTTGAAAGAAACAGAAGACAAGGTTCCCTGTCCGCTACTCACCCCCCACCCCCACCCTGCCTGGAAGGTCAGACTCTGACCATAACAGACCTCTCTTTTGAGCCCGCACGTTTATAACTCCGAGAGGGTTTCTGTGACAAGACAACACTTTTTCCGAGTGTCTGAAAGAAGAAAAACACACATTGACGAACATCGCAATACAACTTACATGTAATAGAGCCAAGGACTTTTTAGGCGAGGCGGGGTGGGGTGTCCGGGGAGTCCGAATCTTCCACAAGAGACTTACGAAGTACTAAAATTAAATAATGTAAGTATGCTTGTTTTGTTTAGCATCTGTCGTATAATAAAGAGAGGTGTATTTCCGTCAAACTTATTGTAAGGGAAGGATTACATTGGGGTCATACAACTTTGGATGACTGTATCAAAGAAGATTTATGCACAGCACTACCTAAGTAATATGCTTAAATATTAAATAAAGAGCTTTACTTTTCGTCAAATGGATCTAACATTCTTTTTCGTTATTCAATAAATATTCAATTCCTTATCTGTTTCACAATCACCTTGCCAGGTCAGTTGCTTTTATACAAATTGAAGCGATCTGAACTATTCATGAGCTAGATAGTGAATACGTGCTGTTAAATTCCTATTCTTATGCCGTCTTTTCCCATTCATGGGGGGGCAAAACCCTTGAAAATGAAGTCAAATCAGGAAAGAAAAAACTCATTTTATCTCACTGTTTTAGTTTTTTGCATTGATGTGATATATATATATATATATATATATGTATGTGTATGTGTACTCGTGCGTGCGTGTGTATATTATATATATATACAGTATATATATACACCTAGGTATTAACATATTATTTAAATACATTACGTACTCTATTCATCTGCCCCTTAACAAACCAACAGCAAAAATTATATAAAATGTCTCTGAAATGTGAGCGCTCGTTTTCCTCCAAACCAAAGTGTTATAGCAGCAACTGGCAAACTACGAGCGAAGCGAGCAAGAAAATTTTTCGATCCAAATTTTTCAAAGTTGAAAACAGTATTGATTTAATAGGGCACAAAACATTTCATGGGACGCCATGGTATTCTCTTTTACAATTTTTCTCAATCAGATTGTTCGGCTCCAAGGGCCAACTCTCGCTACTTCCTAGCTACGGTTCGGAAGTTGACAAGACTGCAAGAAAAGCAGGTACCGCGAGCGAAGCCAGAAAGAAAATTTTACGAAATGTATTTTTATTTGTATAAAATTTAAAGTCGAGGGGACAATTGCCCCTCTGTGCCCCCTGCAGGTGATCCTGGCCGTCTGTAAGAAATAATGCAAGATGGACGTGAAAAGTAATTCTGTCTTGAGTATCCTTTTGTCCTGCTACTAGTAGATTCTGATAGTCTTGCTTTCTTTTACTTCAATGTATGCCCCCCCCTCATAATTGATTTCCGTCCAAGGTTGGAAAAAGGCAAAAAGGCAATGCCCCCCTGTCTCCTTGTGGTTGCGCTATTTCCTTTTAGAGTATAATATTTTATAAGCTAAGGCTAATTAAAAATATTTTAGAATGTTGGAATAACTATCGAGAAAATATAAAAAATGTAGATGAAATAAGTGTTGTGTTCTTTTTCTTGTGTTTTCTGGAACAGGTTTGTTTTATACACAGTATTTGTTAATCCGGACTGCAATAAGCCAGACTTGGCTTAATCCGGACAGGCATAATGCCCCCCCCCCCCAAAAAAAAGTGCAGAATGTAAGTTTTAACACGATTAAGCCTTGTTTCCATGATATGAAAAACTAAATATGCTGACCAAGGCGGTAATTTGTTTTGTTGGAGGCGTAGACTGGGCGTGACGTTTCAACCTTCTAGCAAGGTCTTCTTCAGACTCTGTATCAAGTACAAATGTAACAAGGTACAAAAACAGGGCATTAAGGCATATAGACCTTGCTAGAAGGTTGAAGCGTTGCGTTTGGTTTGTGTTTTTGATAGGGTGAATTGCTGCCTTGGTCAGCATATTTAGTTTTTCAGAATGTAAGGATGAGGATGAGCCGTGATGAGAATGAAATTGAGGAAGACGCGCACAAAGAGCACCCAAGCCAAAGCCGGGATTTAAACCCGGTGGCTAGATCGGCAATGCACTTCTTTTTACTGTGTGTCTGAATGATTTTGAGTAAACAACTTTAAATTGTTACAATATTCATATTTGTGAGTGTGTAAATTTTGACATTAATGTGTTTTTATTTGTCTTGTGTAGTATCGGTGGTGTGTATGTATGTGTCTTGTGTTGTAGTTGTGCTGTCTAGTATGTTTGTGTAGTAGTTGTGCTGTCTAGTATGTTTGTTTTGCGTAGTAGTTGTGCTGTCTAATTTGTTTGTGTTTGTCTTGTGTAGTAGTTGTGGTGTGTTTGTGTTTATATTGTGTTATAGTTGTGATGTGTTTGTGTGTGTCTTGTGTAGTAGTTGTGCTGTCTAATGTGTTTGTGTTTGTCTTCTGTAGTAGTTCCTCTATTCATATTGGGGGTTAGGCGTAGAGCTGACAACTCTGCACTGTAAAAAGCCATGTCAAGAATCAGCAATATAAGGCCATGGATGTTCCCAAGGTAAAATATTCCGGAGGTAAAATAGTCCCCCGTTCGGATCTCCGGGTGGGGACTACTTTGGGAGGTCCCTGGACTAAGGATAAGATCTACGTTAGGAATAAGGATATTAAATTAGGCACCTGGAATGTTCTGAGCCTTTACCGGCCTGGGGCATTTCAGTGTACAGTTAATGAGATAGTGAAGTATAAATTAGATGTAGTTGCTGTCCAGGAAGTTAGGTGGCCAGGAGAAGGGAATTGTAAAACTAAAAATTATACTTTTTTCTATGGTGGTACTGAAAATCATAATTTTGGAACAGGCTTTTTCATAAATAATAGAATTATCTCAGCTCTTAAAACAGTAGAATTTATTAATGATAGGATATCATATGCAGTTTTACAGGGTAGGTGGTGTAAAATTATTTTAATAAACATACATGCACCAACGGAAGATAAAGATGATAATACTAAAGATGATTTTTATACAGAGTTAGAACAGGTCTTTGATAAATTTTCTCAGTATGATATGAAAATTCTGTTAGGTGACTGTAATGCACAGATTGGCAAAGAAGAGACATTTAAACCCACAATTGGTAAAGAAAGTCTTCATGAATTAAGTAATGATAATGGTATAAGATTGATTACTTTTGCAACCTCAAAGAATTTAATTGTGAAAAGTACCACTTTTAAACATAAAGATATCCATAAATATACCTGGTCTTCTCCAGATGGTAAAACTCATAATCAGATAGATCATATTCTCATTGATAAGAGAAGGCATACTAGTATAATTGACGTTCGTACACATAGAGGTGCTGACTGTGCCAGTGACCATTATTTAGTAATTGCTAAATTAAGAGAAAGACTCTCAGTGATAAACCATAAGCAACAAAATTTAAAAGTTCTAAAATTTGATACAGGAAAGTTTACTGATGAAAGAATTAAGAAAGATTACCAAATTAAACTGTCAAATAGATTTGATGTTTTGCAGGATTTAAATGATGATGAAAATATAAATGAAACAGACGTAAATAAGAATTGGGAGCACATACGTAATGCAATAGAATCAGCAGCTAAAGAAAGTATAGGATACCATAAACCGAGAAAAAGTAAGCCATGGTTTGATAATGAATGTCATAATCTAATAGAAATAAGAAATCAGGCTAGACTTAGGTGGTTAAATAACTCTGATGATACAAATCTAAACAATTATAATAGAATAAAGCGAGAAGTTAACCGCACGTTTAGAAGTAAAAAAAGAGATTACTTGAAAAGCAAAATTAACGAAATTGAAACAAACAGCAAAAATAAATATATCAGAGATTTATATAAAGGTGTAAATGAGTTTAGAAAGGAGTGGCAACCTAAAGTAAACTTGATAAAAGATAAAGACGGTGATTTTCTAGCTGACCCAAGCGATATTCTAAATAGATGGAAGAACTACTTTAATGACCTTTTAAATGTCCATGTAGGAGATAAATCAGAAGTGAATGAAGTACACACAGCAGAACCTTTAGTTCCAGAACCTAACTTGGCTGAAGTTAAAGATGCTATTAAAAGGCTAAAGAATAACAAAGCACCTGGCATTGATTTAATACCAGCTGAGTTAATTAAATATGGTGGAAATTCATTAATATGTCAAATTCATAAATTAATTTGTTTAATATGGAATAAAGAAGAAATCCCTCAACAGTGGAAAGAATCCATAATTGTTCCTGTGTTTAAAAAAGGTGATAAAATGAACTGCAATAATTACCGTGGAATTTCTCTACTCTCAACAACATATAAAATATTATCTAACATTCTTTTAACAAGACTAACCCCATATGCTAATGAAATTATAGGTGATTATCAATGTGGATTTAAACGTAACAGATCAACTACAGATCAAATTTTTCACATCAGACAGACACTTGAAAAAAAGTGGGAATATAATCAAAATGTCCATCAGCTATTCATTGATTTCAAAAAAGCATATGATTCGGTCAAAAGAGATAAATTATATAATATATTAGTAGAGTTTGGAATACCTAAGAAGCTTGTTAGTATGATAAAAATATGCACCAGTGAAACAGAAAGTAAAATTCGTGTGGGTATTAATATGTCTGACAAATTTACAATTCATGATGGGTTAAAACAAGGAGATGCATTATCTCCATTGCTCTTTAATTTTGCCTTAGAATATGCTGTTAGGAAGGTAAACGAAACTAAAGAAGGACTAAAATTAAATGGTGTGACTCAGTTGTTAGCATATGCAGATGATGTAGACTTACTGGGGGATGATGTGAATACAATTAAGAATAATGCTAAAATATTTTTCAAAACTGCTAAAGAGATAGGTTTGGAAGTTAACAAAGAGAAAACTAAATATATGCTTACAGGCCGAAACCAAGTGTTAGGTAATAATCAAAATATAATTATTGATAACAACTCGTTTGAACCAGTTTCCAAATTCAAATACTTAGGAGTAATATTAACAAATGAAAATTATATTAAAGAGGAAATAAAAAGTAGGCTTAATTCAGGAAATGCATGTTACTTCTCTCTTCATAAACTTTTGTCTTCTCGTTTAATATCTAAGAAACTAAAAGTTAAAATATACAAAACCGTAATTTTGCCTGTAGTATTATATGGGTGTGAAACTTGGTCCCTTACATTGAAGGAGGAACATAAATTGAGAGTATTTGAAAATAGGATCCTTAGGAAAATCTTTGGACCTAAAAGGGATGAGGAGACAGGTGAGTGGAGAAGGTTACATAATTTAGAACTACATAATTTGTATTCATGTCCAGACATTATTAGAATAATTAAATCAAGAAGACTTAGGTGGGCAGGCCATGTGGCACGAATGGGAGAGGAAAGAGGAGTTTACAGGATTCTTGTTGGGAAACCTGATGGTAAGAGACCAGTAGGGAGGCCAAGACGAAGATGGAGGGACAACGTCGAGATGGACCTAAGGGAAATCGGTAGGGATGGAAAAGAGTACATAGATGTTGCTCAAGATAGGGACAGATGGAAGGCCTGTGTTGCTGCAGCCATGAACCTTCGGGTTTAAGAAGGCTAGAGAGAGAGAGAGAGAGAGAGAAGATAAACACCACACAGTTTCTTCGCGAGATATTCACAAACAATATCTGCGATGTGCGGCCGTGCATTATCATGGTCTTGAAACCCACAAACACGTTTCATGTGTAATTTTTCTGTTAACAACGTCTGATTGGCACCCAATGAAATTTTCAGTATTCTGATAGTACTTTAACGTTATTAGAGATCTTCTCTCACAAACACGTCGGTGGTGTTGATTTTTTCTCCCGTAACAACACTGATTGAAGCTCTGGGCCAACCTTCCTTTGTAATGGATTTTCTCTCCTCTTTAAACTTTTTAAACAACCTTCGAGCTATGATGTGTGGAAGAACAGATTCTCCACGGGCCTTCTGAAACATAGGCCTTCTGTTCAGACGAAATCTGCAACATTTCAATGAAGCATATTGTTCGTCGCGTGTTACCTTCATGATTGACGTAGGCGCAACTGAACATGACTCAACCTGCTTGACTGTCACAAGTGCACAACCAAAGTCAAAACAATGAAACTAATACCTACCGCTTGTACGTACATTACACATTAAGCTATCAATATAACATTAAATTAAATTTTAGCTCGAGAAATTATGTGAATATAAAAATAATGGACATTTTATTTATTGAACAGCCTAGGAACACTGATTTAAAATTCACATTTAAATAATCTGTAAAAAGTTAATTTGCTGTATATTTTGAACCAACATTCCGATTTGGATGATATTAGCGGCATTCGAAGGCCCCTCCTTTCAGCTCCCTATAAAGAATACTCTTCCACATAAATTCAATAAACGATTAACTCAACAGCAAGAATGTTGACGACAGAAAATAAATACAATATCATGGCAATAAATAAATGAAGGCGAAGCAACATGCCTCTGCTAACGGCACATGCCTACTCCCAAATGCAGTAGTTATACCAATATTTGTCGTAGACAAGTCCAACTAAGGGATCCTTGTTCAAAAACACATTCCAATCGTCCTTCACTGAGTTCATTAAATAATCGCATCACAATGTAACATTAGGAACAAGCTATCTCGTGAGAATATAAATAAATCTACATAAACTTATAGTCTTGGTACTTTTGTCATTTACACCGTAAATCTTTGACGTCCTAAGACAGTCTAAGATTGTTTCCAACGTCTTTCATTCTACTCCTCTTACTTGGCTGCAGTTCTTCCGTTATTCTTGCCTTCTGCCAGGTTCTCTTCAACTGACATAGTTCACACTATGACAGCAGGGCCTTTCTTATTCCCCGCCTCCAATGGCGTAAGAGCTGGGTCGAATTTGAGGGACGTGCTTGTCTGACTGGCCTTTCCATCAGCAAGCTGTGACGTGTAGGTAGCATTCCCGTGAGGGCCAATCACGTAGTCCACATGCTCTATAAATCAATCGGCTGACAGTCAACTGGGAACGGCTAAAGCTGCAAGGGAGCTAGAGCAGCACTTTTGTCCGTGTGCTAGTAAATGTTATTTTTAATACAATTTTCCATAACCGAATGATTTACGCAACCAAATTTTATTTATCAGGCTATGATGGCAAGAAAACGCTTCCTAAACTTATGCGTTTTCTAGATTGTATTTTTTTTTTAATTTCAATTTGTTGAATGCTTTCCATAACTCGAATATAGTTGCACCAAACGTATCACCTTGCAGATCAGAATCTGTCCTGTGTGTTAGCCTATATTGACAAAAACGTCTGACACGCGCGATATTCAAACTTTCGCGATGATCCGGCGGAAAACAAATACGAGAAATAACTGTCATATAGAGAGAAAAATAGTTTTTCTTTTCGGAATGACAGGAGGTGAGATTTATGCATTTTACCTCCCAATAATGAAAGCTACAGAAAGAAGAAGAAGAAAATCAAATTTTGAACACAAAAAAATGTATTTGGCACGCCCTTCTAGCCACCAAAACAGAAAGTAATGAACGAAAAATGTAGTATGTAGAAGTGGTATATTTTTACAAACATGCAAAGGTTTGTTGGAATTTGACAGATACCTCTTGGATCGAAAGTAATATCAATGCATATTTAATATACATTGTATAAGATACATCACTCATCCTCATGGTTGCGATTACACAGAAGGTAGAAAAGCGACGCTAAATAACAAAAAAATTAAAAATCAGAAAAGTTACATTTCGTAGAAGTTAAAGAGCCGTTTTTCTTCATATTTGATACTTGGAAAATTAATCGCCTCGGTAATCGAGCACTTGGACTCAGGATCTCGCCACCGATGATCCCAGTTCCATTTCAGGAGTAGGCATTGGTGAGAGTCCATCAATCATATTTTACCTAATCAGAATACATTCTGATCACCGCTATCGGCGTAAAGGGACAAAAAGTTACGTACGTAAGAACAATAACAAGACAAAAGACGAATAAAATAGTAAATACAAAATAACATATTTTTACGTACGTTATCAGGACAGAAGGAAATAGGTTTTAATAATTATGGAAGTTAAATTTCGATTTCTTGCAACATACTTCATCCTCCATTAAATCTCACTTTTTAAAATAATGCTTGAACTGATAATTATTATTATTGTTAATAATTAATTGTTATTATTAATATTTTTGTCTTGTTTTGGATGTCGAAGTTAAGGTCGTATACATCCTCTTCTTCCACTGAGTCAAATTTAAATTACAATATGTCGATTCTGTAGATCATTTTTGTCAATAGCAACAGTGGAATGAATGGCACAAAGATGTGAAACTTCTATGTTTGGCCACGATTCAAGCCTTTAGAACTTGGAAGGGTAGGTGTTTATTTCTGTTTATGTGTGTGTTTTTTTTTTGGGGGGGGGGTGTTTGTGTGTGTGTGCTTGCTCAAACTTGTAAAGTGAAGAAAATATCAGCAGACATGGCAGGAAAGCGGTAAGCACGTTACACTAGACGTATGTCCCGTTCCAGAGAATCTGATCTTCACTGGAAAAGCTAACCGAATGGTGCAGGCTGCATCTGGCGAGGAGCAGTCTCCCGAAAATTCCCACCAATTGTCCACTTGGCGCTGCCATCTGCACCGACTGGGGGTTATCCTCCCTCACGGCTCTAACCCCAGGCGAGGGGCGTCTGCGGGGAGCTGTTTGGAAATCCCTGGAACAACTGGCTCTGGAGGCGGAACAGAGTTCTGGAAATCCAGCAGACGTCCAAAAGGACTGAGGTTGGGAGGAAACTCGAAGTAAAAGCATAGGTTGCACCAGGGATCTGCTTAGAGATTTTCTTTTTGGGGGTTCAAATTGCCCGAAATATCTTTGAAATTGTAATATTGGCAGAACATCCAAAACAATATCACATTAGGATAATAGTATTTTGTCAAAACACAATTGCTATCTAAAAATAAAATGTAAAGCATGGAAATCCATACATTTAAGAAAGCAGTTTTGCATGAGATTTCATTGTTAAATGATAGGAATCTTGACTATGATAAAAAAAAAAAAAAGTGACGGGAGTGAATCGTTTGAGGACCGTCTCTTCTTCCTGATTAAACAGGGAACCGAAGGCTCAAGGGGCAAAATAGGATGAGTCAATTTGACAAGAATTAACGAACAGTGGGGTTAGAGGGTTTTACCCTAATTTTATTGTAGATGACAAAGTTGTGTATTTATCTTTATGCAATGTCATGCTTCTTGTATTCGGTTAAGCTTCATTTGTACTACACATATTTAATTATTGTGACTTCTTGGTTAAAATAAAATCAATTTAAAATGCATTAAAGGAAATGAAAATGGGTTTAAGTTGCTTAAATTCAATTAATGGTAAATCAGTATCCTACTTAAGGAATATATTACAACAATGGGGAGAGAGCAAGAACAATAAATACTGCCCAAATATTGACTAGATATAGATATATTTCTATGATTGGAATATTATTATTCGTTACTGCTTTAGATATGCTAATGAGTTGTTTTCTTTAATTTAGAGATTTTCATCTTTTAAAAACCATATAAACCTCTTGCAAATGACATATCATATGTTGCTATTGCTTTAACTCTTTAAAGATTTCATAAATTTAAACTTGCACTGTGAAAACATACTTGTACAGTATTACTATAAAGTCTGCTAAAATATTGGACACTTTTAGGTTATCCCTTCCTGCGTTATTCCTAAATTCAGTAAATTCCAAACAATAGATAACTGAGAAATACAAACAAATAAGATAATAAGGTCACGAAACGACCTTCCAAGAGAAATATCAATTTATAATTTAAAGCTTACTTGAAGTATAAAGGTAAACCAGACTGGTACTAAAGGTTTTGTTTTTGGTTATATATAAAATGTAATAAATAAAGCACAGGTAGATTTAATTTAATTTTTCTCATTTAGCTTGTGATATAGAATTGGTTAGTAATTCTACAAATATGTATTGTTAAAAATTTTGAACGTTAATCATTTCTTAATAATTAAGAAGCGTCTATTACAAAATAGAAACAGCGATAATAACAATAATGGTAAACAACAGACTGATTAGCAACATGGGATCACTCACCTGGCCCAAATATGACATGGCTGCAATGTTTTCATTACCTTCGTAATACATTATTATATAATTGTGTTTTATCTCAAGGCTTAGACAATTCCTTTGTAAAGTATTTTCTGTGTTATATGTAACAATTTAAAATGTTGTAGTTAAAAGTAATTTGTATTCAGAGTCATCAATATCGTCAAAAAATAGGTATAAAACACGATCTCACTTGTTGTGAACTTTGAGCGCTGAATTGTGTTTGTAAATTGTCAAGTTTGCTTTGTGGTACACAAGATAAGATTATACTTTTCCAAAGAAGTCCTCCTCCGTGGCCGTGCGGTCTAAGGCACCTTTCTTTGTACGGCGGCTGTGAGACGCCATGGGTTCGATCCCGGGTTCAGTCGGAAATTTTCAGCCTGTGTAGAGGGCTGGTGGCAACCCACCATCGTGAGGAAATTGGGAAGCTTCGAATGAGTAAGCGTAATCCGGTCGCGGAGACCTACTATAACGGCTGGGGGGATACGTCGGGCTGACCCCCTGACTATTCCAATATTTGTTGAAGATCTCCACGCTTAGAGGTGACGAAGGAAAGCTTTGGAGGGAGGCCGGCAGTCGGTATAAAAGCCAAGGCCTTTTATGGGCTTTTCCGCAAAGGATTACTATTTTTATTTTCCTAAGAAAATTTGTACCAATCATTTTCAAACAACAACAAACTTTGACAGAATGTAGAACATGCATGTGAATGGATAAATTTCGTAACATTGGATTGCTTGTTGGGACCTTGTTTCGGAAAACATCACTCAGAAAACTACATTTTCTGTCATGTATATAAGCAACTGTTTGGTGCAGATTCAGGGCTGGGCATATCAATGTGTTTTCCCTTTAGCTCTTCATTTATCGTCGTCGTCCCAATTAACCAAAAAAGTGGAAGAGAAACAAAAATGTTCGAAATAGAAAGAAGAAAAGCAAGTAAAAGATAAACAGAATGAATATGAAACATACAAAAGACTCGGGAAAAGGTAGTTGCTCACACATTTTTTTCATCCAGTTAAATTCATGATAATGTATATGGTAGTAGCTATACTTTCAACCGCTGAATAGTGCTGGTGTTCTAAAATATGCATCAACTTTTCCGATTGACCTAAAGTGATAAAAGTGTATATGGAAAAGGTGTTATTCCACAGAAATATGTGAACGCGAAGCACAGGACAATCCTCTTGCAGAATTCATACAAGTGGTTCTGACGCCGACTATAGTGTAATTGTATATTTTTTGTAATTACATATTATTTGCGGGTTAACAACTTCCCCTCTCAGGTATAGTGTGTTTGCATGTTAAAAGTTATCATATATATCATATATATACCTTATATGTATGTACCATGTACCATTAATATCGGACGTATAGGTTTAGCTACTTTTCGTGAAAATTTGAGCGAGTTTCGGCTGAGCCGATGTTTAGGCCAATGTTCTATCACTGTTAACTTGATTTGTCCAGTTCGTCCACTTAGGATACATTAATTGAGTATTGGCTATGTATTTGTATTTATTGCAGTAAATCATGAGGATATAAGATAGCTTAATATTAAGATTAAAGAAAATATGGACGCAAATTCGCAGTGCAGAGGTGTATAAGAAAATACGTACAAATGTCGAGTCATATTCTCGCAAATATTAACAGATTCTGACGGAGGTTTCTGTTTCTTATTAAGGAACTTTATGTTTACGAAAGTTTTCTAAATGATGTACTTTATTATTGTGTAAAGCCATTTAAACATGCTTCAAATGGACGCAATTGAACTATTGTTACTCATTTCTGCTTAGTGTAGTTGGAAGGAAAATGCCTTTGTGATAAGATCGAAAGATGTTTTTAAAAATGTATATGTCTTTTCGACAGATAAGCCAAGTAATGGTAAAAATGAATAGGCAATTCACGTTACAGCGTCGTTATTCAGGATAGCATGTAAGTTGTAGGAATTGAAGCATGTTTTCCAATTAGCTCACACAACTTAAATTTACTCCTGACTGTACGGTATGGGAGGAAACCCTTTGTCTGCCTACAATTATCATCTTCACAAGATTTCGTTATTCTGTAAGTTAAGTCATCGTTTGTGTACAAATACGCTTCTTTCACAGACAGGACACCCTACGTGTTTTGTTTCTAGTGTCACTTCACAGACAAGGAATGACAAAACACGATGCGTGGGCGAAGCGTTGCAAATATATATATTTGAGTTCCTGCCAACCCACGTAGTCCCGTGGGAATTTCCTGACACATGCTTCGTGGCTGAAGATATTGGTAAATTACCGCAACCCGAAATCTCTGCCGTTTTGCCAGCGACTCCGACAAAACAATCCTGCGCGCATTTTGGTTGATATTGCAGAGAAGTTTGCAAACGCCTGCGCCGCTGTATATCAAGTTCTGTGGTCTATTAATTATTCAGGCCTCCCCGGGGGTTGGGTTTCACTTCAATCGACAGCTCTCGGGGGACAAAGTGCGGTGATCGAATCCTGCTGCTTTCTGCATTGCACGAGCATCATTTATTTAGAAAGCTACCTTTTCCTCTGAGGATGGAGCACATTTTCTTCTGTCACAGCGGCGGCAGATTTTGCGCAGAAGGGGCGACCCTGCGAAGACATAGCGGATTGACTTAAAGGGTTAAAAATCTTACCTGACGTGAGTAAGCGTAAAAATGAATTTCTCTCACGACAGTAGCGACGAGTGAAGAATTTTTAGTGATGTTAATTGTTTTCATTTTACTTCGCTTTTCTGCCACTTTTGGCTAATTGCGAATATGGGGATGAGTGATGATGATATGATGAAATTGATAAATGGACATTCACACCCATGCCAAGGCCGGGATTCGAACACAGGAACCCTAGTGACGTAGCTAAATGTGCTAACCACTCCGCCACGGGGCCGGCGCAGTATGTTAGTGATTTGTTATCCGACGTTAACTTTGTACTAACCTGTTTCATGTAAGATATCAAAGTATTCATTATTGGTTCACAGGGTGTGGCAATATCCCGGACCTTGTTTTGGTGCGGGGGTGGAGGGGAGGGCAGGGGAGAAATCTTTTAATTTTTTAGCCAATTTTACTACCACATGGAAATTTCAGATAGTATAACAGAAATCCATCTACAGATGGAATATTACCTAGGTTAGGTATATCCATTTCTTATCCTTTCAAAACCTCTTTATTATTTTGTCAACTCTTGGGATTATATCAAAATAAATGTAGAGGCAGTCCCTATGAACCGCTCTTCGCACATGCTGAATCTTACGTAAGTTTTGGTACGTCGGAGTGTGGAAAAGTTCCTTTCAGCTGCGGCAATACTCACAGGGTGTGTAGCGAAATGTTAAAGAAGGCGGTGGGTACTCCGAAAGCACACACTATCATATTATTTCATTGCTTCGAGAGCAGTCCAATCCCTTTTTTGAGATTTTGCTCAATGTTGAGAAATCTTTACTATGGCCAGTGAGGGTCTCCGCAGAGAGAGGGAGAGGAGGGAATGAGATCATCCCAACTCTCTGAGGCCGCTTACATGTAAAACATCCCAACCTTCCATACGATGTATGGAAGAAACCAGGGAGAAGGACCTTTGTAGTTAAGGACTTGTTTGGACGCTACGAACCCTGAAAAGCCACATTTTTTCTTCATTCTATGCAACTGCAAAGCAAAGAGCCATAGCTGAAATTACATTTATTTTCCTTCACAGCAAAATGTAATAAAATATCTGGACGGCAAGGATAAACTTGGATATTTCCCAACAATAGCTTCTTCGTATTTCTCATCTTTTTCTCTCTGGCTTTCAATGTAGTAATGCTGTCACACGTCTCCTTTCTTTTCTTCTGTTCCTTCTACTTATTCTAGTCATGGCATTCCTCCTATTAGCTTAGCTTACAATATCTGGTTCTTGGTATAACTTCATTCTTAGCTTCTATACGACACTCGTAGATTGGAATTTATATTCATCTTATTTTACTTTATTGTTCTGTTCCTGTTGGCGGCTCTTTTCAGATTTCACCAACGTGCATCAGACTAGGGAACAAAATTAAGGTAAAATATGATGAATTCTACAAAGCGTCTCGTTAAAAAAAAGGATTAACACTAGATTTCGAAACAACATGGATTTCCCCACTTAGGAAAAAATTATGATATTGACGAATTTTTAAAAATATGTCTTGATAACACCCCATTACATCTATACATCCTAATTTACACATTTACTACAAATATACCTAATTGATATTCTTAGCAAATGGAAGCTCTTGCTCGTTGAGGTAGAACACAAACTTATGCTGTCAACAATCAACATCTTTTTTATGTAAATTTACATTCAAATATAGGCGCAATAAAATTTAAAATATCCATAGAATATGTCTGCATGTAGTTTATTCGTCCTCGTTGCAACAGATGTCAGCTTAACGATATATTCAGTACAGAACGAATTTTATCAATTAGAAGTTTCAAAACGTCGCCTTGTAATCAAGGGATCCTAGGTTTGAGACCCGATGGATCTCAGATCCCACTTTGAACTATAAGTCCAGTCCCGATTAGCCTCTATGTGCATAAAGTGGACTTAAATCAGCAACTTACTAAGTTGAATGATTGAATTGAAAAAGGGACATACGAAAAGAAGAATCCATGTATGTTCAGGTTAGTACTCGAACAAGAAACATTCAGTGTTGAATGACAGCTAATTGTCTATAACATCCTAAAAGATCAAAACATGTATGTACTGGGTATTCTTAAAAAAAACTTAACCGAATGATAAAGTCTGACACACTCTGCCTAACACAACATTTGTTTTGATTGGGAATGGAAAATGAGAAACGTACAATGTTCAGGAGGTTCAAAATTATGCAGCGTTAAGACGGACCTCTAATTCAATTTCTGAAAAAGTAGATTTAAAAAATTAATCCTGCTACTTTCAAATACATTTCTTGCTAATTATGGACACGAATTAGTATATCCGCTCTGCCACCTCGGCCGTAAATATACACGTTTTGATTAATTGAGAAGGTGCTTTAAGTCCACTTTATACACAGTAAGGCTAATTCGGACTAGACCTACAGTTTAAAGTGAAAGCCGAACCACTATATGCCTCCACCGAGTATATCGAACCAGGAACTCCTTGATTACAGGGCGATGACGCTATACCACTGCGCCTTTGTGGAGTACCTACGTACATGCATTTAGTCAAAAGTGGCAGATATATTTTCTCAGTGATATTTTCTTCTGGTTGAGGCGTCGTTACAATTGAAATTTTTCTCATGCATGTGTGCAATCTTGTGTTATACATTGAAGGTTGCACTAATCGTTTATTTCACTGTCGGATTACGGACTGAAACCAATTATATGCTACAGAAACGTCATCATAACAATAAGGAAGCAGGCAAGATGAAATCGTTATCTGACAGAATTGAAAATGTAATTGGGAACCGTAAATCACTGACACACCGTTGCATATATATAAGAAAACATGCAGTTTCCGAGGACTCATTGCTTGGAAACAAAGTGTCAAAGAACAAAATGTTGCTGAGGAAAGTTGCTCGTCTTGATATATTGTACAGGCTTTGAAAGTTTGTTGGTGTTATACGGAGATACCATGTAAAGGGTGACTCAGCCTTCATCTACCACTTTCAAACATATTCTGTGTCTTCAATCATTGATCAAATTTATTACCAACAGTGATACCTGAAACACACATGTTGCCATTTGTTACTACACAAGAAACATTGCTGTGTTTTGAAAATAACACCATGTACAGTAACATCCTGGTTTATGCACTCGCGCACGCGAGTAACCACATTTTCCCTATCAATGTCCGCACTGATTTGTGTGAATCCTGATTTCCTCCTGGTTTCTTTGTCCTACGCAGAAGCTGTTGTGCGAAACGTCTTCACCCAATTGGTGATGGTGGGGCGATCGGGTATACTCCCGTGTCTTCAGTTGCTTCATGACAACACATTCAGTATTCTTGAAAATGTCTCAACAGCAAATGTGCGATGTGCAGCCAACCAACGTTCCATGTTTTCTTAAATGGCGTCTCTCGCTGAACACTTCTGCACACATCGCGTCATTCCTACTCTGGAGCCACATGAGTACTCCGCCAATCAAAATGGTAGATGTATGCTGGGTCACCCTGTATATTTTAGAAACAAAAAAAATCAGATGTAAAATCATTTCTTGGATAAGCGCCCAATATTTACGTGACGATGAAGGATCTCTTTCTAGTGTGTATCTAAAAAGAAGCGAGTGATCGGTTGTGAGAGGGTCGGCGGTTATAATGACACCAAGAACAGCTGTTAGCCCGAGAACGTTCCGTGGCGTTCAGTTTTGAACGTCGAGGGGAAGGGAATTAAAATAGCAGCCGTCCTTCATTTCGGCGCTCCCGTCATCCCAAGATTTTATTTACTCTTCCCTGAAGTGGCTTCCCGTTACGGGGACTTCCTTCCTCCGATGGTCCCGGATTTTGCCTGTCTTCCTATTTTCCGCTGACAAGATGCCGGTGGAAATTTCTCCCCCCTTTTCTTTGCATCGCGGGTAACTCAATAACGCCCGGCGAGGAACATGGCGGGCGGAGGAGCGACCTCTTCACTCGCTGATTGACAAATCACATTTCTGCAGCGGATGTGGGGGAGCATCGGGAGGCTGAGCGTGCCCGCATCACCTAGCGGCTTCTTCTGACCTCGATTTATCTGCTCCCACTCTTCTCCGCACCGGGTCAAAGTAAGGGCGGGCATAAATTCTTATCTCTGGAGGTCGCAATGAATTTTCAAGATGAGGATCCATTATATCAACCCACAAATCATGCACATAAATATAACGTATGCACTGAGGACAAAAATATAAGCACTGCAGAGAAAGAACTTCAGGAATGGTCTAGGGGTTCAGAACATAAGCGGTGGAACTCCGCTTTTCATGAAAGTTGAGTTACATACGTAACTTAAAAGTTGAATTATCAACATTCCAGTGCTAGAAGAAAGGATCTCCTAAATTTCAAATTCTGGAACCAATTAGTTGTTTGTGCTCCAATAACTAAGTTATCTGAATACATTTTTTTCTCAAAGAAATGAATTTTCGCTATGAACATGCTATGTGCTATGAACACCGCAATTGTCAGCATTCAAGAATAACGTAACCTTGGGTTACATAAGATTCCAGAACATTCAGTTATTTCTTCACTGAGTAGTCCTAGCAGTGGACGTATACCTACTGTAAGAATGGAAATTGTGTTGGATTTATTCCACTGCTTTATTGTTAGAGTTAGGAATAATTTATCAAAGAACGTAAAGTTTATAAAATTTTGTTTCAAGTCAGCTTTATGCCCAGATAAGATAACCTGGATTGGACCTTTGCTATGCATCTATCGGGGATCGAACCCGGAAACCTTTGATTACAAGAGGAGAGCACAAACCACTACACTACCAACGGGGACTAACATTGACACAGGAACAGCGATGCAATGAATGTCGATGGGTGCCGCACCGATCATAATACAGAAAGCATTTCATGCAGTGGCGCAACCACAGGGGGTAGTGTACTTAAATAATATATGCTGTGTATAATATTTATTAAAGAAACTTTGAATATACACAATTCAGTGTCCACGTCACTCCACGTTGCATATATGCGAACCATAACTCGTGCATAAAAGTTATGTTAATGTAAAAGATAATTATAATTGGAATGTATTTATCAAGCATTTTCTGTTTTTCAAAAATATTTTCTGTGCTTGTTTTCCATTATTAATGTGAAATTGAAAGTGTGAAAAATATAATTCAAATCGTTTCGAACACAAATGCTTTAGCACAAACTTCTACCCCTCTTTTTGCGTAATTTTCGAGGATAATAACGTATTTCATACTACCACTACTAATAGTAATAATAATGATAAAATAATTAATCAAAGGAATGAATAATAATATGTCTAATGAAAAATTTAATACATAGATAAGTATTTCATTACATCACTTTCCCAAGCATGTACTGTTTCAATGTTGACGTGCTTAGAGTACTAAACATGTATAACTTTCTTATACCACTGATCTGCACCACTCTACGGCCGCCTTTACCTTTCCCCCCCACACACACCCTCACGGGTACCATTTTATTTGAGACTGGGTGAGTCCTAGAGCCGTTTTATGCTGGAACAAAGTGGAAAAATTCCGACCTTAGGTCACCCACCTCAAGTTTCCTGAGTGGTATTCGGCTAAAATTTCACGAGAAAGCAGTGGTGAAAGTTTCTTCAACCTATCTTTAATCAGGAAAAGTTACGACTGCATGATTGTAATAAATGTATCATTTTACAGATGTGAGAAAATTGTCATATATTGTATATCACATCACCCCCTTCCCATTTAAAAGTTTTGAATTGAATTCAATATGGCGGACTTCCGCTTGGAACACACCACACCTAAGCCTAACCTGTTTGTACTGTATCATGTACCCAGCCTAACTCCTTTACTTTTTACAGGGGGTGTTAAGAGACTTTTGAATCATCCTCTAGGCCCTTATATGGGACTTTGTCAACATGAGATCACACACACACATACACATCACATTATATATATATATATATATACGTATATATATATATACGTGTATATATATATACACACGTATTATGTGTAAAGGTAGGTAGGGAGATATTTTACGGTGGGGGGGGCAAGATTTGTAGATCCGGCACAGTTTACAACATACTTGGATAGTTCAACAGAAATTGCCGTGCATGTTGAATGATGAGAATAATGTAGACTGTTAAAGTAACCTATGTATTATTGGGCATCCCCCTTCACATACCGTTTTGCACTGCAAAGAATCTCGTCTCAAACAAGAAGCATCGTAAAATTTCAACATCCAGAGTAAACGCTTGACGCGTTCCAGGAGTTGTGAGTGTGAAGCAAGCTAACGAATAGATTCCCAGCTCCAGAAGTGTTGGTTGAGAACAAAACGTTGTCAAGACTCTTAGGACGAGGTTTATGCTCTGGTTCAATGAATTGGCTCCGGAGGGGGAATAGTCTCTCTTCTGAAATTGGGGGGGGGAGTTGAACAACTTACAGTGACGTCAGAGCAAGCTGCTGGAGGAAATGGTACAACTTGCTAAGGAGTTCAACCGGAAGACAGAAGATCTCGGCAGCGGAGGGATTAAGTCTTAAACAGGGGATTGATTTAGGTCGTCAGAGCATTTGGACTAGAGAAATTCGTCTTAAAAATGTGTCAAGCCCTTTGTTACAACTGACCTCCCGAGCAGACGTAGCTTGTTTAACAATTAAGAAGGTGCACTAAATTCTGGACATATGTAAACACGTGGAGGTTAATGTGATCCATACACTCTACGCATGTTAATAGAAATTGGATATGCAATTTATCCGCGAGTTTTTTATTGTTGCTATGCTCATCTCCTCAAAGTGCATATTTACAGTACTAACACAAGTTAATTTTGTTGTGGATAACATTGCAATATATCATTATTTTTATTATTAATCGTAGTAATGTTAGTGGTAGTATTTATAGTACTAATACATTTTAAAAATTAATATTTTCTGGTTGATTGTATTGAAAGAGCAGCGGGGAGATATTGGGCAGAAGCCCTTCCAAAATTGAGCCAAAAATTGATCTCAGCTCTCTTCCAGCCCCCTGCTACCCAGATTTTTATGGAACGGCAAACCCATTTTTACAGAAAACGAGAAAACCTAGATTACATAATATTTTCCATTCTAATGTTCGACTACATTTCCTACTTTAGAAAGATCATGAGATTACATTTTTACGATGTGTTCACAGGGGACAGCTGAAGATTTGCCTGGATTAACAGTATCACATACAGCTAAATGGCCAATCATTGGTCGCCAAACTTGCTACGAAATTGATATGCCACCTTCGTAGGTGGATGCATCCAGTGGCTGTAGCTGTTTGACTGAGGGTAATTTTGTTAACCTCCTGGGTCCTGAGGAACAAACACAGGGTGATTTCTACGATTTCTTAAATTTAATCGTTATTTAGCAAAATAGTCCTGGACACTATTTTTATGGGATGAAAAACATTTCGATTCTGCCCACCTCTCAAACGTTAGACCCCAATTTACGCTCATGTTAGTTACCCCCCAACCCACAGAGAATTTGAAACCACAATCTGTAGTCTCCCCACTTATTTGGCTGGCGCCGTCACTGAAGAGCAGACATTGGATCGCTTTAATAAAACTGAGTAACTGCACATATTTCAACTTTTGGGAGCACCTACTCCCTGCGTAAGTCCAGTGATGATTATGGCTTGCACGTCGATATAAATACAAAAGAGCATTCTTTTAGAAATCGAGCAGGTGCTTACATGTACACACATACGCACTATGCCAGGCCATAATAATGATGTTATATCTATGGGAGAGAGTAGCGAGATTGGAAACTGTGCAAGGGAGAGATATATACGCAGGAAAATGGAAGGCCATCACACTTCTTGAGCATTTACTCTACTACATCTTCACCAATTGCTCAATACCTTATACTCATTTTCGTTAGTACGACCGTGAAAGTCGGTATGTACGTGAATCATTCTTCAGTGTTGTCAGTAGAAAATTGCCACTGTACGATGTCAAAGTTTGTTGCAAATTCAACAGGCTAATCGGGACTGGAAATACAGATTAAAGTTGGATTCGGAGCAATGTGTAATGTACCCTTGAGTACAGAGAAACAACATTACCACTACATCAGCGGGGAGGCTCCTCCGTCGTGCTCTATATTGACCTCGAGGTAGCGATTGCGCTCGTCATGTGACGTCATGGATAGATTTTCAGCTTACATTTCGCAAATGGGTTCTCAGAATGATAGACCATGCCGCCAAATTGTTATTATCAACGCGCAATCTGACGGCGTAATTGGCATGCGTAAATGGTCGGACACCGCACGCTCTAAACAACACAGCACACCCATGCCAGCCTACTTCTCCCCATAACCGCGAGTGCATCTTCTATTGCGATGGCACATGTCCGTAATGGCAAGCCTCGGCAGCAATTTGATCCTCGTCTGCTTGCAGTACGCTATCATGATGTACGTAACTTTGTAATCTGTTTTGGGGAGCTTGAACACCGCCATTTGCTTTCTGGACACACGATGCATGGTATTTATTTCTTAATCACCCATAAGCAAATTAAATCATTGAAACTCAAGGCCGTTCCATGGCTGTGTCCAATACAATAAGTTGAATCGCTGCTTTGATTGATTGAGTTGGTGTTTAAGTCCACGTTATGCCGAGTATCGAAACCAGGACACCTTGATTACAAATCGACGACCTTACCATACCATTGCAAAATCGCTGCTTTGAGTGTTAACAAATATACAACGCGGTAAGCGACCAAGGTGGGCAGGAAATATGCCCTTCGCATTTCAGTAATGTACGGAACAGGAAACTTATCAAAATGCTCTTCTTTTTATTCAGTAAACTTAAGGGTAAAAAAGGTAAAGTGTTCCCCTGTGCATAGCACCACGCCATGAAGGCGTATAGGGGGTGTGGGGGTAACGCCCCACACTTTCTTGATCCGGTCGTGAGTGGGGGTGATGTGATCAGCATCACGCCCCTGACCGCCTTTACCCCCCAGGGTTTCCCCCAGGTACCCATGTTATTCGACGCTGGGTGGGCGCCGGGGCCGCTTCCATCGTTAGAAAAGTTCCCGGATTTGAACCGGCCGGGGATCGAACCCGGGACCTTGAGCATGGTAGTCAGACGCGTTACCGACTGAGCCACCGCGGCCAACTTAAGGGTAACCAAGTTTAAAATATTGTAAGTAACATATCGTTATGGAATATTGATCACCTGTCTGCATGGGGTGTGACTTTCTTTGCAATACACGCATCTGCGTACCAGTACATTTCTTAAAGGCGGGAGAGTCAAATTCCGTAAGTGGATGTATTGTCATGTTTACATGTCACTGCAAGAAATAAAAGCTTTTAGGAAGAAAATAACAGGAAGGATATAAACGATAAGTGTGAGAGAAAGGAAGTCCAATCGCGAGAGAGATTTAGGAAGACGATAGAAAAAGAAAGGAAGAGAAATGAAGAATCCCAACATAGTGAAAGAGAGAGAGAGAAAGAGAGAAAATTGAAAGGAGTTAGAGAAAGAAAGGAAGCATGTGGAGAAAGATAGATAGAACGAAAGGAAGAAAATGAAACTAAAAGCTGGATAAAACATACAAATCAAAGAATCAAAAATAAGAAACCCGTGAATGAAATAAAAAGACAAGCTCCGGAATACAGAAGAAAAACAGATTTGATGAGAAGCAGATGAGAAGAATAGTAACTCTTTATTAATTGAGGCCCGTTCGGAGGAGGGTGGGTCATGATGGTGACTCTCTTTGCAGGAGCTCATAAGTGCACCCTCTGAAGTAGCTTTTGTAAATCTTTATCCGGCGCTTTTTCTCGGGTCAATTAAAACTTACGTATGGTTGACGCGCCCTCTCCCCGCAGGACGAGTATATAGTTGTTCAAATTATTTGAAAGTTTTGTACTAAGTATGGCATTGTTGTTTCTAATCTCTATAATTGTGATGTTGTCACCGAATATTGTCATACCTAATTCTGCATACTATTTGGTCCCTTTGGCAAATATTATGGTTCTCTGCTATTGTTTGGAGTGTAAATTATGTAAAGAGCGTGATATATTGTACTGTGAAGGCAAGGCTGAGCACAGGAATTACGTTTGGTGCAGATAAGTACTGTGCATTTTAAAAAGAGAAGTATGCAGGCTTAAATTCCTGGTTTTATTTAGCAATGGGTAAAGAAGAATTTTCCATCATTTTGTATACGCTATGGAGTCTCATATTTGTGTTTTCTTGTGTGATTGGCAGAATAAAGAGCATGTCATGGTTGTCTAAGCTGTTTTGATATCAGACTTCTCAATGAAATGGATGACTTTTTACGGATACAGTAGTCGTTATTTGTGGAAAACTTCCAACTCACAGGTTCTGATACGCTAAACAGGCAAACTATTAAATGCTTTCCATATCGCTTGCAGTATAAGTCACGTTTCCCATTCCACGCGGCTTTAAAACACATCGTAACGCCCCTCCACCTCTCATACCTGGTGACCGTCAACGAAGTTCGCTGATGGCGTATTGCGAGACAGGAATACTAATCACGTAACCGAAACTGGAGAATATTAATAACTCGGCCGAAATCCTAGCAGGACATTAACGTAGTACGTGATATCATCAACCTTCGCAAGAAGCGCGGTTTCTGTTGGCAGCAGAAATAAGGCTGTCAAATGCTGTGACATGTGCTGGTGACAGGCTGCACCCATCGTGCGGAACCATGTATTAATATCGAAAACTTAAACAATGACTCGAGGGTCATGAAAATATACATGAATCAAGTAGTCTGCTAAGTCTGTTCCTCTCATTTCGGTTATTTCAGGTCGCTTTTCTACTTCTTGGGCTAATCATGAAGATAGAGCTGAGACCACGGGCACCGAAATCAGTGGAGAATTTTCGTATATTTATTTACAACATTTTAGGTCTTTATTTCCTCAGGTTTTTAATCTGAATTATTTATTTTATTTAAGATTACAAAACTTTGCAAAAAAAGAGATGGAAAATTACACAGGATTCTACTCTGAATGAGCACATAAACGACGTGGAACTATCACCCAACTTAGTCTTCATAATGTCCAGCATGTATGTGCATCTGCTAACTAACTAACTAACTCCCTAGCCTTCTTAAACCCGAAGGTTCATGGCTGCAGCAACACAGGCCTTCCATCTGTCCCTATCTTGAGCAAGATCTATATACTCTTTTCCATACCTACCGATTTCTCTTAGGTCCATCTCAACGTTGTCCTTCCATCTTCGTCTTGGCCTTCCTACAGGTCTCTTACCATCAGGATTCCCAACAAGAATCCTGTAAACTCCTCTTTCCTCTCCCATTCGTGCCACATGACCTGCCCACCTAAGTCTTCTTGATTTAATTATTCTAATAATATCTGGACATGAATACAAATTATGTAGTTCTAAATTATGTAACCTTCTCCACTCACCTGTCTCCTCATCCCTTTTAGCTCCAAACGATTTTCCTAAGGATCTTATTTTCAAATACTCTCAATTTATGTTCCTCTTTCAATGTAAGGGACCAAGTTTTACACCCATATAATACCACAGGCAATATTACGGTTTTGTATATTTTAACTTTTAGTTTCTTAGATATTAAACGAGAAGACAAAAGTTTATGAAGAGAGAAGTAACATGCATTTCCTGAATTAAGAATACTTTTTATTTCCTCTTTAATATAATTTTCATTTGTTAATAGGGCCTCTCCCATGGCGCAGTGGTAGCGTCCTTGCCTTGTAATCAAGGGGTCCCGGGTTCGATACCCGGTGGAGGCACAAGTGGTTCGGATCCCAATTTAAACTGTAGGTCCAGTCCCGATTAGCCTTACTGTGCATAAAGTGGACTTAAAACAGCAACTCAAACCAACTCATTTGTTAATATTACTCCTAAGTATTTGAATTTGGAAACTGGTTCAAACGAGTTGTTATCAATAATTAGATTTTGACTATTACCTAACACTTGGTTTCGGCCTGTAAGCATATATTTAGTTTTCTCTTTGTTAACTTCCAAACCTATCTCTGTAGCAGTTTTGAAAAATATTTTAGCATTATTCTTAATTATATTCACATCATCCCCCAGTAAGTCTACATCATCTGCATATGCTAACAACTGAGTCACACCATTTCATTTTAATCCTTCTTTAGTTTCTTTTACCTTCCTAACAGCATATTCTAAGGCAAAATTAAAGAGCAATGGAGATAATGCATCTCCTTGTTTTAACCCATCATGAATTGTAAATTTGTCAGACATATTAATACCCACACGAATTTTACTTTCTGTTTCACTGGTGCATATTTTTATCATACTAACAAGCTTCTTAGGTATTCCAAACTCTACTAATATATTATATAATTTATCTCTTTTGACAGAATCATATGCTTTTTTGAAATCAATGAATAGCTGATGGACATTTTGATTATATTCCCACTTTTTTTCAAGTGTCTGTCTGATGTGAAAAATTTGATCTGTAGTTGATCTGTTACGTTTAAATCCACATTGATAATCACCTATAATTTCATTAGCATATGGGGTTAGTCTTGTTAAAAGAATGTTAGATAATATTTTGTATGTTGTTGAGAGTAGAGAAATTCCACGGTAATTACTGCAGTTCATTTTATCCACTGTTGAGGGATTTCTTCTTTATTCCATATTAAACAAATTAATTTATGAATTTGACATATTAATGAATTTCCACCATATTTAATTAACTCAGCTCGTATTAATTCAATGTCAGGTGCTTTGTTATTCTTTAGCCTTTTAATAGCATCTTTAACTTCAGTCAAGTTAGGTTCTGGAACTAAAGCTTCTGCTGTGTGTACTTCATTTACTTCTGATTTATCTCCTACATGGACATTTAAAAGGTCATTAAAGTAGTTCTTCCATCTATTTAGAATATCGCTTGGGTCAGCTAGAAAATCACCGTCTTTATCATTTATCAAGTTTACTTTAGGTTGCCACCCCTTTCTAAATTAATTTACACCTTTATATAAATCTCTGATATTTTTATTTTTGCTGTTTGTTTCAATTTCGTTAATTTTGCTTTTCAAGTAATCTCTTTTTTTACTTCTAAACGTGGGGTTAACTTATCGCTTTATTCTATTATAATTGCTTAGATTTGTATCATCAGAGTTATTTAACCACCTAAGTCTAGCCTGATTTCTTATTTCTATTAGATTATGACATTCATTATCAAACCATGGCTTACTTTTTCTTGGTTTATGGTATCCAATACTTTCTTTAGTTGCTGATTCTATTGCATTACGTATGTGCTCCCAATTCTTATTTACGTCTGTTTCATATATATTTTCATCGTCATTTAAATCCTGCAAAACATCAAATCTATTTGACAGTTTAATTTGGTAATCTTTCTTAATTCTTTCATCAACAAACTTTCCTGTATCAAATTTTATAACTTTTAGATTTTGTTGCTTATGATTTATCACTGCGAGTCTTTCTCTTAATTTAGCAATTACTAAATAATGGTCACTGGCACAGTCAGCACCTCTATGCGTACGAACGTCAATTATACTAGTATGCCTTCTCTTATCAATGAGAATATGATCTATCTGATTATGAGTTTTACCATCTGGAGAAGACCAGGTATATTTATGGATATCTTTATGTTTAAAAGTGGTACTTTTCACAATTAAATTCTTTGAGGTTGCAAAAGTAATCAATCTTATACCATTATCATTACTTAATTCATGAAGACTTTCTTTACCAATCGTGGGTTTAAATGTCTCTTCTTTGCCAATCTGTGCATTACAGTCACCTAACAGAATTTTCATATCATACTGAGAAAATTTATCAAAGACCTGTTCTAACTCTGTATAAAAATCATCTTTAGTATTATCATCTTTATCTTCCGTTGGTGCATGTATGTTTATTAAAATAATTTTACACCACCTACCCTGTAAAACTGCATATGATATCCTATCATTAATAAATTCTACTGTTTTAA
This sequence comes from Lepisma saccharinum, assembly GCF_977018435.1. NCBI lineage: Eukaryota > Metazoa > Arthropoda > Insecta > Zygentoma > Lepismatidae > Lepisma > Lepisma saccharinum. The sequence goes on from NC_139237.1 coordinate 7,015,113, forward strand.
GAGCCGAGATAATTCTATTATTTATGAAAAAGCCTGTTCCAAAATTATGATTTTCAGTACCACCATAGAAAAAAGTATAATTCTTAGTTTTACAATTCCCTTCTCCTGGCCACCTAACTTCCTGGACAGCTACTACATCTAATTTATACTTAACTATCTCATTAACTGTACACTGAAATGCCCCAGGCCGGTAAAGGCTCAGAACATTCCAGGTGCCTAATTTAATATCCTTATTCCTAACGTAGATCTTATCCTTAGTCCAGGGACCTCCCAAAGTAGTCCCCACCCGGAGATCCGGTATGTGCATTTGCTGTTATGATTATGTAAGGTAATAGAGTAAGAAGCTTGGGAATACTGTAGTCCTCATGTTCTGAGTGTTAGTCAGTCCATCAAAAAATAGCCAACTTCTTTGTTTTCCAAACGAAGGTAAAGCTACTTTTAACTTGCGTTGTTGGTGTTTATTGTCGATGTATCGGTCTTTTCACATTTTGAACCTGTGAGGCGATAGCATTCAAAAGAGACAAAAGAATGGAGTGCGAGAAAGACCTGATAAGCACTCAGATACAAGAAGAACCGAAATGATGATTTCACTAAATGCTTATGTAAAACTTCCTGGACAGGACACGATATACAGAACGAAATCTTAAGACCTGCGTGACATACGTTTCTTCGTGAAATTGTTAAGGAAGTTGTAGTGAGCAGTTAGCTGTGATCCTTGATGGCACACAAGATGTTTTGGGTGTAGAACAACAATCTCCGTGTGGGTAGATATACACAAAAATCTTCAGGAAACACTTTCTTGGATTTTATGCTCTCACCTCTACTACAGAAAAAATACTTTCTGCTCTCATAGTAAACTTCCTCCATTAACTCATCTCCATCTTCATATATAGTCACTTCGAATCATATTGATAGTTTCCTTGACTTTTATATCGTTTGAATTAGCATTATGTTTACGTAAGATAACTATTATGAAAATAGGGGAGACTATAGTGGGCTTGCCTTTGACGCTACCTGCTTCTTGCAAGACTGAAAGTAGTTTCAATGCTTTGTATCTCAAGAACTATTTACGAAGTACGATGAACACTGTGTCAAGTACATGAAGAAAGCATGTGTAGTAGTGACACTAAATATATCATGAAAGATTTCATGGAACGTGGTGACAGAAGACATACCACCTTCGAAAAGTCGAGTAGAATGAAACATGTCACTGTTTTATATAATCAGGATTAGTAAATTTTCACTTATATCTGAAAACAAGTGCGTGGTAATTGATATTGCGTTGCTGGGGTTGGGGGTTACAATGTTTTATATTAATATGATGCGTAACATACATTCGAAAATAATACGCGCCTGCCCGTGTGTGTGTGTGTGTGAGAGAGAGAGAAGCACTCCAATAATGCATTGTGAAAGTATGTGTTATAAACAGAATGTGATAATCATATCCTCAATCAATAGTTACATAAAAAGTATTATTTTGTATAATTACTTCGCTATATGAACATAATATACTTTGAGGTACCCTGATATATATATTAGTGTTTTCAGAACTATTTTGGGTCCTGGGTTCGAATCCCGGCCTGGTCGTGGATGTTTGTGAGTGTCCATTCATCAATTTCATCATGTCATCACTCATCTCCATCTTCGCAAATTAGTCAAAAGTGGCACAAAAAGCAAAGTAAATAAAGCAAATCAAACAAAATCAAAAACAAAGAACAAATCAGAACTAGTTCATTGTAAGTGCAATTTTTCAAAAGTTCACCTAAGTGTGTTAATTCTTAGGGGTCCCTACTAATGAACCCCCCCCCCCCCAAGGGAGAAAATCGGTATCAATGTTTGCTAAGCTTTGAGCTCCCTCAAATATCAGATGAAATCGGCGTATATGGTTGAGACGTCCTTATTTTTGGATCTCCACGGTGCATTTTGATTGCCAGGTTAAAGACACAGAAGAGAAGCTTACGAAGATATACAGGCGGTTACCATAACACGTAACTTCAAAATCCTTTGGAAGACATGGATTCCCTTCATCCATTTTCGTTTTGGTCTTCACTTTCTTGAATAACCTACAGAGGAAAATAGGCGACTAAATTGCTGTCCTCACTCCGCAATTGCTGTCTTCACTCTCACTTCCTGGTTGCAGTTCATGAAGCATTCCAGATATCTGAAGGTATCTACGTATTTGTTCAGTTCTTCGCCTCGAGATCTCATACTAATTATCATTTGATAATCTTGCCGCACTGATGACAGAGGGTGCTTAACTCGTCTGACATACTATTCACAATACAGAAAAAGATATGTCGATTAACGTACGTGATGGGCAAAGACGATTGTCTTACCCCTTTCCAAATTTTACTTCCCTCTTCCATTCTATAATGCACACCGTCCCCCTCACCCCAACACGTGAATGTGCTTGGGTTTCGTTTTTAGACATATTTAGCCTCAGTATACAATTTTCTCCTTATTTAATCCAGGCAATTATCTTCCATTTTGCTGATAAATGATTGTGAGGGTACCAAATCAATGCGTCTTCTCCATTTTCGAATATCCTAAGTAAGCAAAAATTAAAATAATTCCCTTTCATCAAATACTCAAACGAACAATAGCTAATGTTCTCTCAGCCATGGCCGATTGAATTTCAGGAATACCATGAAAACCAAAGAGGAGAACGAAGCAATCTGGAATACATGAAGCTGCAGAAATGTCCAAAATCCCTTTTAAAGCCCTCGTTTCTGTGAATCTTAACGAGCTCTTCGTTTTCGAAATTATGGAAGACACAGGCTATTTGATTTAATAATGGAGAGCAACAGAAGGACTAAAAAATTGCATTACTCTCTTATTAATTCTCAAAATTCCTTTACAGTTGTTGACTCTGAGGACCCAAGGAATGTCGTCTTTTGTTTTCCATTGTTGGTAGGAATTCCGGTCACCTCGACCGGACGGGGACATAGTCGCAGCATTCATCTTTAGTCTTTTGCGTTCGCTCAAAACCATGGCCCAAATTGGATTGCGTGGTTCTTGATTTTTGCCTCCCTTTCGATTTGTCCCTCCAGCCAGCCCTCGGAGTTCTGCTAACTAGGTTACGCCCTTTTCCACGACAAAAGCATAAGGGAGAGAAAACCTGCGCCGGGAACTTTGTAATGGGATTAGCTGCCCGAAAACAGATCCAATGTAGGTCGCGACCTTCTCGGGTCAGGCACGTTGCGCCTTATTGGCCAATATTTAAGGGGAAAATGATTTCGTGTTTCGGTGGACTTTAATTTCATATTCACGGTGCAAAATGCTGCGTTAAGAGCTAACTATGCTGGGAAGAATCAACGAAAATCAAACTCCATTTTAAAGGGCATATAGGGTACGGAGATATAGAAAATGTAATTTTCTCCGTGTTACAGTAAGGGTATTTACAATTTTAGTCTTTACACGTACGTAAACACATGCTCTTCGAAAGAAACTACTGTAGTTCCTCCAACACTGGAAATATTCCAAACATTTCACTGCTTACTGACCCCTTCTGATGGCATATGAAAACATTGTAGCGTCGTTATAAAGTGGCCCCGCTTTCGATTCCTGGTGGAGGAACATTTCATGCTGCTTGTTCGGATCCAACTGCATATCCAGTTCCGATTATCCTATCTGAGTATGAATTGGACTTAAGAAGTAATTAACTGGTTACAATTCAATTCTCCATAGAACTGCCGATGAATTGAATTACCTTGGAATTCACTCGCTCTATCATGTATGTACGTACCAGTGCTTTAGTTACACAATTTACTATTATTATTGCCCTGGTTTTTTTCCAGGTTGAGATACACTTTTACGCGATGCAGTTCGGACGACATAGTGTCAAGCCAAATTTTTGTCCTTGAGGGAAAAACAGATTTCAAAGTTCTAATGAATCCATATGTCTTCGTTTACACGGGAAATTTCTGCTTCCACTCGTTCCTTGTACAGTTGGGTTAATGAGTATTACCTTCCAAATTTTCCATCACCATGTTCGTGCACTTTATTTGACCCAATAAGAGCTTCAAGAATTAAAAGAAAACTCAAAACAAGCTGTTGACAACTTCTGCACCAGCATACATAAAAATCCATTGCTTAAAAATAATAGGACGTAAGAGAAAAATTTATGAAAATAGTCATGGACAATTTACACGGTACTCTAACCTGTCGAAAAAATCGTGCTGATAATATCCGTAACTGCCATTCATGGTATTTCTTTTGAAATGTTTTTCTCGCTCTCCTTTCCTAGATAAAACGAAGAATAGAACATCTTAGCGTGAAAATTAATCCGGGTACAATGGAAGATACTAATTCAATAATATTAAGGAATTATTTAATGCAGGAATTTGTGAATCAAGCATTGTTCAAATTGTAATACATTCGTGTTTTGAATATAAAAATTTAGTTACTGAAAGGTGAAGCGTTTATGATATAATACAATGCAAATGAACGAGCATAATACGGTAATTTGATGGCTGTTTATAGCTTCGATAAAAGTAACGGGAGAAAAGTAGAATAATCCGTGGCGGTGAAGCATTCCTTCCACATGTGATACAGGGTGATTTATTCGCTACAAAACCCTTAAAAATGCGAATATTTCAAAACATATGTAATGACCGCCATGTTAGGCAGATTTCAGTTGTATATTGGCATTATCTTATTCGTATACTTTCAAGTTAAGAACTTGGATTAAATTATTTATACTAAATTGTTTTTATAATTCATGTATATATTTACGTTTTATCTTATGTTATAATATTATTCGCGTATTTTTGCAATATTTATTCAGAATTTATAGGCTAATAATTATCCTAAATAATATATGCAACGTTTTCATTGTTTTTTCAAGCACAAGTTAAATACATTTCTTCTTAATATCGATTTTTGTTCAACAATGTACAAGATTGAAGTAATTTGTCTTCGTTATAAACTAAATCTTTATTTAATCATTTTTTTATGTACAAGGGCAAATATGATTTATTTGATAAAATCAGTGTAGTTATTTCTATATAGTTTAGCATTGTAATATTATAGCAAAGTATTTCTCCCTCGTTTTCAATAAAATATCGTTTTCCTATTGGCTGTTTATGTTAGGAGTGGGGAACCACGCTTCATGTTCTTGGCGATGTAAAAACTTCCACGTTGGCATTTTTGTTGCCAACCTGAACTTTAGCTTACTATCGCTAATTAACATTGATGTGTTATATAAATTATCAGTTTTTCTTGTGTTATTTTATGTTATGAGTTTGTATTGTAAGTTAGAAGAATCTGTTATGCTGCGCCTCGCGCTTGAGGTAGCCTTGAGGTCTTGCTATTAACTGTGAAGGCGGTGCGCGGACTCTCGTGTTAATAAGTTGTTTATCACTGCCTACGAGCGTGCATGACCCAACAAAATAGAATTTTTAACTTGTGCGAATCAGTATGTACGCGCGCGATTCGTGATTAAAGATTTTGGACATTTTAATTATAAAGTATTTGGAATTTTATTTACTGTCACGTGTCGCAATTCGGTGGTTTCCTTCCTGGAGGAAGGGTGGATCGTCTTAATCCCGATCCCTGGGTGAGAACTGGTGCTCCCAACTGACCAGTCGGAGCAAGGAGCGGTGTGTTGTCAATTTGGATCTCCATACCCTGGAGTTGCGAGTGGTGGCACGTTGCACATATTTACAACATACGTATATTAATGTATAGGTTGATTCATGATAAACATGTGCATATTACAGAAGACGTTAAAAATGTCCACTACCGTTGTCAAGGCAGTGTCTAACTTGACGCTGCATATTTGTAATGAACACATGCTCCGCTATTGTGCAACCCATTCCTCTGGATTAACCCCCCACCCCACATAGATAAAGCGGGAGGGAACTCCTAAATAAACCCGCCTCCACCGTCATACATTCAGGAGGTATGCGCTTATGTCCTGGTGCCTTTAAACAATAAACCAGGACGTCATTTCCTCAGAATTTCATTACAATTTACATTTATTTAATTGGAACACAACTCACACATATCCAATTACAGTATTCAATATGGGATGACCCTGTTACATAAACAAGAACATAATTAGGATAATTAACAAGAAATGTGAATAATATAAAATACAATTTACATTTGATGACAATATTTGAAAATAATTAAAATGCTACATTATAGAGACGAAAGAAACACAGAGGTAATAGAGGCCGGCAGAGGAGTAAGACCTTTTTGAAATGTGCATAACACACCTAATTTTCAAAGGTACAGAAATGTATTACTAAAGAAATACAGGTTATTGTATGCCATTTTAAGTTATCGTATGTCAATTGGAATGGCAATAATTTATGACTTAAAAATGATGTCCTTCAAGTGACTTCCATTTACGTGCACACACATTCGAAGCATCTCTCAGAAGTTGCGGACGGCACGTTGCAATATTTCACCATCAATGTTTGCAATTTCATTTCTAATTGCAAGCTTCAGGTCGTCTAATGTGCAAGGTTTATTCACATACACTTTGGATTTGAGGAATCCCCACAGAAAAAAAATCACAGATTAAAAGGTCTGGTGACCGAGGAGGCCAGTGTATGTCACCAAACCGGGAAATGATATGTCCTGGAAAAAGTTGACGAACAACAGCCATAGAGCATCTAGATGTGTGAGCCGTTGCTCCATCTTGTTGGAACCATATGTCTTGCTGATTTATCCTACGCCGAAGCCGACGAAGTTCTGGTAAAACAAAAGTATTCATCATTACGATATAGCGTTCACCGTCACACAATCCGCATCTTCATCTTGGAAGAAATATGGGCCGATGACACCAAATGCAGATACACCACATCATACCGTCACTCGTAAACTGTGAAGCGGCCGTTCATGAAGTTTCTGCGGGTTTTCGTTTGAGCAATATCTAAAGTTTTGCTTATTTACAGATCCATTTAAATGGAAATGTGCCTCGTCACTCATAAGAATAATCGTTTCCTCGGACATTTGGAGCATCCGTTCAGCAAATCTTTTACGATTGACAAAGTCATCATCATGCAGCTCCTGTACAAGCATAATCTTGTAAGGGTGAAATTTTTTATCCAGATGTAACATTCGTCGTACAGAGCGATCTGAAATCCCCAACGCTACATCATGTTGGCAGGTAGACCGTCATGGGCTCCTAACGATAGCTGGCCTTACTCGTCCTATGTTTTCTGGTGTCCTTACGGTTCGAACACGGCCAGGTGGTGGCCTATTCATAGCTGATTCTGTCAATCTGAAGTTCTGCACCCACCTGAGGATAGTGTTGCGGCTTGGTACACGCCCATGGCGTGCCACATGGAAATGACGTCGAATAAGACGCTGCGTTTTCAATACAGATTCTCCAGTCTTGAAGAATCCCTCCACAACAAACGCTCGATGTTGCACATTCCAGGGCTCCATGCTTACTGGGCTGACAAACAGTTAAGCAGGCCACCAACTTCTCACCGGATCGCCGATTGTTGATTTGAATTTATTTCAATTATTCAAACGGACAAGGCGCTGACTCAAGATCTTACGTAGGTCATTTAAAAGGAAAGAAAATAGGCCTTCGAATGTGTATAGAAGTAAATTGAAGGGATCATTTTTTTTACATGAACTGTCCTGGTAAATAAAAATGGCATACAAAAACCTGTATTTCTGTAGTAATACATTTCTGTACCTTTAAAAATTAAGTGTGTTATTCATATTTCAAAACCGTCTAACTCCTCTGCCGGACCCGACAATCGGAATATAACTAAACTGTGGGATATAGCCTTACTAGCTAATTGATAACAAACATACAAAACATACAAAAATTCAATAAATACTGTAGAACTAAAGGTACAGTTACATTTAAAAAGGTAAATACCTGGGTTGTTCGTGGAGACTGAATTAAATAACCTGTACATTCTCCTCATGGGTTCAGTTTCGGCCATTTTGGTTCTTCCGAGGGGAATTTGAAAGAGGTCAGTTCTGTACGGAAAAATTTAAATGCGACAGCAGATGAGAAGATTCTATTTTACCATTAATACGTTTGGAGAGGAAGGTTATTTGACTTACTTGCGTCCTTTCGTCGAGTGACGAAATATTAAAGATTTCGCTTAATATATTACTAGGAGTGAGTTTCGGATATATGCCATCAAGTTTAAATAGTAGATATCTGAGCAATTTATTTTGAAGTTTCTTTAATTTTTCGGTATCTTTCTTGAATTGTGGATCCAAACAAGAGAGGCATATTCGAGTTTAGATCTGACGAGCGTATACTACAGCAATATAAATGTTTCCTTTTTTTCTAAATTGATTAGACAACAAGCATAAACCCATTCGATTCTGGATTTAGGTGTCCCATTTTAATTCCTCATGCAAACATTACGTAAAATTAAACCTTGCCAATCCTAAAAATGGCTGTACATGAAAGTAAAACTATCAACGTTTATACAGAGAACAATAGACAGGAGAACACATTTAACAAGTTGAAACATTTATTTAATGGATGATGTACTTTGGTTTGTGTACTTTGATATGTACGGCAAGAAACAACAACTACAAATTGAAAGCAAAATTTTCGTTCTGCAGCACTTCACATTTCTGATACATGATGTTCACAAGAGTTGTTCCTGTCAAAGGCTCCTTCTCCTCTCTCTCAAAGCGACGGTTTCCCATCTGAAGCTGACCACTCAGGGAGATCTCAAAGCAGCGTTCGCACAAATGAACCTCTGCCCATTGCGTTCTGCCATGTTTACATGTGGCGACGCGAAACAGATTCTGTGGCCGTGATTGTAAATAAACCTCCTTCCGCCTCTTCAAATGACCTTCAAACACAACAAACTACCTTCAGTTCATTGCATTTACATGGATAAAAAAAATGTGAACACATTTGCAATGTGATTTTCTACTGGTTAACAGAACAAAGTAAGACTATAACAAACAAATACTTCCGCCCATGGAAATCATCTCGGTTTCTGCTAACATTGACAGATTGCGTGTAGTACAGGGTGATACATAAGTTTAAGCACACGTGTAAAAGAAATGCAGATATTTAAGCACGAATTAAGAATATATATATAAAAAAATGATATCGTAAAGGACAAAAAATTTGTTACAGTTTGTTAACAACATGGCGGCCATCCTCAAGTCAACTTTCTTTTAAAAGCAAATGGAGATGTGGCTATTTTGATATACCTTCATAGTTACTATGGCTCTATATTATGATATTCGAGTGTATTCATTTGGTCTTATAGTGTGATTTAGAATAAGAAACGATAATAGAAATATCATTGTAAAACTGTAGGTCCAGTCCCGATAAACCTAACTGTGCAAAAAGTGGACTTAAAACAACAACTCAAAAAATATTTTTTTATAATGTTTTATTCAAAGAGAATACTTGAAGTTGTACAGGCCATCGAGAGTATGATTCAACACAGTGGCTTTTTTGTGGTTAGGAATACCTGGACAACCAATGTCCGCTGGCGCCGTACATTACCGTGGAACAGGAACCAACTGGCTGGTTCAGGATACTAAGGTCAGAACCGGCCAGTTCTCTTTCACAATCATGCATGGCACCACGATAGTTACAACCTAATACAGTTTCACTCTCTGCAAAAAATGCATTCCTGTTACAAAAAAAATACACCCTTGAGCTTCGGATCTGTGTTTTCCTGCCCCTTGATTAATTTAGTGACTTACAAATTTAGCAATTACGTGACGACATTGTTACAGCCCCTTCACGACATGGCAGCATAACTCCCAGAATACCTATCGCAAGTACATGAGGTGCTGCCAGGTTCTAGATTGTAGACTATACTACACCATGAACACGATGGTTCACAGATAGAACGTGCAGGTGGGAAAGCATAAAATCAGCCTCATTACTTAATTGTCAAACTGTGTATATGAATAAATAAAGAATTTCATTTTTTGGGGAATATTATTAGAGAGTGAGAGAAGAGCATGGTGTTGACATATGACGTGAGGAAAAGCGAGAACTATGGTGTAAAGATTGATAAAAGTGGGGAACAAAAGCATGAGCGATCGGAAATGAAACTTTGACATATATCTAATGAAGACCTTCCATAATTTATTGAGAAACCACAACAAACGTTAAAGTTTCTGCAGCATGCAGAAAATCCATTTCAAAGAATTTCTCCAGGAAAAGGTGACCTGAGTGTTTATTTTTCTCTTAATTCTACAGGTTTCTTTCTCCCTCATTCTCTGATTCCCCCTCCCAGTTGCTGAGGCAGCGGTTGTCGCCTTTGGGCGTCTTTGATGCAGAACGCTTCTTTTTCCACCTTGGCTCGCTCATAACGATGCGGAAACATTGTACGGTTGGAAATAATTACCTCTGGCGGGAAAACTGTTTTCTTTTTACATTGCTGTGTTCATAAAGGCACGGACAAATATCCATGAAGCGGAAATATTAATTTGCCTGCCTCTATTTTCCCGGGAAAAAATATGCGTACAAGAAAATTGCAATGAGTTGCAAAATAAACACTTAATTCAAAATGGAATGTTGCAAAATTCCAGGTTGACTTTAAATGAAAAGTGTGCTGTGGATTGATTGAGGAGGAGAACGAGGGAGTTACTCCCCCTCCCTGGAAGAGAAGTACATTTAACAATAATACGTAAAATAACAGAGTAAATTTGGTTCATATATTATTTTCATTTCGTAGTTATGCTCTTTAGCGTCGCTTTTCTGCACTTTTGGCTAATCGTCACGATCAGCATCAGTGGAAGAAATAAAGCGACACACATCAAGAACAGTCACGCTCAGGGCAGGACCAGAACCCGGAAATTTGGGCGGCAAGATAGAAAGCCTACCACATGATGAGCTCGGACACCAACCGTTTCGCTTTCACTATTAAATTTAAGTGATCACAGTTCCGATATGTCTATCATTAACAACAAACATAATTCAATACACAAACCGATCGTAACTACGCCTTTTAATATATCGTCTCTTGAGGTATAATGTTAGGCTATCACACACGCCGACACATTTATTAGAAAACCGCTGTTTACCACAATAGAAAGTGTCGACCTTCCCATCGCATCTTACTTTATGTGATCATCTACCCCAATCTCACAGAGATGTCTGAAACTAAAAAGCAACAGAAAAGCGACCATCCGCTCTTGATTAATAATTATGCTAATCTCCCACTGTCTCTAAATGAAACAGTCACTGGTAGACATTTTGAGAAAAATGTTCGGACGTTTTCAAATCAATAGGTGTTTCTGGAAGTATTTTGAATTCTTATAACGAAAATAACATCCATTTTTTCCCATCACGTCAGCATTTTTCACAATTTTACAATCAAAATTCTCATATTCGCCATTTCATTACGCCTATTACAGAACAAATTAAATCTCGGTTATTTACAAACCCGTGTTCCTTAAAGTATGCATTGAGGTATCATATCTCCTAATCCTTTATCAGTTATAATCAATAATCTTAAGGTGGCCGGTACTGTACGACTCTGCCCTACACTATAAAATTTAAAAGAAATTTGTTCGAAGCTTAGTGTAGAAAGATTGTTTGGTTCAACAGCTTGTTTTATATACGTATGTTGTTTACTACTTCCTTCAACCTCACTAGGATAATTACGACGAAAATACTGAATGTTGAATTGATTAATTTAATTAACGAACAAACGCAATGAAACATGTGGATGTTACAACGACACGGCAAACCAGGTCTATTTGATTACAAGACAATGTGATTCTTTAGAGCGTCCCTGAACAAATTTTAACCAAGAATACAAACATATCCTGTAGTAAGGACAATCCCGCGAAACAATAACGAAAGTTTGGTTGCATATGATTCGGCGTTTTGGAAGGGAACATGAAAGCAACACTTAATACAATAGACAAAGGTAATATTACCTTTGTCTGTGATAGAATCTAGGTCATGACCGCCATTTTGATGACGCCATAAAAGACAAATGAGGGCTTTAAAACTTGGGGTATGGAGCGTTTTAGGTTCGGGAATTAATGTAGTATCCGCCCCCGAAAGGGTACGTTCTCCACCTGAAGTGAAATATTTTCGGGTGTTCCTTCCCCACTATTCGTATTATCCAATTTTCATTTTATGTAGAATATTATAATCATGTTCGTTAAAGTATCGCTGCGAAATCCCTTATACTCTATATAAAACATGTCACATCTTTAGCATCTGACGGATTGTCGCACTGTGCCGCGTGGTTAAAGCTCAGCTGCGATCAGCTTCCTTGAGGCCGAACAAAGGACAAAACCCTTCCCGGAGTTTCCTCCCGTGGGAACCAGGATCTTTCCCCGCCGTCTGTTTCCTAAACTTCCCGCATCGAAATACGGCTGCGCTGCGGTTCCTTAGGAGAGGCCGAGGCAGGGAAGTTCCGGCAAAACTGAATACCGGAGGAAACAATGGTTGCCGAAGATAGTTTCCGGCAAAACGGCTTCCCCAATACCATTTCCTTGGAGCATAGGAAACGAGAAAACCTTGGATCCAATTTTAGAATTGAACGAAATTCTCCGCATGTGTGATCAAAGGGTTTCTTCCCTATATTTCCTCACCTTTGGATTCCTCATAAATTACTCTCCGTGAAAGGAATCGTTTTATTATCAAGAAAAAGTGCTTGTACCTAGCTTCTGCATACGTAATATAGCAATTATGTAATTTAACTGCTACAACCACAAAATTTCAAATAAGGAACAGAAATTACATATTATAACCAAGTTGAGACTATTTTATACGTTCTGCGTAATTCTGTTTTATGTAAATTACTGTAGGTCCCGGAGAAACATGATTTAAAAACGTCTTAATTAAACATTATTTGTATGTAATGTATTTATACATAATTCGGTGTTATACGTACTATTTTTCATAAAATACGTACATAACCAAGCTACAACAATGTCAGAGAAAGTGTCAGTTGATACTGGTCGATCATGGTGAACAGCAAGAGGAAAAGTTACGCGCTTGAACAGAAAGTAAAATGAAAACGGAAAGTGGACGCTGATTCACATAAAACTAAAACTAAAATGGCTGCTAATTTAGGCATCGCTTACACCACATTTTGCACAGTCATTAGTAAAAGAAATGCTATTTTAGAGGATTCTTTAAAATTTGGTAGTAAAACTGTAAAACTCTAGTGTCTACTGTAGTATTTGAACATCAAAGTGTTCACTAATAAAGTGGCAAATGTAATGCATTTTTAGAATCAAACTTTAGATTCGTTAATTTACCACTTTATGACATAAATATCCTATATTAGATATATCTTGTTCCTCAAAATAGATACAATTACAGTATTTTAATAATGGGCTTGGTATCTAAATCTGATTTGTTGTACGTTCTAAGTTGTACGTATTATTTTCTCTTCACTTTGACATATCTCAGGTTCAACTGTATTACATTCATTTTTAATGTTTGTGATATTGATATTTAGGACATGATATTTATTTATTTCCATATGCAAACAAGCTAGCTGTGAGCACTACAAACAAGTTTTCTACAGTTGTGAGATGCATTCTTTGAAGAATAAAAGCATAATCATGGTTAAATTATGTATTTCATGGCAAATGCTCTACTAGCCCTCGGATGCATGTGTGGGGTCATTTTGACCCCACTGTCTGTTTATTTCCTGGTATCATAATAAAATCTAAATAAAAAATTCTGATGTTCTGTGACATCTTACCATGCTACTACAGGTATAGGAACATGTATAAATATATTTCTTACAATTTATTTTAAATTATATTTTTAACGTGGGGTCATTTTGACCCCAGCCTGAAAACAGCAGGAAAACATTCATAAAAGGAAATTGATTCTACATATTATGTTCAATTATGCCCAAACTAAACGAAATCATCTCAAGGTCAACCACCCACCCTGCCATGACTCACTGCAAAGTGCGCATGCGCAGATGTATTTGAGGCGGATCGAGGAGAAACCAGCCACCAGTTATTGCGTAACGAGGCGGCGTGTGAGTCGGTCGGTATTTCTACAGTTCGTCGTTTAGATTTCATTGTTGCGTACGAAGAGTTGCCGACAGCGCCTGGTAGGTCGTTGCATTGTGTTTGTGATCAGATACTGTCTTAGTGCTGTTTTGTACCACTCTAAAAGCGTCTGTGTATTTTTACATTGAAAGTGACACTGACAGTAATGACCACAAGAGGATTAACTCTGAATAAAATTCACGAGCTGCTAGAAGAAGACGATGATGGTGTTGCCAGTTACACGGACAGTTTTGACGAAGAGGTTGCTATTACAGAAGCGGAAGAGGTTCCGAAAGAGAGCAGTGATGTTGAAACAGACATAAGCAGTGAAGACCGTGAAGAGGATGATGCAACAGATGACCAAGAACCTTTCGGCATGATCTCAAAGAATGGAATTCAGTGGAAAAGCAAGCCGTCAAGCTCTTATCAGACTGCTGCACACAACATCATACGAGAACCAGCAGGTCTTCCGCGGTCTGTAGTCTTGACGTCACCAAAAGAAAGCTTCGACTTGTTCATTTCCTCAAACATTTTGGAGGAAATTGTACAATGCACGAATTTAGAGGGAAGAAGAGTCGCAGTGAAATCTGGTAAAAAGTAGACTGATCTAACATTGGAAGAGCTTCAGGCTTTCATTGGCATCCTCCTTATCGCGGGGACTGAGAGAAGTTGGGATGTTCCTGTTCGTGAGCTTTCTCTCAACAAATTCTCCAACCCGAAGTACAAAGCAACCTATGGAGTAAATCGTTTCGAAGACATCAGAACACTGCTCCGATTTGATGACAAACGTACTCACGCTGCACGTCTGCAGACTGATCACATGGCTGCATTTCGATATAACTGGACACTTTTTATTGAAAATTGTCGCAGAATCATGGTACCCGGCACCTTTCTTACGATTGATGAACAGTTAGTGCCTTTCCGTGGGAGATGCAAGTTCGTGCAATACATGCCAAGTAAGCCGGCCAACGGCATCAAGATCTTCTGCTTGTGCGATGCTGATAACTTTTACGCCAAAGACGGTCTAATCTACTTGGGACGACAGCCAGGAGAGCCAGTTCAAAAAAACCTCGCCAGCAATGTCGTGAAGAAACTGTGCTACACACTGCGGAACTCTGGAATAAATATCACAACTGACCAATTTTTCACAAGTCATGACTTGGCTAACGATCTCCTGTTACAAAATGTAAGCATTGTTGGAACAGTAAAGAAAAACAAAAAGAAAAACAAACGTGAAATCCCACCTTCACTTACCAATATCAAGACAAGACAGCCTTCCACATCACAATTCGCCTTCCTTGAAAATGAGACCCTGGTAAGCTACGTGCCGAAGAAAAACAAGAATGTCATTCTACTCAGCACCATGCATCATGACATACACATTGATGATGATGATTCTTAGAAGAAGCCAGAAATCATAAAGTTTTACAACCAAACAAAGAGTGGAGTGGACGCCATGGACAAACTGGTTCAAACATACACCTGCAGAAGACAGACACGTCGATGGCCCTCTTCTATAATGTAATCAATGTAGGCGTTCTCAATGCATACACATGCTACTTGTCTCAGCATTCTGATTACCAATCAGGCGTCAGTCACAGACGCCGTATGTTTCTTATCGAGTTGGCGAATAAGTTGATTCTTCCTCACATGCGGGGGAGGTGTCAAAGCTTGAACCTGAAGAAACCAGTAACCGAGGCAATGAAACTTTGCGGCGTAGTAAGGCAGGCAGAGAGACTGGAGGATAGATCTTCAAAGAAAAGTGCCAGGTCTGCACAAGACAAGAGGACAGGAAGACGACGGAACGTTGCAGAAGATGTGGGAAACCTGTGTGCAAGGTCCACAGCAGTGTGATTGTGGTGTGCTCAGAATGCGAGTGAGATGTATTTAATTGCCATGAGAGGCCGGCACATTCTTCTTTTTATTTCTTTTTTTATTTTTTTTTTAATTTTTATTTTTTAAATTTATTTGTTCTAGAAAAAAGAATATTTAGTGCTGTATTGTGTTATTTCTAAAATACTGTTTCTCAGGTCAACTGAAGTTCTGATAATTGCGAGCGAAGTGTAACTACCATTAATATGTAGAGCAGTGAATTGTCAATACATTGTTAATTTTTTTTGGGGGGGGTAATAATAATAATAAAAGGGTAATTGTTTCCTATGTTATATTCAGAGAACTTTTTGATCAATAAACCATATTAGCTGAACTATTTACTCTGTCGTACATATTTCAATGCATAATTGCATTGGGGTCAAAATGACCCCACATATGTAAAGTTGTAAAAAAAAAGTGACATGCATCCGAGGGCTAGGGTTTACACGAATTATCTCTCGTTTCTGGAGTTTGTCACTGTTTTTCTTCATTCTTGCCTTACGTCTTGCACCGTTGTCCGTCACTTCCAACATTTCCCCCCCCTGTTACGTTCTTCATACACCTGTCTCTCAGATCACGCGTAGCAGGGTATTCAAGAAGGGTGTGAATGTTTTCCTTCTCCAGACAGTCCAGCTGGTAAGACGACTTTTGTGGGAATTTTGCGATAATGATGCTGCATGAACGACTTTGGAACTCTCCCATTCTACCGTGAATGGATATCTGTGAACAACCCTGGGATGTAAACGTTCATCTTCACTACGGCCGAAAACCATCAGAGATAATTTTGAATGGAAGCATCAGTCAACCGAAATTTTATTTTTCCTTGAACATCGTAATGTGCAAGTGATATATCAAAAGCAATTATTTCAGGAGTGACTTTTTTCTTTCACTTCATTCACAGGTGTACAAGACTGGCAAATATAGTAATATTCTTCCATGTGTCGTAATCGCTGATCATTTACAAATTATTTTCTTGCCTTTGAAACTGTCCTTGACTTGACACAATGAGCGCTATTATGTGGAAGTTGAAAATCAATTTTCATCTACCTCCCCATTACTGTTCACATCAAACAGATTTTTTCATTTCCATATGAAATGAAAATGGAAGTTATTCACTCACAGTAAAAATAATGAAATTATAACAAAAAACTTTCAAGTACTCCAAAAAAATCTAAATGCAGATATTATCGAAACTGCAATGGCAAAATTAATGTATAAAACTCCTCATGTTAACGTAGAGAGGTAGTTTTTATCATTAATGAGTTGCTGCAGTGTGCAGCTACTTTCCAGTGAAAGTAGTTCTAGCTGTAGCAGATCACTTCTGCTGTGCATATGTATTAATACATTCATATGAAGCGTGCATAAATATGTGAACTACGGATAAATGACTTTCAGTTTGCATTGTACAATGTTTAATTCAGTTAATGTACGTATTGTATTTTTCAGAAAGCATACGTAATTTTCGTTGCTGTTATTTCATTATAATTAAAGTAATAATTTAATGATTCTCTTCTGAAGTACATTCAAGAGTAATTGTACTTGGAAAATAATTTAGTGCGGTTGGTACGAAATTTTCATTATTATTTGGGCTTAAACAGTGTCCAATCAATGACATTGTGTCTAACCTGAAACGTGAGTCGACAGCAGAGCGGTGCTGACCGCAACACCTCCACTATGGGTGAGTTCAAGAGGGTATGCGTGCCTTCACGGTACGACATAAATATACGACGAACAGCAGCAACACAATTTGCATTCTTTCTGGCCTTTTCGATGGCGCAGTGGTAGCGTCGTCGCCTTGTAAATAAGGGGCTCCAGGTTCGAAACCCGGTGGAGGCACCTAGTGATTCCGATCCCACTTCAAACTCTAGGTCCAGTCCCGATTAGCCTTACTGTGCAATAAGTGGAATAAGCACCAACTCAATCAATCAATCAAAGCATTGTCCCTACTTTCGAAAACCCTCCAAATGTAACGAATTATTACAGTGACAATTATCTATGTGTCCTTGCATCTAATGCAACTTAATTAGAAAAGCTGGCATTAAAACTTACAGGAAGGGAGGGAGAAGCATCTTAAGAATAGCGAAGAATGCAAACAAGAAAAAGGAAAACAGGGAGGAGGAAGAGGAAGGGATTATCTACGAAGTGAAATGTATAGAATGTCAGAGTGTGTTCATAGGAGAAACAAAAAAACAGGCTGAAAGACAAGTCGAAACAACATAGTGAGAAAATGGAAGGAGGCTAAGGAAATACAGAAGAAAGGTGAAGAAGACACAATTAACTGTAATAGGGGACTGAATATAAACATAGAATGGAAGAAGGTGTTAGAAAGAGTGGAAAGGACAAGAGAGAAAGAGGAGAGAAGAAGGAAGAAGAATGAAGGAAAAAGAGCGTGAGATAAAGAGTCCAACCACATTCTAGATGTAGGAAAATATGTTTAGCCTTTTAGGTGAAAGTACAGTTGACAAGGGAAAGCCACCTGCTAGAATGTTCCAGAACAACTTTATAATAGTCTGGAGGGGAGTAATGTTTGTGTATATATATATATCGTCCTCTTTTGTACCTTGTTACATTTGTACTTGGTGCAAAGTCTGAAGAAGACCTTGCTAGAAGGTTGAAACGTTACGTTTAGTTTATGTTTTATAATAAAATAAATTTTTGCCTTGGTCAGCATATTGAGTTTTTCATATCATGGAAACAAATCTTAATGGTGTTACAACATAATTAAGATGATGAGAGATGATGGAAATTTCTCAAATATAACAAACAGGAGCGTTACACAAAGATTTCCGAGACTTTCCACGGGAGCGGGGTCTGTGAACTTTTCCCGTATTAAATATTCGCAGCGGTGACCAAACAACATGCGATGCTGTTAGTGTGGATCTGTGTCCAAACGTCAGGGGGCAATTGGGACGATGACGTCACCGGGAGAGAAACACTCTGGTTTCAATGCAGTAATTAACCAGCTGTGATTGCTCTCGTGAAGCAGGCGCCGTGTACTCCGCGTGTAGATGTCACACTAACAGTAGGACACCAATCGGAAAACGTGTCACCACAAATAGATCGGAGCTTCTTAAAATCAACCGCCTCTGTCATTTACACGCAGGCAAACATTTCAGCGCAAGTGAAATTTATTACAGAAAACGGAAATAACGCAACTCTACACGGTTTCTCATTTGTAACTGGGTTTCAAATTAATGAATAATAACTTAAATGTTGATTCTACAGCTAAAGTAATTTATATTACACGATAGTTGAGCTAAACCACGACGATGTTAATTTCGACTCAGTGTAGATGCAAAGTAATGTCAACAATATTATAATGCCGAATCAGATGTATCTTTCCTGATTTTTATTGAAATATGAAAGTGAAAATATAGTTTCTTGGCTTACTTTGGAGCCCTATTAGTAATATAACCAATGTTACCAGCTAGCTGGCAAGAGAGAATATTGCTGTAATTTGCTTGAAAGTCTTAGATGTTTGCCCTTTCATCAATGACAAACAATGCAAAAATCCATATATATATATATATATATATATATATATATATATATATAAATTCCGTATTACATATTTTAATTAATATTTGAAGGTTTGAGACTAGTAATAATTACATAATCAAATGGAAGAATAAAATATATTAAAATGATAATACATTTTCAAAATTAAAAGTTTGGATGTTTATTTAAGATATCGTAATCACTAATTAAATATTTGAAAAGTTAATAATTTTTCTGGAAGATTTTAATTATTTGTATGTTATAATGGATTTTTGCATTGTTTGTCATTGATGAAAGGGCAAACATCTAAGACTTTCAAGCAAAATTACAGCAATATTCTCTCTTGCCAGCTAGCTTTGAATGTGTGATCATTCAAATTTTCATTTATTTCTCTGGGAAAAATGGATTCGTTTATAAGTTATTTGGCCTTATCTGGATTACAGATATGACAAGCTACTCACACTTTTTCTGTATTAGTGTTGAATTATTTATGCAAAGTACCTGATTCCGTCAATTGTATACACAGTTTTAATTGAAGAGGCATGCATTGATTGTTAATAATAGAGCTTGAAACCAAACGTCTAATTTGAAGTAAGAATTGACTACCAACATTAAAACAAAAATAAATATAAAAGAGATACTCCAGTACGGTATAAATATATATACTATTGTTTTCCTACAGGAGGTACGAAGAAGAAACACCAGCTAAGGTATGGATGAAGCATTGTGATTATGGTAGCATTGTTTCGTTTGTTCATCATTCATTCTCGTTCTCCTCATTTAACTCATGAGGTCTAGAAACCAAGGAAATATTGTGTTTATAAAAATTTACTACATCCCATATACAATGTATCTGGAATACAGTTAAATATACAGCGTGTCCACAATGAGACTCCAACATTTTAAACAAATATAGCGGAAAGGAAAGTTTGTGTACTATAATTACTATACATAAAAATGATAATGTAACTAATCAAGTTTTCAGTGTAACTCACAAAATTCAGTTCAGTGCACTTGTACATGGGAGCCTCGGGTGGCGCGAAGAATGTCAAACCTATAGTCGATTTCACGCCATGTGTTGCGGAGCATGTCTTCTGTGACAGAGTTTATGACATCTCTTATGCGATGTTTCAAGTCTAGTATGACATTCACTCTTGTAGTGTATACTCTGTCTTTGATGTACCTCCACAAGAAGAAATCCAGTGGGTAATCGGGGGAACGCGGAGGCCAAGGAATTGGACCGCCACGGCCAATCCAACGACATGGGAATGTGTAATTTAAAAACTGTCGGACTGCAAGGCTCCAATTGGGTGGGGCACCATCCCGTTGAAAGATTATTGTTGGCTGCATGGCTGCTATCTGTGGCACGGCAAAGGTTTCCAACATATCCAAGTACAAAGTAACTCTTACCAGTGACAGTATCCTCTTTAAAGAAAAACGGTCCAACAATTTGATTTTCCAGAAGACCACACCAAACATTTACTTTTGGACTGTTACGAACGTGATTAGTTATAATAGTGGGTTGAAAAAATTATTTGTTGGGGTTTTATTTTTATGACTAATAAGTAGAATCCATGTGTTCTATGAATGCATGAGGATTTTCTGTACCCCAAATAGGGACATTCTGCCGATTCACTTTCCCTGTAACGTGAAAGGTAGCCTCATCTGAAAACATCACGCTCGATAAAAAGGTTTCGTCCTGAGCAATGAGATCGAGCATAGTGATTCCAAAATTTTCTCGCTTTGGTCGGTCATCAGGCTTCATTCCTTGTACCATTTGTACCTTGTATGGGCACCAGCGCAGTCGTGTGTGAAGAACTTTGTGAACTGTGGACCGTTTCATACCAAGTTCTCTCGCTGCTTTTCTTACTGACTTCTGTGGACTCCTTTCGAATGACCTCCGCACATTTTCTACAACCTGTTCCTGGATTCTGGGTTTACCACCACCGTGTCCTTTCAAAACATTGCCGGTGGACAAAAACTGATCACACCACTTCTTGATAGTCTTGAATGTCGGAGGATCCTTATTGTACACACAACGAAAGTTTCGTTGCACTTGAATAACTGATTTTGTTTCTACATACCACCACACAACCTGTGCACTCTCGTTTGGAATCTCCATTTTCAAACAATCGATTGTTGCAGCTCCACTACGGCTATTGCGAGCACTAAAACGTTACCACATAAACGTTTTGAGTTTCTGCTTCTGTTTCTTTCAGAATCACAGCTGTACAATCTGAAATGGAAAAGTTATAGACTTTCAAAATGTTGGAGTCTCATTGTGGACACGCACTTCATTTTTAAAGCAACTTTACGTGACGACGTACAGGAAGTTAAATTGTTTCTTCTTGTTGTTATCAGAAATAAAACGAACTTCGTACATAGGATTGGAAAGGACGGGAAGAAAATTTGTAAAGTTTCTGAAACTAGAAGTATCTTCTTGCAGAGTACACATTATGTAAAAGTATAACGCAACGTTTTACGTGGAGCTGGCTTTCGTAGTTCTTTAACAATATGGCATGACCGACCCTCTGGTATTTTCAATTGCCCGCCAGAGATGAGATAAGCGCTGCTGCTCCTTCCTTTGCTGTGGTGGATGTCGCGAGCAACATTAGTCTTTTAGATAAGGACGCCTCGACCGAAGCCCTTATCCGGACGGGATTTTGTCTGCAAAGCGGCGTTTCCTCGCGAAAGGCACGGAGCTCAGGGGATAAAGTGCGCCATGTAAATAAGGAACGGACACCCAAACGCCGCCTTCTTATCCTTTGCCAAGGAGAGAAGTGACCTCCGCATCAACATTTATGCCCGCTCTCTGCATCGACTCCACATAAACCCAAACAAATCTCGCCTCTTGCCCCCGGCGTGCAATAACACTAACTTACCCGCAGATTTACGCCCCGTGGCCGACGCCACTTGCGAGATCTGCGCTTCTTGCACGACGAAAGAAGCGACACATTATCCGTGTTTACGTCCCCATGACGGATTGCTGGCATTAGCGGAGGGCGGCACAAGGACCATGTTCTTTCGCTTTCGGCGCTCCCGAAAACACTCCGACGTGATTCGAGCGGTCCGCGATCTACGGACATGCGGCGAGCATAAAGAAGGAGAAATTTGAACCGAAGCCAATGGGATTCTCCGCTTTGGTTTCTGCCATTAATTTCAAATTTGTGATTCCTTGTCGGTATATTTTCCACAAGAACTAAGTTGGAGTTTCTGCTAATCAAGCAAAGAATTCCTCGATTCATGTTCTAATTCTCTCCCAGGTCATCTATACCAAATAACAAGGAAATATTGCTAACACGATACGACGTTAGATAACTTCCTACTGGTTTCATAATCCAATACCAAAACCTCCAGAAATATTTTCTCAGATTCGTCATATCCTCCTCCTTTACACTTCTAACTCCATGGGCCAAGTGGATCGACGAGCCTGTATATAGGTACCTGCTCAACAACATTCACCCAAGTGGGGGAGTTTTCGACAACATGTCGATCTGAGGCGGAGTGTGTGGCCATTCTTTGTAGATATGCAGGTGAACGGGAGTGATTTCGTATGGAAACTTTGGTTTTTGGTAATTAGCTACTGTACAACCTTAATTGCGACTGTACTTAATATTTTCCTTGATTGTCATTAGAGTGAATTTTATATAAATAGTCATTTTCATCTCTTCTGCCATTAATGATCAAACTAAACGAAATGATTTAAACCAGTATAGTGCTTTTAAACTAATATACAAGAGTGTACTTATAGTTAAGGATCATTTGTATCTTTATAAGTTATTTCCACTCCATGAGAAGACTGCATGTGACCTGTTTGAGTTCTCTACTCACTGCAGGAGGAGCAACGGTAAATTTCTCTGAGGCATGAGAGTAGGAGTCACCTTGTAGTACTTGTATTTCGTCAAACTAGGAGGTTCGTGAATCATTTAAGTTATTAATAATGTACAACTCTTATTTGTCGCAAATGGAAGTACATTTTATTACACTGAAATGATGGCAAAGTTCTCCAAATTATCTTTTCCTTTTTACTTTCTTCACAAAATCTTAAGCAGAAAACCTGTTATGAACAGCAAGGTATAACAGATCAGATGAAAGTGGTTGCATATTTTGCCTCTGCGGAGGAGAAAAGAAGGATATCAGGTGCATACTAAACTTACGAAGAAGAGACAATATGGTGAACTTGGATCGCAGGTGTCGTAGTAGAAGGGGTGGGTTCCTCTTCGCTTTTCCTGCTCATTTTCTTACCCAACAACACAAGATTGTACGCAGGAAACAGAGAAACTGCACCAGCGTGGAGGTCGTTCGGGACTAACGGGGGGGGGGCTTGCTCGTCAAGAGAAGTGAATCGAACCTAACCTGGCGGTCATAATATGTTCCTTTTCATTTCATTTTCTTGAAATAAATTTACAGATATCGTTTTGTGCGGTTTCGAGCCGACCAATGCCTACCGTTGATAAAGGGTTTGCTGTCTAAATGTGTACTTTTTTGTGCACACAATGAAATTTCATGCATAGCGCTAGTTGCTAGTTGGGCTAGGGTCGAATGCCGGATAGGTATGTCTCATACCTCATCTCTCTTCACCTTTACGAATTTTACAAGGTAGAGTAGAAGGTGACGTAAAATGACAAATATTCAACAAAAATACAAATCACAAAAGAACGTTTCATCCAGGCAAATTCAACTAACGCAAATTGTGTTGCCTACAACACCATCACCGACAGGATTCCGTTCATTGCTTCATCTCTTAACAATGCTCGTCGTGAGATTGGTTAGAGATCACTCTCCATAATCCATCGTTGCAGTCCATCTGGTTCGTGTGAGCCTATGAGATTGTCTCTCAGTTGCTTTACTTAATTTCAATACGTGTAAAGAAGGGAATTTTTGTGCATTAGACATAGGTCGTCTCACTTTAATGTTAGATGCGTAGTACTATATTTTATTCCAAATCCTTTTTACATCATACATTACTAAATATTTTTTTTTAAAAGTTTTAGTTTTATGTCCACCTATGTGCCTCCACCGGGTATCGAACCTGGGACCTCTTCATTAACATTACGAAAGACTAGACATTTGTCTCTTCTTTACGCGAACCACCTATTTTTCAATAACAAATTCTATTTATTGTGGATCGCTTTTTCACATCATGGGCTAATCACGACGATGGGGAGGAATTATAAAATGGGCGATGAGACAAACACGGTGATGTACACATGTCTGACCGGGGTTCGAAACAAGAACCTCTATCTCCCTAAGATGTATGATCGGCACTCTCTCCAGATCTTGGGAGAAAGTCTGATTAAAGCATTGGGGAGGTTCTAAATTGCAAACCCCATGAGCACAATGTGATCGAGAGATTTTGGGTGAAAATAAACGAGTTGTCCTGTCTTAATAAATGTTCAGGTATCCAACAAAAAACTCCTCAATTTCATTTACATGTTTCACGAATCGTGTGTTTTAAAGATTAGCTCACCACGTACTCTCCTACTTGAAGGGTTTTGAAAATGGCGGCGACAGACAAGTCGCTTCCTTCATACGCTCAATCGTTTCACCGAAAAGAATGTTAACATGCACAGGCGTTAAATTCTTGGAAACTGTTATTGCAAGCATTGATATTCTTACTACCTCTCCTTCCTTTCGAAATCGTGCGTGTGAATATATCTTAATAGTGATCACCAAACCACTTCTCTTCTCATGTGTTCACAATATCTGTATTCACTGCCCAAAGGTATCCGTGCACGATTATTAAAAGGAAGGTCCAAATAGTAAGACTATCCGTGATCCATATACACACATATCCGTGATCAAAAACTGGTTGATTGGAAATTTCACTGGCTTTCATTGTGTCTCAGTTTATCCGGGTAGCTATAACAGAAGCTTTTCTGCTTCCGCCATTTTCACAAACCGTCCAATAGCGGCCAAGGAATATACTACGCTGCAGCGGAAAGTTTGCATGAAACTTGACAAGTTACTCTTTTATACGTTATCTACTTTATTACTTTAAGTCTCATGTTGCATATGTAATATGTGAATGAAATCAGGTATTTCAATTGTGATAACCCTGTATTTAAAGTCAAAGAGATACACTACATTATAGGTGTTAATATGACATTTTCTGGAATCAAATAAGAGTACATTATGTAAAACTGAGGCTATCAAGACAGAGGTGCCTTTACTCACAACGAAAAAAAATATTCCTGTTACGGTTTATACACGACAATACGAAGAAATTCTGCATAGCGTATAAAATATATGGTAATATCCATTTTATTCTCAATTACGCTTATCGATTAACCACTAACTGATAATAGAGAAATAAGTGTGTCACTGGTGTACTTAGGATTTCATTCTGTGGGGAAGGTAAATTTCTGTCAGCCCGCAAACTCCAAGGAAGTGCTTCAAAAGTAATAATTTTAAAGTCAACGAGGGTTGATAATGAGAAAGATTCCTGGAAATTTCTGGTGAGGTTGAAGACCGGTATCCCATAAAAGAAGTAATTGATCTATGTATAGCAATATATATATCTGAAAATATTTTTCCCTCAAAAGATGTATGTAGCTTTGACATATCTAGGTATTCCTACAGTTGCCACAATGGCCGAGCACATTTAGTGGTGGAGTCTCAATCTCACCACCTATATACAGGTGAGTCACCTAAAATTACCACCTAAAATATTTCGTGAACAACAATAAATATTGAAAAACTGCTTTCGCAGACATAAAGGTATGAGAGGGGCTCATGAAGTTAGTGGACACAATACGTTCAACTACGTAAGGGTGTACGATTTTCAACACAGACTTTAGTTTTTTTAAATGGAAATCCCATGTTATTTTTAGTACAGAAAGTCGTTAAAAATGGCGTTTGTTACATTGTAATACGTCAAGTAATTGTAACGTGATGTTGAGCGTGAGATACAAGGGCTGAGACGAACCTCAGCAGTTTATTCATGTATCCGCGGATACTTCCTTGCAGGAAGGGCTGAAGATAACATTGTTGATATGTAATCAACGTTCAAGAAACTACTTTGCATAGTGACTGCAATCCAATTTTAAATTTTAGTACAGTCCCAATTACATTATTTGGGAATAATTTTCAAGCGCTCAAACAACGTAACCACGAAATGCTCCATGAATACTAATATTAACATTGATTTTTCCCTCGTTAATTTGTCATAGATTTATAACGAACTGCTTCACAGGAAAATGCACATCATAATTACAGTAACAATTGAATTTGATTTCATTAAATGCAATTTTATCCTTCCAGCATTCGTAGTTATCGAAGTAGGCCAATATGATTAACTATTTTTACTTAAATTATTATTTTGTATGTATACAATTTATTTAATAAATAATAATTTAATTTACTATCGATTATATTTGAATAGGAATTTGTTACAGATAGAGCGATATAAAACGGAGTAGTCCCTAAAAGTGCAGGATTGAAACGTTCTATCGTGTCTCTTAAGTTTCCGGGTTCGAATCCGGCATAGGTATTCTTAGTGTATGATTCTTTATGAATGTCATATAATCGTTAATCGTCCTTATTGTCGAGATTATCCAAAAGTAGAAGGGCGACGTGAAATAACAAAAATACAAAAGAATATTATAAATGGACTTGAAGCAAGTTTTCTGAAGATCTTTGGAACAACTAATATGCGGAACCAATTACACCCTCACAATTTCGCCAGGTAGGATGCAGATTTGGGTCCTAAAAAGACAGTCGTTGGTGTTTCTTGTGAGTGTCTTCATAAGTGCCAACGATCTACAATCCATCCTCGTTGTTACTATACAGTAGTGGTATTTGTGGTACTACTGGCGCGAGAAAGTATGAACCCCTCTCAGGCAGATTTGCTATACTTAAAACAGGCTCAACATGCCCATATGAGCTTTTTGCTCAAGTGTGGAACCCTTGCATAATCCAAGATTTTTGTAAAAAAGCCCTCATGGATTCCATGAGAAAGTATGACCCCCCTCAGATTGATTTGTCTACACTTACAGAAGGTACTTCTGTGAGATTGTTGTCCATAATCCTGTCAAAAATATGCCCCTCCTCATATTTTTTTTGACCACACCTGAAACTATGCCAAACGTATTAACACACACCCACACCCACCCACACCCACCCACACATATTTACTTCCGGTCCACTTCCGGTCCACTTCCGGTCCACTTCCGGTTTACTTCCGGTTCACTTCCGGTCCACTTCCGGTTTACTTCCGGTCCACTTCCGGTTTGCCTACTTCCGGCCCACTTCCGGTTTGCCTACTTCCGGTCCACTTCCGGTTTGCCTACTTCCGGTCCACTTGTGGCCAAGTTGTGGCCTATTTCTGCTTTTTTTATCCAGCATAAAGTTTTGATCTGAATCCCAAGAAATTGTATATAAATACCAAAGCCAAAAATATTAAGTGTATACACACATACACACGTACACACACACACACAGCACAGTGTTGAACCCAACTGATATTTTTATCCAGCATAAAGTTTTGATCTGAATCCCAAGAAATTGTATATAATAAACAACAACAAAAATGCCGAATCAAAAACATTGTAATCAATGCAATAAGAATATATCCAGCCCCAATTGGGCTAAGCACCAAAAGATTTGTAACCCAGACAAATACAGAACTCCCACAAAAATTTGCCCCAAATGCAATAGAAAATATAGCATGGAATATTTCACATATAAACATAAAGATACTTGCTCTGCACAATCATCAGCACAACCATCTACATCTGGTCTGAAAAGAAAGCATGAAGCACCTCTTAATGCCATAGCAGCAAAGCAGCCACGCTATGCACCCATCCGTAGCAGTTTTAATGCCCAACTTAGGGATTACCGGTTTGAATCAGAGCCAAGATGTGGCATTAAGAATTTCTTGAACAGTGTAAATCCTAATGTGCAGGCAATTCTAAATACACAAAATGGGTCTTATAAGCTCTCCCTCAAATTGTTTGCACAATATAAGAAACCAAATGGCACAAAATTTACACAGCCCCACATAACAGAAACTGTATCGGTATATTCAAACGCAAATTTAGACAAAATAATAAGCAGATTGATGGATCAATTGAATATGAAACACTCTGAATTTGCGGCAAAAGAGTCAGGATGGAGCCTATGCGGCTCTCCACACAAGTTATATGTTAATATTTCTGAATTCTGCCCATTAAAAGGTTCTACATATCTGCCATTACCTGCCAATATCAAAAACAAACAAGCCGTGGTCAATATAAAAAATAATGACCAGAAATGCTTTTTGTGGTGTATTTTAGCTGCTCTGTATCCAGTTTCAAAGGATCCTCAGCGAATAACTTATTACAAACAGCATGAACATCTTTTTGACGATGCAATGGAGGGTTTAGAATATCCAATGTCTGTTCAGAATATTGATAAATTTGAAAAAAGGGCCAGGCATATCAATGGCAAACAATTATCTATTAATGTATTTATTTGTTCCACTGGCAATTGCCCGATAGCACCTCTCAGAATCAGTACACTTGATGATGAATCTGTTATTCCGATTGATCTGCTCTTAATTGAAGGGGATGATACACACCATTATACTCTGATACATAATCTTGAAGCTTTAGTCAGAAAACAACTAGACAAAACTCATAGAATATTTAAGTTGTGCAGAAGATGCTTAACTGTATTTGATGGTAGAAAAATGGTAAATGGTGTTTGTGAAGAGAGTGCAGAAATTGCCAAAAACAAGTTAATTGAGCATCTGAAATACTGTGGGAACCATAAACCTGTTCATATGGTAATGCCCAATCCAAGTGAAAATTGCAAATTCAAAAAGTTTGAAGCCTTCTTGGAACACCCAGTATATATTGTCTGTGATTTTGAATCGAACCTCAAACCTTTTGCATCCCGCAATCCAGATCCTGATGAATCTTCAATTACACCATACCAGCTACATGAACCTTCCAGTTTTTGTTATATAGTTATACGGGATGGTGTAGCTAGTGAGCCATACTTATACATGGGACCAAATGCCATCAAAATATTTGCACATAGAATAGAAAATGAGTGCCGTGACATAGCATCTAACATCTTATTAATATCAAAGCCTATGTTGCCTTTAACAGAGGAACAGATTGAAGATTTCAACAATGCAGAAAAATGCCCGGTATGTGATTGTGAATTTTCAGATACAAATATCAAGGTTCATCACCATTCTCATACAGATGGTAAATTCTTAATGGCCCTGTGTAAAAGCTGTAATATTCAGATCAAGAGACCAAGATTTATCCCCATATTTTGCCATGGAGCATCCAATTATGATTTTCATCATCTGATCAGATACGAGGGGTTTGACAAGCAGAATTTAAATATTTTAGCTGAAAATGATGAGAAATATATATCTATTAGCAAGATAATTAAAGTTGATGGTGTTCCTATTCACATAAGATTTCTTGATTCTTACAGATTTTTATCTGCTAGCCTGCCCACACTGGCCACTCAATTACCTGATGATCAATTCAAAATCACACGTGCCTCGTTTCCAAATCAGGACCTGAAATTAATTAGGCGGAAGGGTGTATATCCATATGACTATGTTACAGATTTTTCTAAATTTGATGAGTGTTCTCTGCCACCACAAGAAGAGTTTTACAGCAAAATCAGAGGATCTGGAATCACTGATGAAGATTATTACCATGCTCAGTTGATGTGGAACAATTTAAAATGCAAGACATTTGGTGATTATCACATGGCATATTTGAAACTTGATGTCACTCTCTTAGCTGATATATTGCAGGCATTCAGAAAATCTTCCATGCAAAATTATAGACTGGACCCAATATATTTTTACAGTGCCCCGGGCCTAGCATGGGCCGCAACGTTTTTGAATACCAAAATGCAATTGGATCTGATCCAGGATCAAGATATGTATCTGTTTATGGAGAAATGTATAAGAGGAGGGATGGTGCAATGTTCTCAGAGATATGCCAGAGCAAATAACAAATATATGCCTGATTATGATCCAGCACGGCCATCAAATTATATACTGTATGTAGATGCAAACAGCCTTTATGGTCATGCCATGATGCAAAAACTGCCATATGCAGGGCTTGAGTGGGTTGAAGATTTCAATATTGAAGATCTTCAGGACTTTGATGACAGTGACTATGGCCTCTTCTTAGAGGTTGATCTGATAATTCCTGATGATTTGCACAATAAATTTTCTGATCTGCCCCCAATTCCCGAGGTTCAGTGCTCACCTGGCTCTAAACAGAAGAAGCTCATGATGACTCTGGAGCCGAAACAAGGTTATGTCATATATTACAAAAACCTCCAGTTCCTGATGAAACATGGTGTTCAAGTGACCAAAGTTGGAAAAGTTTTGAGGTTCAAGCACTCAGAATGGTTGAAACCATACATTGATACAAACACGGAGCTTCGAACATCTGCAAAGAGCCAATTTGATAAGGCCTTGTTTAAATTGATGGTGAATTCTGTATATGGCAAAACTATTGAAAATGTCAGAAAACATACCGATGTTAAAATAATTACTGACCCCAGTCTGAGCAAAAAATTGGTTGCAAAGCCCAACTTCAATTATAGAAGAATTTATGATGAGCACATGGCACTTTTCAACATGAAGAAAACAAAGATCAAGTTTGATAAACCTATTTATGTAGGGGCTGTGATATTGGAATTGTCCAAATTACATATGTTAACATTGTATTATGATGTGTTGAAACCTTTTTATGGTGATCGTGTAAAATTGATGTACATGGATACGGATAGTTTTATTCTTGATATTAAAACAGAAGATGTTTATCAAGATATGTCACAGCCTGAATTGTTTCAATACTTTGATACCAGTGAACATACAATAATTCAACCCCACAACAAAAAGGTGCCTGGCAAGTTAAAAGATGAGACATGTGGTGATGCTATTGTAGAATTTGCTGGGTTAAGTGCCAAGGTGTATAGTTTTAAAACATGTAGTGCTGTTGTCAAAAAGGCCAAGGGCATTGGCAAAGTAGCTGTGGAAAAAGAGCTTGTATTTGAAGATTATAAAAATTGCATCAAATCTCAGAATTTAATCAAAACAACAGAATCCAGAATTCAGAGTGTGGATCACTTATTGACTTCAAATGTTGTAAGAAAAGTGGCCCTGGACCCACATGATGATAAGAGATACATTTTATCATGTGGCATACATACTTTACCTTGGGGGCATTGTGATTTGAAAAGTGGCAAACAATGCCCAATTCCAGAGCATGATTTGAAATAAATAAACATGCCTATGAACTTATTTGGGTTCAAAAAACAGGCTATTATGGAGCTGCCAACACCACAAGCCTCTCCTGATATGCTGTCTAAACTGAGTGGCTTGTTAATTATTCATCTGAACAGCATACTTACAGATAATAATGATGAAACAGGTAAAACATTGTACATATTTAACAATAATTTAAATCATTACCAATTACCTGTAGGTGGGCAATTACAATTTATTACAACTCCTGAGGGTGATGTTAAAATTTCAGTAGGGAGAAATATTTATAGAATTAAGCACTCAAACATGATTTCTGGCACTGTATATACTGTTTCTGCTGGTGACTGCTTATATATTGAGGTCCCGGGATCATATGACAAGCTTATACCTTTTTTTATAGAATTTAGAATCAGATACTCTATAATAAATAACCACTAAAACAAAATGCCTAATGATATATTTGGCCATACAAGGCATGAAGATCACAGTGATGAGATTCTGATGCTTGATGTCAGAGTCAAGAAATTGAGAAGTGATTTACAAGCTTTACAAACCACACTGAATGCCAGTCTTCAATTAGAAATTACAAATTTGCAATCGCAATGCATGGACCCTCTTCTTAAAATTGATTCTGAACTCAAATTATTGCTTCAAAAATATACTGACCTGGCCACATTGGATAATTTTCAAAGTTTGGAAGAAGCTGTAGCAGCTCTTCAAGCCAAATTTAAGACCCAGGCCACCAACTCTGAGCAATTGAAACAACAATTGGAAGAGCAGATAAATAATGTCCAGACACAGCTCCAAACAATTGTCAAAAGCATAAAATCACAAGAAGATTTTGATCTAGTGATTTCCACTCTAAAAGAACAGATTCAGTCACTCCAGATACCTAATCTGGACCCCCTGAACAATGCCATAGCCGAGGTTAAAGAAAAAATTGAGACACTTGAAAATTTTATGAACAATTTGCCATCTTCTGATGCTTTGAATGCAATAACTCGGAGTGTTGCAAATATTAAGCTGCAACTTGAAACATATGAAGATTTTGGAAAAATTCAAAGTACCATAACCCATCTTGAAGGTACAATAGCAGCAGTGCAAAGTGATTTGGCAAATGTACTAGAATCCCGATTGCCTGGGATTGTAGATACCCTTGTCAGTGTCCAGCAACAAATCACAAAGCTTGAAAACCTCAACACTGAATCTGAGCTATCACATTTTCATCACTTGATCGATGATATCCAAACAAAACTTGAAATTTTACAGCAATCAACACCCACTCAGGCAGATATAGCCCTGCTCCAAAATGCTATGCAAAATGTGGCTGATGCTTCTGAATTAAACAATGTGAAATTGGCACTTGAATTTTTGCAGAATACTGTTTCAAATCTTCCCACATCACAGGAACTTAAAAATATTAAGAGAGCAGTGAATCGCATATTGAAATCAGAAGATATCAAGAATATCCAGACAGAGATCAAACAACTCACTCAGACAGTGGCCACTCTACCAACCAATCAACATATTAATGAACTGCATGCCCTGTTTGAGGATATCAGAAGACAGGTCCATGATCTTACTGCTCAAAATTCAAAATTGGCAGTTGTTGAAAATTTACAGCAAATTGTAGCTAATATCAAGCAACAGCTAGGGACCATGGAATCCAATCAAGCAAATGCTCTGTCTGTTTTTGCCACGCAGCTACAAGAAATTGTGCAACAATACAAGAAACTTGCTGTGGACATAAAAATCAAGCCAGGCCATGATGATGTTGTTAGGACCATCAATGAGCACCTTGAATCTGTAACAAGCAGATTGCTTACAGCAGAAAAAAAAATAACCGGCATAATCGAGAATCCAAAACATACAGTAATTCTTGAATTGTACAGCATCCCCAACAAAGAATATGATTCACCATTTACACCAGGTGGCAAAATATATATGCTGTCCCCTGCACAATTTTATTACCAGTTTTTTGTTGGAGGCACATTGAGACCAATCAAGATCAAATATTGGCATCAGCCACAGGCACACCACTACCCCACCTTATCAATAACAAATGCTGACAACAAAGTGAAAATCACAAGTGTAGAGTTAGAGGATTTTACAGACCCCAATACATTAGAAACAGCCTATACTGAAGATGATGGCACTCTGCAATTTAAAATACAAATAGGAGACAAATTATATTTAGAAAATCCTGTAGTCTCAGCTGCTGAACACCCCATAGTTGCAATATTCTTGTTTACATATTATGTCTAGACAAATTATTGTTGATGAATTACACAGACAGGCCAGACATAATTATAAGAGACTCCCAGTAGTCACAAAGGGCATAGATGATTTATGGCAGAGCGACTTGATTGAGTTGTCAAGTGGACAGTTGAAAAACTTAGACAAAATCAACAAGGGCTACAAGTATCTACTCACTGTAATAGACACATTTTCAAAATTTGCCTGGGCTGTGCCACTCAAATCCAAGACTGGAAAATGTGTTACAGAAGCCATCAGGACAATCATCAATCAGAGTGGAAGATCACCGCGCTATTTGCAAACAGATAATGGCAAAGAATTTTATAATTCTGTGTTCCAACAATTTATTAAAAGCCAGTCAATACAACATTATTCGAGTTACAGTGATCTCAAAGCCTCAATTGTAGAGAGATTCAACAAAACCCTAAAAAATCTTATGTATAAACAATTTACACTTCAAGGTAATTATAAATGGCTTAATATTCTTCCAGAACTTCTACATAAATATAACAACTCGGTTCATTCCACAATCAACATGAAACCCTCTGAAGTAACTTCATCTGATGAGCAAAAATTGATCAGGACTGTTTATTATCCTAGATACCAGCCAACAACAAGAAAAGCCAAATACAAGGTGGGTGATCAAGTAAGAATCAGCAAATATAAGCACTTATTCAAAAGAGGCTTTACAAGAAACTGGAGCACTGAATTATTTACAGTGGTTCAAATTAAACCTGGGACCCTTAACACATATATAATAAAAGATCACCGAGGAGAAATTCTCAAAGGCAGATTCTATGAAGAAGAACTCAGCAAAACTAAACAACCTGACACATATCTCATTGAAAAAATCATCCGCAGAAAAGGCAACAAGTTATATGTCAAATGGCTAGGACTTCCAGAACACAGCTGGATCGATGCAGACAAAGTGATAATATGAGCACCTGGGATGTTATAAAAAAGCTGCCAGAACCTGAACAGCAGATTAAGAGAAATGGCAAGTTGCTGCCTGATAATATTAGATGTCTTATTGTTGGGCCATCAGCTTGTGGTAAAACTACACTAATGATTGATAATTTTTTATTGGCACCCAACTGGTTAGACTGGAAAAACAGGCACTTGTATATCTTCTCTAAGAGCTTAGAACAATTAAAATATCAACAGCTGATGAAGCTATATGATGGATTGGATATAGCCACTTTTGAACCAGAAGTTAAGCCACTCCATGAATGTCTCGATAATTCTGTTGTTGTGTTTGATGACATTATACTGGATAATCAAAACAAGGTTAGAAATTTATTTACACAGGGCCGACACAAAAACATTGATTGCTTCTACCTGGCACAGACTTTTTCAAAAATACCGAAGCAGCTGATCCGAGACAACAGCAATTTTATATGTGTGTTTCATCAAGATCATACCAACCTCAAACACATACATGATGAATATGTAGGTGGGGACTTGAGCTACAATGATTTTTCCAAGTTTTGCAGTAGGTGCTGGAACCAGGACAGTTATGGGTTTGTCACAATTGATATGACAAGAAAACCCAATAGTGGCAAATACAGAAATAAAATCAACGATTTTCTAGACGTTGAGACATAAATAAACAACCATGAAACGACCAATCATCGATGATCTTAAATTAAGAGATTATCTTGTAAAAAGATTTAAGGGATGGAAATCAGAGAACCGAGGAATTTATGAAAAACACAAACAAACAGAACAGCCTGTCATTGATGCTATTAATAATTTAGGTAAGAATATCAAAACTGTTACAGAGCAGAATCAAAATTTGATCACAGAGCTTGTACCTGTAGCTGCTAGGAACATATTAGATTATCCACTCACCCCACTTTCAAGTATTCATACACCTAGTCCTGTTGCTCCTAGAAGAATTGAAGCTACTCAGGATCCTATTGAATTGGGTCTTCTTGCACAAAAATATTTAACCACACCTAAAGACAACAAAGATGAGGTGTTTGGCTTATATGCTGACACAGAGCTGGATGGCAGCATCATACATAGAATTGGCAATTTCAGAGTAACTTTTATGGGGGATGATCTGATTGTTTATTCAGAATCTCGTCTCGGAGAAAAAAGGTGCTTTTGTTAAGTACCCCGGCACACCTGGGTTGTGGGAACTGATGACTAGGAAAAGGCCTGGCAGCTATACAGATCAAGATTATGAACATTACAAAGAAATATTAATAAAATCAGATGCTCTATACCAGAACAATGATCCCACACAAAAAAGAGTCAAGTCTAGCAGTGGGGCAAAATACAATAATTTAATCAAGCCCATATGGTCACAGATCAAGACTGGCAGTGGAATCAAACAATACAACACCCTGCCTAAAGAATTTGTGTGGGTTGATGATGTCAGGAAACTTGTAGATAGGTTATTGGTGATAGCCGGGGAGGAAAATGCTGGCAACCACAATTTTTACAATGAAAAAGTTGGAATTATGGACATGATAAGCACAAAATTGTCTAATTTTATAGTGAATGACACTAAGGGGATTGGATATCTCATAA
The DNA here is from genome assembly GCF_977018435.1 of Lepisma saccharinum. NCBI lineage: Eukaryota > Metazoa > Arthropoda > Insecta > Zygentoma > Lepismatidae > Lepisma > Lepisma saccharinum. The sequence continues at coordinate 7,051,462 of NC_139237.1, forward strand.
AAATTATTAATACTCTACCACCTAAATTTTGGAATATTTCTGAGGGTCGGGGCTTGGTTAATGACATTATAAACAAGCTGCCATTTGAACTACACATTCCAGGCTATCAGTATTGTGGTCCAGGCACAAAACTGGACCATAGATTAAACAGAGGGGACCCTGGTGTTAATCCTTTAGATGCTGCTTGTAGAGACCATGACATTGCATACAACACACATTCTGATCTTGACAAGAGACATGTTGCAGACAAGAAATTAGAAGAGGCTGCATTTGGTAGATTTGTAAGCAAAGATGCATCTTTAAGTGAAAAAATAGCAGCATTGGGAACCACCATAGCTATGAGCACCAAACAAAAACTGGGGTGGGGGTTGTGAATATGTATATAATAAACCTACAATGAAGGCAAAGGGTGTTATGTATCAAATACCTTATGCAGGTCTCAAATCTCTTGGGCCTATTGATAGTCTTTTAACCAAAAAGCAGCGCAAGAAAAAAAGCTCTTGTATTGCAAAGGGACATGGTATGAAATTGTTGCTTAGCACCCCCCAATTAAAAAAATTACAACAATCTAGAAAAAAATCACATGTGGGGGGATTCATATTTACTATCCCTGCCATCTTAGCTGCTCTCGGGGCTGTTGGGAGCTTGGCCGGGGGATCAGCTGCCATAGCAAAAACAGTAATAGATGCCAAGAAAAATAGGGCAGAATTAGATGAGCAGAGGCGCCATAACCTCGCCATGAGAAAAAAGGCAAAGGTGTTAAGAGAGCCATGAATAAGTTTAAAAAAAACAAGAGCCGCTTACAAACCAAGATATTGAAGCTTTAATCAAGCCACTGGGCATCAAACATTTTAGAGGTGTGTACATGTCTGATTCTTTACCGGAACAACCACTCAACAAAGAGTGTGGCATTGTTAATTTGGATGAGTACAAAAATCAGGGCACTCACTGGATCTGTTATCTTAAATATTTAAAAAATGAGGCATTTGTGTTTGATTCATTTGGAGGTGTTCCACCTGAAAATTTAATAAAATATCTAAAATCAGCTAATCTTTATTACAATAATGCCCGTGTTCAAAACTTCAAAGATGTTAATTGCGGACATTTGTGTTTATCTGTTCTCAGATATATGTCTCAAATAAATAAACCATCAATTGAAAATTTTCAAAAAGCCTTGTGGTATCTGAAACATCATGGGGGTATTCCATCTCACCAGCCAAAATTCAATATTGAAACTCAAATTACATGATGACATAGTGTATCCCAAAACAATAGCTCTCAGAGCATTTTACGGCATGTACTTGATACCTAATATTACGCACCACAACAACACAATTGCAGTAGGGGATCAAAATATTGTCATCACTCCAGGGCAATATAATCTATCCACTCTAAATGCTCAATTACCCAGAGGTATAGTTTTAAGTCAAAATTCTGTCACTGACAGAGTAGAGATTGTGTCTGCCACAGAGACAGTGGATCTGGGTACTATAGGAGAGCTGTTAGGCTTTGAGAACAACACAAAACTTGAACCGGCCATCAAACACACTGCTATGAATATACCCAAATTCTTAGCCATAGAGACTCTGAATATTCACTGTAATGTGGCTGAGGGTATGATTACCAAATCAAATGGCATAGGCACTCACAAACAAACCGGCATCATTGCAACATTCAAACCTAATTCCGAATTCATGGAGCCCATCATCTACAATCCATCCCCAACATTATATTTTCCTGTGTGCCATAATAGAATAGATTATATTGAATTGATGGTCACTAATGAAAAAGAAGAATTAGTTGATTTTGCTGGAGCCACAACAACTGCTATCATAGAGATTAACATTTAAATAAAAATACATACAATGGAAAATATTGAGAGTTATGAGCTACAATCATTCCCCCCAAACAGGAGGACATTTGCAAATTTAAATCAACCCAACACAGAAATAGAGGTTGATCTTGATGTAGGGGACGGCTTTATACACCCCCACAGAGCAGATCTATACATCAAATTTGATGTTGTAAAGCTCGATGGAACAGATTATCCGGCAAATTCAAATATAAGATTGGTGGATAATTTTGTGCCGCATCTGTTCTCTGAAATTAGTCAATATATTACTAACTAAAACATCAAAATATAAAATAAATAATGAGACTTCTTATGCTATTTCAATACTATTCAGCGCAAAAGAATATCTCGCTCGATCACAGTTTTCAATAGGCTTATTTTTTTCTTCTCTTCAAATTTTCCCGCTCTGGGCGATGGCACGGTTCGCCCTCCCCTTCCGCCGGCCCTGCTATGAACTTGGTCACCCATCAAAGCATGGCAATTTTAACACAGAAAACAATATGTATCGCATTAAGCAGCAAAAATGACAGCCTCCTCTATGCAATTTCTACAAGAGCACGTGCCGGAGCCAGAGTTGAAATGATGTTGGAGCCACATAATTTATTTATTTTGAATAATTCCAAAATTATGAAATATGAACAATTTGTGAATTAAACCTGTTGAAATATGTAAAATTAAGTATATTTTCCTTAAATATGTAAAAGTAAGTATTTATTAAAGTTATTGGGATGCTAACACCATGACTGGCTTCCTCCTTCATGAACTCGTGCACGTTGCTTAGAATTTTCCGAGCTTGGCTATGCAAGGTTTTTGATTTCAACTTCGACAGAACTGGAGGCATTATGGAATTTAATTAGCAAACAAACACTTTTACATACACACACGCAATACACGCACACAACGTCAAACCGGTCAAATACTTAGTATAAAATAAAAATATGGTGCTTCCAATCCAACAAAACTCACCGCAACTTTACCTGCCTTTCCCCTTCCGTGACAGAAATAGTGCTTCATTATTACAGTTGGTAAGATACTTGCAAGATTATTATTTTTTTTGTGTGTGTGCAGTCATACAAAGGTATTCACCAAGTCATATATATGTATACAGTGTACAGATTAACGTAGAAAAGAAAATTGAACGCTACATTTATGTTTTTACCAGCGACAGTTTTCAGTGTAACTAATTATATGCATCGAATATTGTATAATAATACATCGGAATGTGCAACATAGCCAGTGCAAGTTCATATATTTGACGACGTCAGGAGTGATGTGGCTACGCGTTTAGCAAAACGTATTACACTTTGGTATAATCAGGCTTTCACACAGGAAAAACAGTGAGATGTGACAATGTTTTACATGCCTACTTACGTTTCTACTTACTTGTGCACCTCTTTAAGGTTTTGTAGTTTCTTTGAAGGGTCTATATCGAGTGGCAATATAAACAAACATTGTGAACTCCGTTCAACCTTGATAAGACGCTTCAGCCGTTTGCCTCGCTTGGCGACACAGAGTAGAAATCGCGTGGCTAGGCATCACAGACTATTGACCACGCGCTTGTGATTTGTAAAAAACGAGCAATTCTACATAATAAGCATTACGTACACACAAATGTGGTACATTGAGAGTTATATTGCTTAACTACATGAACTCTTGTGATTCCTAGTCATACAATAGTACATATTATTGTTTTTTTTATATCATCTGAACATATGAATTTGTTATTTTTAATTGTAATTTTTAGGGAATAATATGTGTGTGCGTGTGTGTGTGTGTGTGTGTGTGTGTGTGTGTGTATGTGTGTATATATATATATGTGTGTATATATACACATATGTATGTATATGTATGTATGTGTGTGTATGTGTGTATATATAATCTTGTGTAGTAGTAGTTGTGCATTTGTGTTTTATCTTGTGTAGTGGTTCTTATGTGTTTGTGTGTCTTGTGCAGTAGTTGTGCTGTGTAGTGTTTTTGGGTTTGTCTTGTGTAGTAGTTGTAGTGCCTAGTGTGTTTGTGTTTATTTTGTGTAGTAGTTATGCTGTATAATGTGTTTCTGTTTGTCTTGTGTAGTATCGGTGGTGTGTATGTATGTGTCTTGTGTTGTAGTTGTACTGTCTAGTATGTATGTGTAGTAGTTGTGCTGTCTAGTATGTTGGTTTTGTCTTGCGTAGTAGTTGTGCTGTCTAATTTGTTTGTGTTTGTCTTGTGTAGTAGTTGTGGTGTGTTTGTGTTTATATTTTGTTGTAGTTGTGATGTGTTTGTGTGTGTCTTGTGTAGTAGTTGTGCTGTCTAATGTGTTTGTGTTCGTCTTGTGTAGTAGTTCCTCCATTCATATTGGGGGTTAGGCGTAGAGCTGACAACTCTGCACTGTAAAAACACATGTCAAGAAACAACAATATAAGGCCATGGATGTTCCCAAGGTAAAATATTCCGGAGGTAAAATAGTCCCCCGTTCGGATCTCCGGGTGGGGACTACTTTGGGAGGTCTCTGGACTAAGGATAAGATCTACGTTAGGAAGAAGGATATTAAATTAGGCACCTGGAATGTTCTGAGCCTTTACCGGCCTGGGGCATTTCAGTGTACAGTTAATGAGATAGTTAAGTATAAATTAGATGTAGTAGCTGTCCAGGAAGTTAGGTGGCCAGGAGAAGGGAATTGTAAAACTAAAAATTATACTTTTTTCTATGGTGGTACTGAAAATCATAATTTTGGAACAGGCTTTTTCATAAATAATAGAATTATATCGGCTCTTAAAACAGTAGAATTTATTAATGATAGGATATCATATGCAGTTTTACAGGGTAGGTGGTGTAAAATTATTTTAATAAACATACATGCACCAACGGAAGATAAAGATGATAATACTAAAGATGATTTTTATGCAGAGTTAGAACAGGTCTTTGATAAATTTTCTCAGTATGATATGAAAATTCTGTTAGGTGACTGTAATGCACAAATTGGCAAAGAAGAGACATTTAAACCCACGATTGGTAAAGAAAGTCTTCATGAATTAAGTAATGATAATGGTATAAGATTGATTACTTTTGCAACCTCAAAGAATTTAATTGTGAAAAGTACCACTTTTAAACATAAAGATATTCATAAATATACCTGGTCTTCTCCAGATGGTAAAACTCACAATCAGATAGATCATATTCTCATTGATAAGAGAAGGCATACTAGTATAATTGACGTTCGTACACATAGAGGTGCTGACTGTGCTAGTGACCATTATTTAGTAATTGCTAAATTAAGAGAAAGACTCTCAGTGATAAATCATAAGCAACAAAATCTAAAAGTTCTAAAATTTGATACAGGAAAGTTTACTGATGAAAGAATTAAGAAAGATTACCAAATTAAACTGTCAAATAGATTTGATGTTTTGCAGGATTTAAATGATGATGAAAATATAAATGAAACAGACGTAAATAAGAATTGGGAGCACATACGTAATGCAATAGAATCAGCAGCTAAAGAAAGTATAGGATACCATAAACCGAGAAAAAGTAAGCCATGGTTTGATAATGAATGTCATAATCTAATAGAAATAAGAAATCAGGCTAGACTTAGGTGGTTAAATAACTCTGATGATACAAATCTAAACAATTATAATAGAATAAAGCGAGAAGTTAACCGCACGTTTAGAAGTAAAAAAAGAGATTACTTGAAAAGCAAAATTAACGAAATTGAAACAAACAGCAAAAATAAAAATATCAGAGATTTATATAAAGGTGTAAATGAATTTAGAAAGGGGTGGCAACCTAAAGTAAACTTGATAAAAGATAAAGACGGTGATTTTCTAGCTGACCCAAGTGATATTCTAAATAGATGGAAGAACTACTTTAATGACCTTTTAAATGTCCATGTAGGAGATAAATCAGAAGTGAATGAAGTACACACAGCAGAACCTTTAGTTCCAGAACCCAACTTGACTGAAGTTAAAGATGCTATTAAAAGGCTAAAGAATAACAAAGCACCTGGCATTGATTTAATACCAGCTGAGTTAATTAAATATGGTGGAAATTCATTAATGTATCAAATTCATAAATTAATCTGTTTAATATGGAATAAAGAAGAAATCCCTCAACAGTGGAAAGAATCCATAATTGTTCCTGTGTTTAAAAAAGGTGATAAAATGAACTGCAATAATTACCGTGGAATTTCTCTACTCTCAACAACATATAAAATATTATCTAACATTCTTTTAACAAGACTAACCCCATATGCTAATGAAATTATAGGTGATTATCAATGTGGATTTAAACGTAACACATCAACTACAGATCAAATTTTTCACATCAGACAGACACTTGAAAAAAAGTGGGAATATAATCAAAATGTCCATCAGCTATTCATTGATTTCAAAAAAGCATATGATTCAGTGAAAAGAGATAAACTATATAATATATTAGTTGAGTTTGGAATACCTAAGAAGCTTGTTAGTATGATAAAAGTATGCACCAGTGAAACAGAAAGTAAAATTCGTGTGGGTATTAATATGTCTGACAAATTTACAATTCATGATGGGTTAAAACAAGGAGATGCATTATCTCCATTGCTCTTTAATTTTGCCTTAGAATATGCTGTTAGGAAGGTAAAAGAAACTAAAGAAGGACTAAAATTAAATGGTGTGACTCAGTTGTTAGCATATGCAGATGATGTAGACTTACTGGGGGATGATGTGAATACAATTAAGAATAATGCTAAAATATTTTTCAAAACTGCTAAAGAGATAGGTTTGGAAGTTAACAAAGAGAAAACTAAATATATGCTTACAGGCCGAAACCAAGTGTTAGGTAATAATCAAAATCTAATTATTGATAACAACTCGTTTGAACCAGTTTCCAAATTCAAATACTTAGGAGTAATATTAACAAATGAAAATTATATTAAAGAGGAAATAAAAAGTAGGCTTAATTCAGGAAATGCATGTTACTTCTCTCTTCATAAACTTTTGTCTTCTCGTTTAATATCTAAGAAAGTAAAAGTTAAAATATACAAAACAGTAATTTTGCCTGTAGTATTATATGCATGTGAAACTTGGTCCCTTACATTGAAAGAGGAACATAAATTGAGAGTATTTGAAAATAAGATCCTTAGGAAAATATTTGGACCTAAAAGGGATGAGGAGACAGGTGAGTGGAGAAGGTTACATAATTTAGAACTACATAATTTGTATTCATGTCCAGATATTATTAGAATAATTAAATCAAGAAGACTTAGGTGGGCAGGCCATGTGGCACGAATGGGAGAGGAACGAGGAGTTTACAGGATTCTTGTTGGGAAACCTGATGGTAAGAGACCTGTAGGAAGGCCAAGACGAAGATGGAGGGACAACGTTGAGATGGACCTAAGGGAAATCGGTAGGGATGGAAAAGAGTATATAGAACTTGCTCAAAATAGGGAAACATGGAAGGCCTGTGTTGCTGCAGCCATGAACCTTCGGGTTTAAGAAGGCTAGAGAGTTAGTTAGTTTATCTGTTCTCTGAAATTGAGATCAGAAAGCATGGTGTTGTTATAAACAGAGTGGATTATCCCGGTATTACCTCCACGGCTTTGGCCACACTAAAATTATCCAAAACCGAGGCTTCTTACTACAGAATCGGTGGATTTGAAGCTGGTGAGAAAATATTATCTAAGAACCACACAGTGCTGTTCCCTATGCGCCTGTTGCCAGGATTCTTCTCAGATTACAAATATATCATGTGGAAGGGTGGGTTAAGAATTACATTTAGAAGAGCTGCAAATGATAATAATGCTTTGATGAGGTACAGTGCAATAAACCCTACAGGAGAAGCTCTGCCCAATACCCTACCTGATGAGGGCAAATGCATTATTCAGACTATGGAGTTAAGAATCCCTGTTGTTGAATATGAGGCCAGCTATGCTCTTAAATACAAAGCTGATATAATAAAAAATCCACAGATTCCTCTGCAATTTTATACATATCAATGCGTACAGAAGCCCGCAACTGGTTCTTATTATGAGTTTGATGCTACAAATTCATTCTCCAGCATAAAATACGACATGCCGGATTTTGTGGTAGTATTGTTTCAGACTGGAAGACACAACAATCAGGAAAAAAATTCAAGTAAATTTGATAACTGCAACATCAAGAACATATATCTTAAAAATGGCAGAAATGAGGTTTTTCCTAGAGAAAATTACAATTTAGATATTTCCAAGGATGATTTCCTCAAATTATATGAGGCATTTTCGGCTTTCAAAAGAGTCACTACAGGCAATACTGACATGTATTACACACCAGATGAATTCAAAGCACGGAGACCCATGTTTGTCATCAACACTTCAAAAAGGAAACAAGTTGTGGTGAATGACAGGACAAACATTAAAATTATCTGTAAATTCCACGAGGCATTACCTGATGACACCATTTGTAGTGTCATTCTCATAGGTGAAAAATCATATGTTTATGATGTAAGAAATGAGAGAGTCACGGAGCAATTCTAGAATAATTACATTATTTTAATATTAGATATATAAGTTGAGCCTGGTGGCCAATTGAACTCAAACCGGAAGTGGACCGGAAGTGGACCGGAAGTGGACCGGAAGTGAACCGGAAGTAAACCGGAAGTGGACCGGAAGTGGACCGGAAGTGGACCGGAAGTGGACCGGAAGTAAATATGTGTGGGTGGGTGTGGGTGGGTGTGGGTGTGTGTTAATACGTTTGGCATAGTTTCAGGTGTGGTCAAAAAAATATGAGGAGGGGCATATTTTTGACAGGATTATGGACAACAATCTCACAGAAGTACCTTCTGTAAGTGTAGACAAATCAATCTGAGGGGGGTCATACTTTCTCATGGAATCCATGAGGGCTTTTTTACAAAAATCTTGGATTATGCAAGGGTTCCACACTTGAGCAAAAAGCTCATATGGGCATGTTGAGCCTGTTTTAAGTATAGCAAATCTGCCTGAGAGGGGTTCATACTTTCTCGCGCCAGTAGTACCACAAATACCACTACTCTATACGGTAGGAATCGAGCATAAAGTAGGACAATTTGGATGGAGCGTAGAATATATTCCTGTTCTGAGACATCGAGACCCTTTCTCTATTCAAGTTCCACCAGGTCTCCGCAGTACTGCATTTTTCTTTGAAAAAGAGTTGTAGAAGAAAACTCATTCTACGTGCAGCGGGTATTACGTACGAAATACGTCATCCTTTACAATATATGCGCTGTTACTCATATAAATTAAGATAATTGGATTAACCCGGTGTTTAGGAGTTAGTTAACCCCTGACCCACAACAAAAGCACCGCGAGGCCTCGCCCGCATTAAAGCTTATGCAGTCCGCGTGCGTAATTTCACGTGTTAAAGCAGTCCATGATAACGCAATAAATCACGCAAGGAGGCCGTGCATTAATAAACTAGGAACCACGAAACGGCCGGGGATGGTTTCGTACGACTGCAGTCGCCGTCCGCAAAATGCGGAAGATGATCTCTGGGGATATTTACCTAGGAGAGAGCACGGCGCAGTTGCCTCTCGTCCGCTCTGTCACTCAGGGCATTCCCTTTCCCTTTTTAACGTGCGATTCATTTATTATGAATATTCTAATGCTGCTTCCTTTGTTTCTTTGCTCGTCTGATATGCCTTAACTCCGCCTAAATATTTTACGGCCGCCTTTCCCTGTAATTGTATTCCTGCGCAGCGGAAGGAAGCGTCGGTCTCTCAAGACTCGCGTCTTTTGCCCTCGACGGCTAAAACTCAGCTTATTATTCGCTTATGTGCAGTAAATGGACTTCCATATGCTTCGTTCCGAGGCTAATAGTCGCACTAACGCGAAGACAAAAGCTAGGCGCGCGCATAAACAGAATAAATGAGGAGAAGTCGCAGCGGGGAATTTTGTTGCAAGATTTTGCTTTCAAAGTTCCCCATGTAACATTCTAGAAATACACTGTTACGTATTTGTCTTATCTTGCTTTACTTTTGGCTTATCCCGACGAGGAAAATGAATGATGATTAGATTAAATAAGGCTTGAGCATGCTGCTTGTACCTGTGAATAGCAGCGAACGCTCCGTGCGGTGCACACTGCCAGCAGGACAATAAGTGACCCGCTTGATTTGAGAAATAAAAAAAATAAAACAGACACTGTCCTGTCACTCGCGTATCAACAAACGAGAGGTTTCCCATTGCACCAATGCGACCGACGAAGCCTCCTGCTACAATGATACAGTAAAGTTTCTTCCTCTGCTGCCCACATGAGTTTACGAGAGCACTCTTTCAAGAATAAGGCACTTTGCCCTGACCCAAATTAAATTGATGAAAAATCACAAAGGAAAACCCGTTGCCGCGAGTCGAACCTTATACAGGGTGAGTTATCTAAAATTACCACCTGAAATATTTCGTGAACAACAATAAATATTGAAAAAGTGCTTTCCCAGATATTAAGGTATGAGAGGTGCTCGTGAAATTAGTGGTCACAATGCGTTCAACTACGTAAGGAAGTACGATTTTCAAAACAAACTTACTTTTTTTCTTAAATGGAAACCCCATTTTATTTTAAGTGCAATTGAAAGTAGGGAAAAATTTATTAAGAATGGCCTTTGTTACGTTGTAGTACGTCAATTAGATTTCAAGTAATTGTATCGTGAAGTTGACGCTTGAAATAAACATCTCAGAAGTTGATACGTGTATCGTAAGAAACATTTTACTCTTCTGCATACTATGCGTTGTGCTTAGGAAAGTTGTTACGTTCTAATAACTGCAGGTTACAATATAATGTGTAGGTACATAAGTAAGCATTGATAAATTATCTTAAAGGTTCTGATACATCTTTCTCAGTTAGAAATATTTGTTCCTTAAAAAGTATAAATTTTAAACATTCCACCATCAGTTACATACATTAACATCTTTCAAATTTTTAATTGGCGTTCATTCATTTACGTCATAATTTTTAGTACATCGGAACAATTAACTCTTCTCGTTTGGTCATGACAAATCTTCAAGTTAACAACTTTTAAACTTTACACCCTATACATTTTTGTTTCTTTCTTTCTCATTGATTTATCAAATTTATCAAATAAAGCGTGGGCGTAACAAAATACACTGATTAACCAGACGTTTGTGATAGTGTACGTACGTCAGAACTGTTGCTGAGAAAACCAGTCTTAGTAGTTCTACATAATAAAATTTGTATTTTATCATTTTTTTTCATTCTTGATACACCCACACACACACCCACACACACACAGACAGACAGACATAGAAAAGGAGAGGGAGTTTTCCATTATTATCATTTTCCAACGTCTTCTAAGCTGCATTTCTTGAGTATAGGGAACTAAACTTACAGGAATTGTAGGGGATTAATTATAATTTCTTAATGAAAATGTCAAAAGTGGATATTTCAAAACGGGCTGGAGCGGAGCCTCCGAGATGCATATACTTCGTGTATATTCCGTATACGGGTCGCAACCTCTTCTGTTAAAAGGACTGAAGACGACGTGAAAAGATTAGTCGTGTGTTTTGGAGAAATGCATGCATTTGAATCAGCTAGTTGTTCGAAAAAGAGTTCCTGTAAATGTATTTATTTCAGAGTAAGAATAATAATTTTTATCTCAAATTAAGCATAGTCATGATCTGATGATGCCTTTCTATGTAATACAACATTTAATAACATGTTAGTAAAAAAAAGTGTGTTCAGCCAGTGCGAAGTACGACATGTAAGAATTTGTGTATGGTAATATTAATTACACGGATTCCGAACTTGTAACTACTAATTATATTCCTTTATTTAACACGAAAAATGTTGATAGTTATTTATATGTTCGTGTTATCGCTCATATGTTGTCTTAAATTGTGTAGTTCAAAGTTCAAGAGTCAAGTCTTAAACATCTTATTTACTTTCTAACCACAGTAGAGGATATTCACTTCTTCAAGCTATGTTCCGGTTTACAAGAATTATGATCTTGATTATATACATCACGCGAAAGAAATATAATGTACATCAATAGAATTTTACGACTTTCTTAACTTTTAATATCCTATTTTACAAATACTTTGTGGATAATTGTACTCAGTAATGGTTGTTATATTTTCCCATTGTCGATTATTTCTGTCAAAAACAGGAAGATCTTCATGATTATTGCAATGAAGTTACCGAACTACATAAAAATGTGTACTTGTGTCACCAACATTTAAGGTAATTGGAAATTAAGAACGAAAATCCGTAGACAAATTGCTAAACTGACAATTTACTAGTACATAAAGATTAACTATTCATTTCGTATACTTGTAAAGTCAATCATTGTGATTTCATGTAACCTATTGCTTTGTTTAAATTTAGGAGAACAAGATTTTATCTCAAACTGTTCTAAATATCACAAGTACAGGGGAAAAATATAATTATCAACTTATATGTCATCGAATTTTACATGGTACGATTTCAATACATGTCCAGCTACAGTTACAAGCAAATTGTCGTTATTAAGGATGAACGAAAGACACGCTGATATTCCTAAAACTTACGCCGTATCCTGAAAAACAACTTGTCTCTTTTACTACATCTAGCTCGTCTACGAAATTCTTCTAACAATATTCTCCTGATAGAACATAAGGTTTTTTATTGTGTTCTCCTTCTTCTTGCTTTATACTTCTTAATTAAAGTAAGTTGCTTGCATTAATATTCTCATTTTCCTTGTGGTCGTAAATCCCTTTTCATAGGCCTCAATTACTGTTAGATCATTTATGATTAGTGTTCTTAGCATCCACGTATTTCAAATAGGTGTTTGTTGCATTAGTATGTGTGCTCTTTCTCTCTTTGCTAGATGTAAAATTTTTAATACAAAAAGTGAAAACTAATTTTAAAAAATTGAAACCTACAACCAAACAAGTCAAGCTTGTGCAGCCAAATATTTATCGGATTACTAGAACATTAAAAATTTATTCAAATTAACTTTCCAAAGTTGGAAAGTTTATTTAATACGAAATTCCAATTATGCAAGTTCTTTCCTCAACCTTCTGTATGTAAACTTTTACAAAATTATCTTGCATGCATAACTTGGATCGTAAGTGTTTATGTCATAGCAATTATATATTAACGATGATAATTATTACGAACTTAGAGTAAGTTTCAATTGTAGTATAAATTTTGTCTCTAACGCAATGTATCATCTGGTAATTTGGAAGATAAATGTACATTATGCAGAACGGTAAAGATTGGATTTTACTTCGTCAATATTTTTTACGTATTTTCTATAGCCACATAACATTTGAAATGTTCTTGATGTGATAGCGAATAAGATAGGACGATTCACTCAGAAAAATAAATATTATACTCATATAATACACTTTGTTAAATGTAAATACACTATACTTGACTAATCCTGTGACGTCACGGAAGCTGGTGTGAGGCCCGTATATAAATATTTCGGAAGCTCCGGCTTTAGCCAAGGTGACGAAATTAGATTTTTGATATAACGTAACTGTCGGAAATTTCTAATCACGAGTTGATTTTTTTTAACCGCTAGGTATTTGGAAGTTATTACAACCGACTGAATTAGGTCCATCGTTCATGTGTTTCAAGATGGCAGACGAAAATATTTATTTTCCTTAATATTAAGTATTTGTTGAAATCTGGAAATTTTCTACAAGATTTCGACACCTATTTAAACCAAACGTTGAATATGTGATACATTAGAACGAAATATGTGAGTGTTGAACGTAGCTATAATCATTATTGTACACCCATCTGTAACAGTTTCTCACAATCTCAGCACTTATTCAGAAAATTCAAGTATAATAATTTATGTTTTTTCAATGTCAGCTGTCAAAACTTACTCACTCTGCAAAAAGCTTGAATGGAGAAGTGACGGTATGAAGACTGACAATTTCTGCTGCTATTCAAGTAACGTAAAAAAAAACAACCGTGGACATTTTTAAAACTTTTAATGACTATTATATGCTTTGCCGTAATAATTTAATTTTGATGATTAATTTTTGAAAATAGATTTAAGATGTAAACAACTGCAATGCTAGACCCCACAAACACACGCACCCACAAAACCCCACACAAACAGACATATATATATATATATATATATATATATATATATATAAACACACACACACACACACATACACACATATACATATATTTAACATGTAAAATGAGTATGATATGAATCTGAGTTGATGAATATGTGCGTTTATATCCCCTTTGTAAATTGACACTGACATTTTTAAAAATTTTCGATATAGTATTGTAAGAGTTTTTGTAAATTTTAAGAGTACATTAGTATCTAATTTGTTGAACTTACTTAAAGCTACGTCCAGAATTCCTACCAGTGCAGATTAGGCCATCTAGTCGATTATTGGAGTTCATTTAAATCTCTTGTGTAGTAGGGAAAAATAACAGTTTTTTTTTTGTTTTTTTTAATGATCCCTGAAGAGTGTGTAAAATCACAAGATCGTCGCAGTCAATCGCTTGTCCCACGGCGCCGAATGTAGCCGGGAAAACTTTCCTTCAAGTAATTTACAACTCCAGTAGCGAAATGAGCTGGAGACCAATCTTCCTGCCAATTGATAGGATTGTTTTCAGCTTCGGGTGGAACAAGTTTCGGTGAATCTCAAAGTAGAATTCTACAAAAGTTTCCATAAAAATGTAAAAGTTCCAACAACGGAAAGTTCAAAATTCTGTGTTACAGAAACCGTGTATAAACAAGAAACAAATACACTCGAAGGTTCTAAAAAAAATAACGGTTTAATTAAACTTCTGGCATAGAATTTCCCGCTGAGTTTTTTACTCTTACACGAGCTGAAAACATGATGATTGATTCTCCAATTCATAAAAAGAAATATGAAATAATTATAGCTAGTGTGTGCGGGAAAAAGTTAAAAAAATGGAATTTTTACAGCAGACACTTTTTGATGTATATTCTTTTAATAACAAACATTGAAGACATGATTTACATGTTTGATCATCACTGTTTAGAATATTTACACATGACAAGCATAAAATAATACTTCTATTGTCACATTCAGGGTGACTTAAACGAAAACAATATAAAATCACAGTTTGTGACTTAAGTGCTCTTTCCAGAACCCCCTAGATTTGTTTATTTAACACAGTTATTGAATAACTTATAACATTTTTAATGTAAATTTGTATCCACTATTTAACATTATTTTCAGTACATATTAAGTATCAGTACCATCCTACGTTCCTGTATTTAGGAACCAAATGTAAATATGTGATTCTGTGTTGAAGAATGCGATAAATATCCCTTCACGTTAAGGAGAAAGTACGAAGATGCATACATATGAGATAATTATTATTTTATTCACAGTAAGGATAATTGGGGCTGGACCTACAGTTCAAAGTGGGATCCGGGCATCGATTATATATACAGGGTGCATCAGACGTTATAGCGCAAACCGAGACTGTGAAAAGTACACGATAGTAGAAGCAAAAAAGTCTCAGTAAACATGGGGTTGCAAATTAACACTTTGGGAGATAATTGAAGCATTTCACCGAATAACGCTGCATTGCACATTTCTGTGAAAGCGAGAACAACGGATAAAACCTGTTATATGTTACTGGACTACAGTAGAAACAACATAAAACCTTATGCAAAGACAGTAGCAATCTTTGGGCAACATCCGACCTTCTGACTGGCCAGCATGTAACCTGTAGAAGCAGCATGTTTTCACTGGTAACTCAGCACATTCCCAAAAGTGCCATGCAGCGTTATTCGGTGGAATGCTTCAATTGCTAATGTGTGGCTACAATCTGCCACTGACTTCATTGTTTGTAGACATTGTGCGCTTGTTTCCTTGCGCACTACCACGTTTCTTTATTTATAACTGAACAGTGCAATCAGCCAGATTATTTCCGGATAGGCTTCCGAGCTTTCGAGAGCTAACGTCACTCTCGTCTTCAGGGATTGAAGTGATTGAAGTCGATATTCGCCTCCAGAAAAGCTTCAAGAATTATGTAACATACTGTACTGTACAATATTCCTTGTTAATAAAAGCAATAGTAATATGTAGCGAAGTGAACATCTTAATCCTGTTATTTGTTACTAAGTTGGACACACGTGAAAAGCATACGATGTGTATAAAAAATGAGGTCAGTGGCGGATCGTAACCATACATTCGCAATTATCTCGAAAACGGTTCGTAAGCGACCCTGTGTTTACTGAGACTTTTTGCTTCTACTATCGTGTACGTTTCACAGTTTCAGTTTGCGCTATCACTTCTGGTACACCCTGTATATATAAGGGGGCTATCAGGCGTTGAGAGCTTGTGTAATTCATTATCCTGTTAAGAAATTAGACTCACATTATACATATTTATGTGTTTATGCGTGTATTCTTTATATCTATATTGCTGGGCAAAAAAACACGGACACTTTAATATTTTAATATCTGAATTGCAATTACTTATGAATTACGCACTCAGTTAAGTATTGAACAATTGAACAATATATTTGTTTTCTGTTGAATATATTTAGGTTTTTTATTTCCAATAATTTCTGTAACATTTAGTTAGCCTTCGAATCAGAAATAATTCTAAATTATGAGTTATCACAAAAAATGCAAGTGTCCGGGTTTTCTTGTCCAGCAGTGTATGTAAATGCTTGTTACTGTACCAATATATATTTGTAAGTGTGTATATAGACATGTGATTAATATTTATTTCCTTCTGCTTTCAGATGCAGCCCCGTGGCCGATCCGTGTATTCCGCGTCGCGTTTAATTCCGGTGCTTCTCTCCGCGATGGCCAGGTCTTGCGAGTGACTTTGGAGAGAAAGACTTCCTGCAAATGGTGTTCGCGTGTGAAAGTGCTGCAAGTGTTTCGCGTTAGTAATGAAGCGTTTCTAACTTCGCGTTTCATCCGGAAATTCTGTCACCTGCATTCGCTTCAAAACATAAAGTTCGCAAGAAACGATGCTTCAAAACTAACAACACGTTCCTTTAAGAAACATGGAAGGATTTAAACTTTTTCTCTTTATTTTATTTTTTATAACACTCGTGTACAACCCAGGAAGACCTCAAGTTGCTTGGACGCCCATATATGCTTTCGAAGGAAGTAAGTACACTAAAATTAGATTATCATTAGTTTGTTTATTAACAATGAATTGAATTCTAGTTGTAACATTTCAGTCCAACTTTTTAAATGTGGAGTGTTGAGGCCTTCCAATCCCTCAATCCTAAATGAGAACTTGTAACTTTCAGTAACTAATATAACTTAATCATGCTTTGTGTTCTGGCTACTACCTTCCCACGGTTTATAGAATCATGGAGCAGTGTTAGTGTATTTTTCTAAAGTCATTGGTAACATATAAGCTAAAATTGAAGCAGCAGAGGGGAAGTCGTGCAAGGTGGCAAGTAACGTGGATTCCATGGGAAGTAGTGTGTTCCACCAAATTCGTTAATGCGAGGAGAATTACTTAATTGGCATTACTTGAGGCTTGGTAAACATTTAAGGAGGTCAAACAGTGCATGGAAGAACAAAGCTGTGGGCAGCCCGTACCAATTGCCACCCCACGCAATTAACCAATGAACTCGACGAGGTCCCCATACAGCACAAATCTCCAAGGGATATTCATTGGATATCCACAATGTCCTGATCAGATCCACAGATATTATGGATATCCATTGGAAGTCCATTGGATATCCAGAAATGGGTATATAAAACTCATCCCATTCTGGATATCTATTGGACGTCGATGGGATATCCAGAACTGGATATCTAAAACTGATCCCATTCTGGATATCAAATACAGAACCAAATATTCTTCAAAACTGGATATCTAAAACTGATCCCATTCTGGATATTCATTACGTAGCTAGAACTTGTACAAAATTGGATATATATAATATATGTAAACAGGATGTGTTTCGGATATTAGAAAATGAACATAAATATTTTTTCGTACTTTATCGTGCAATTGAAACAATAATTGCACTCTGTAATTTGAGTTTATAAACTTATTTAATATTATTAGGCATTGAAACTTAATCCTAGAATCAGAAACGCTACAATACAATATAGACTAAAATCGATTCAATACTCACTTATAATGTCAGAAATATCTCAAGGGATATACATGTGATATAAGATCCATGTATATTAGCGATATTCATTATACGTCCTTAAACTCCCAACCCGGATATTCAGAGGATCACCCGCGTGGACATTGTCTGTGTCCCAGCGAGTTACGCATGCGCGAAGTATAGATGAAAGTTGCTTTGTGTCTCGCTCGTTGTCGCTAGTTTGAATTCAGGAAGCTGCGATACTTGCATGTGTCAGTGATGAACAAGCTCAATACTCTGCTTATTACATGGTTATGTGTGTGAATGTAATACATTTTTAAGGTGTGTGTGTTTTATGTGTTTGTATGCGTCCGTGCGGTGATGCACGCGTTTGTGTGTGTGTGTGGGGGGGGGGGTGAAAGAGAGAGAGAGAGAGGAGAGTCCTTGTTATAAACGCATGTGTAAATCTATCTAAATTTAGTCCAGATTAATCTTGAAACAATTGACTTTTCTAATTATCTGGATACAATTGTCGAGTCCTTACACTCTTCTGTACTAATAGCTGTAAACAGAAATGTTCCTAAGATGGTGCATCAAAAGAAAGAAAGTTGTTCTCCTTGGATAACACGTAGTATAAAACGTATGCTTAACAAGAAGAAAAGGTTTTATTATAAGTACATTAAAACAAATAAACTTACTTGGTATGCCACATTTTATTTATTAAGGAAAGGAATTAAGAGAAATATCAAATATGCTAAGTGTAGATATTATAACTATTTAAATTCCTGTTTCCCTAGTGACAAGGCTTGTTTTGGAGACTATTTAATGGGTCACCTCCTAAACTGTCTACTCTTGTCACATCTGATGATAAAATATTGCATGATGAGAAGGAAATTGCTGATGCATTTATGAGTCATTTCAAGGGTAATTTTTCTAAACCTCAAGACACTGATCTTCAGGAATCTGATTGGTATTTTAATCCTATATTTCCTCCTGTAATCTGTGAGAAAGATATAATTGATGTCTTCAAGAAAATTAAGGCTAGAAGTAATTCTGGTCTCTACAATATACCGAATTATATGTTCAAAGTATGCGGTGATATACTTGCACCTGTCTTGTGCATAATTTTCAACAAATCATTAAAAACTGGTATCTTCCCCAAATTATGGAAGGAAGTAACTTTGGTGCCAATTCAAAAGATAACTGGGAACAGCAAAATTTGTAATTACAGGCCGATTACCATTGTAAATATTTTTAGTAAGATCTTTGAATCTCTTATACACAAATCTTTATATTTCAATACTAAGAGTATATATAATTAATGAATGTCAACGTGGGTTTATACCAGGAAGATATATCTATCAGTTCTGATAACTGATGCTTTTCAATCCTTCTGTAAAAAGAGTGAACTAGATGTTATATACACCTTGATTTATCCAAAGCTTTTGATATTGTCAATCATAATTTATAAGTGCATAAACTCAACTATTATAGATGTGTTCCTAGATATTGTGCTTGGTTCATGAGTTATCTTTGTAAAAGAACTTTATGTGTAAGGATGACATCAACATTTTCAACTCCAGGTAAAATACACAAATGAGTGCCCCAGGGACCTCCATTGGGACCTCTTCCCTTAGCTATCTATTTGAATGATATTTCTAAAGTAATCAAGCATGCGAAGTATATATTTTATGTTGATGATATCAAGATATACACTGAAATAGACACTGATGATAGACATGTTCAGTTGCAATCTGATCTGAATGCAGTCAGTGACTGGGTGGCTAATAATCAACTTGTAATGAATACAGAGAAATCCATCATTATCACTTTTACAAGGAAAATTCAGTGGTGCAGTTATAATTATAAATTAGACTCATTTGTAGTTAAAAGAGTTCAAGTTATTAAAGATTTGGGTGTCGTTTTAGACATGAGGCTTGATTTTAAAGATCATGTATATGAAATTGCTAGAAAAGCTAGAAAGAAAAGCGGCCACTTAATTAAGAAATGGTCGAATTAAAACAATCTATTACTGTTAATTCAGTTATTCACTGTGTATGTAAGGCCTATTTTGGAATACAGTACAACAACTTGGAATTTTGCATGTAATAATAATACGAAAGACATAATTGAAAATGTACAGAAAAGATTTGTCTCATTTTTATATTTTAAATTCAGACTTTTTAGGTTTTATTATGAATATTATATTTTGTTAGACAAACTTAATATGTCGTGTCTCTTGGAAAGAAGAAATATTAACGATTACAATTACATTTCCAAACAAATTAATGGAAAACTTTATCTACCGTATTTATTATCTAAAATTATACTTCCGAAACAACTGCTCTGCAATATCTGTAACTTTTTATTTCAGACATAATAAGTATTTTAATTTTCTTAACATGTGTAATATTACTTTTAATGTGTTTTTAACATATGTAATTACATTGTACTTTTAAAATTATTTTTTTTAAAATTTAACGAAATTGGTACTCTCACTATATTTTATCATGTAGTACTCATTTAATTTCTTTTTCTTATTTATAATATTGTGTATATGTCATCATGTATCATCACAAACTGCTGTATTAGGTATGTACGCTCAAAAATGTTTTTTTTATCTCTAAATAATGTCCAGATAAGATCCAAATGTAGCCTAAAAATGTACTTTTCGTATCCATACAATATCCAAAGTACGTACAAAAGTTGTCTAAATCAAAGCATAATGTCCAGATAACGTCCCACTTGATGTCCAAAACATGTCCAAAATTGATCCGGAAATGTTCATAACATATTCATTTCTGGATATCCCCTAGGTATCACGTATTCGGATAAATGGATATCCAGGAGGTATATTGGATATTTGTGTGGTGTATGAGCCATCTGCGCAAAAAGTTGGAATACGCAAGTCACTGTGAATGTCGGCCTCAATGCTATGGAAACAGCATCGGTAACGTTGGGATATATCAACCTTCGTGCTAAGTGGGTACCGACCTATTCTCACACGGGAACAAAAAGATGAGGAAATGCAAGTCTGTCAGATCTTGGCTGAACCGTCGTATCACATCTACCGTATAGTCCGGATTTTGCACTTTCAGATTTCTATATCTTGGGGCGATGTAAGATGCACATCGCGCACAACATGTTTCCGACACCGACGCTAATTTTGCAACTGTGAAAAGTGAACGAGTGTAAAACTTGGAAGTCAAAATTTGTTTTCCGTTACCTCTTTGAGCAACTAAGCTAATCATGACTGGACCTACAGTGTAGAGAGGGATCCGATACACTATGAGCTTCCACAGGAGTTTGAACACGGGACCCATTCATTCAGGTATACCCTGTACCAGGAATCTCTGGAACAAGTCAGAGCATAGCGAAAGAAAAAGTGGGAAATCGAATGGGCAGAGCGAAGCAGTACACGTTCCTCTATGGCTGGTAACTGCAGTCGCTTCAACCTTTCCACGCAATCCCGTTCCCTTGCACGTGTTCATTGGTGAAGCCACCTCGTGCCACTACTTGCACAGGTACTTGTTTTAGTTCGCTTGCTCAAGAGATAGCTGAGAAAAGTATTCTCATTTGTGATTATGAGTAAATTAGTGTTTTTTGCAAGAGATTACCTGTACTGAAGTCTGCCGTTGTGCTCCCAGTAGCTGTTTTAGCTTCCGTGGCAATACTCTCGGGGCTACCCTCTCTTTCAGAACTCGGTTAACATGTTGTCAACCTGGTCTCTTGCTGTGTGGGAATAATGCTGCATGAAGGCGGGAGGCGCATTGCGGTAACTTAAGTGGAAAGCTGTGACGTCAGGTATTGTTGCTGGGCTCGGTGCTTCAAAAAATGGGGGGTTGGGAAAGTCATTTCAGGCAAGGAGAGTACTTGAAATTCTAAAAAAAAAAAAAAAAGTGAATAACTCGAAATGGGAATTGAAAGATTGGACAATTGGTCTATTGTGCACTCGTATGCTGGAATGCAGAATTTCCAAGTTTACCTTACCCCAGAGAGTGCCTAGCGCTCTGGTAGCCATAGTAACTGACGATAGCTGAAGATTAGACTGACTGAGGAGGCGAGGAATGCATTTTGGAGAAATGTGAATAAGGAACATGTTGAATCTTAAAATATTACAGTTTAAAAAAGGCTGTGATCTATAAAATTTGGTTCAAAACCGTAACAATTATTTGTTAAAAAAATAATATGTATGATATTAATACATCTAATTTTAGCATTTTAACTCATTACTCTACTAGTTTGAGCTGGTTAAAAATGAACACATGCTCCGAAGGTTATTTTAACGCTGCTTTCGTATGTTAAAAATAATTTCACTCTATCAAGTACTGCACGTGTATCTTGCAAATCGGATATACGAGGGTAGTTCCAAATATTCCTGAATTAAAATTTCTTGTTAGACAGTGTAGCCTGGAATATACCACGGCTGCAAAAACAACATCCTTCCTTTCTCTCTCTCTCTCTCTCTCTCTCTCTCGTCAATCTTGTCTTCCATCAGAGTTGTGCCAAATTATATTTGCTTCAAACTAAAACAAATTCGAAATAATAATACAGCAGATGAAAGATATTGATGGAAATATGTCTTTACGCAGTGATGTCGAATCATGGCATGGACAGCATGTGTTCAACGCAGAATGCTGAGATGCATGAGTTTTCATTCAAACATCTCAGGTGCTACAATTGTTCTTTAAGGGTCACCACATCATTTTTATATTTTCAGTTTACAGAGTAAGTCCCTAAATTTGTTGCCTCTCGGTCACAACAGCAGGCGACGGGAGTTCGTCGGCACGAGATGGCCACGTGATTTTCATGGATCCATGGGAGTTATGTCTAATGCGGAGCCGAAAATTGATTTTGTGAATAAGTTTTACAGGAATTTTACAGTATAGTGCGATTTGAAAGTAGTCGTAATTAAATATGACATTTCTAGTTATGTACAAAGCAAACAGATACTATAAAGAGCAATGAAGATTATGCAGTTGTGATGTACAAGATGAACGACGTGAAATAGTTATGTGCTTATGTGCTCACCTGGCTTTCCAAACTGACCGATGCAGTCACGTAGCAAAGAGACGCAAAGACGAATATGGTTGCTAGAGCCACTCATTAAAACACAGGTGCATATCTCATCGCTTTAAGCGGTGTTAAAAATAAGAATAAATTTACTACATAGGAAAATTACTGATTACTATTCTGGTTTGATTACATATATTTTGTTGAAAATCCGCCTCTTTGCAGTATGTGCTATTCAACAACGCTAACAAGTATAGATCTGCCTTTTGAACCATCTCGTGTATTTTCGAAGAAGTCATAATAACATTAAAGACCCTCTAAAGCATGGGTTATGGAATTATCGGTTAGCGTTGATTTGAAAGCTATTACAACACTTGGGCAACTCTTAAGGTACTAACATAGTCTACAGGGCGAGCCAAAAGTCCAATTACCCCTACGTATTTTGCAACTAGAGAAGGTTATGGTTTCAATCCTAAATCTTGTTTCATGTGCCTGTGTGTTGTGTATGGAACTCCCAATTCTTGTGATCGCTTGCAGACTGATTTTATTGGTGACCTTTCAACAGATGCCTCAGTACACGTTTCTGCTCTCGTCGAAGAGCGTCCGTATCGGGGTCTGTCTTTGATGGAACCGGTTTCGAAAATATTTCTCTCCCATGGAAATATGGTTTGGTTTGGTTGGGTCGGCTTGTTAAATCTTGCAACGAAAACCCTTTGGATGTCCTTCATTAATTTTCTCATGTGTCCAGGTGCTCATGACAATCCGTTCCTCCAAGGTATACGTTGACTCGTCAGCCATGGTTCATACGATCTGTAATGACACAATGAAAGACAAATCCTGAGAGATACATCGCTATCTGCACACAACTACTACTACCACTTACAACTACAACCACTAAGTATCACTACGAGCCACTACCACAGCACAGACTCACATACCTACGGGGTAATGGGACTCTTGGCTCATCCTGTACTTTATTGACGAGTGAATGAGTGGCCCATACCACAGTGAAGCGTACGGAGTTAGATGTCAGCTTACAGGACAACAGTTACTAACAAGAAACTGGGATCTGGAAGGAAGTAGTTCTGCTGCCTCTATATCTAAAGTTGAGATGAGGAAACGGTTCACATATAATTTCTGTACAAATAGTACAAAATTCCTCCAGAAAGAGATTAAATTATTATATTAAGCTATTAGTAGGATCTTTTATTATGAGATATTTAGGGGTGACGTAGGGCTACATTTCGTCTAACTACATATAAAGTGTAATCCTGGAATATTTTGAAATACCCTCGTACATCCGATTCCCATTTTTTTCTATAACTCTTACATTGTGATGCATATTAATAAGGAAAGGAAAAGAATTCAGAACATGAAACATACTTCACACATTAGAAACTGACTGCCACTTTTGTCCTTTTCTTTGGGTGTTGTACATGACGAAAAATAAACTTTAAACAAAATGTTTTCTACCTGGTAAAATGTACTTTTCTTTCTTTGCTTTTTCTTCGTGACTGTTGTCGCAATGTGAGATGTTGAACACCTATGTATTTTGATTTTTCATCTCCTGATGATATACTGTGTTCCAACCTAAATACATCTCCCTCCCTGGAATTTGTAAGACGTGTCTCATAATTGACTTTTACAAGCAATTAACGCAATCTAATAAAATACATATTAAGTAGTCGTAAGGGAAAGGATGCTATTGACATCTATTTGAATAGTAATGACATGGTTTTGAGTATGAACCAATGAAGTCCCAATAGTCCTCCTGTCTAGGGATTTTTTTAGAATTGTGACCATTTTAATCCTTACTAAGTAGAAATTATAAAGCAGGATGTGTCGATCTTATTAAGTTCGACGTTAAATAGGTTGAGGGGTAAGTTTCTAATGCTTAGTATATCAATGATATTAAATTATATCACTTTAATTATTGTGGGTCAACAGAAAGTCACAAAATCTCCAAAGAAAGCGAATGATCCCTTTACAATGTATATAACACAATCTAAGTTGCTGGTCAATAGAAGACTTGATCGTTAAGTAGGCAGGGGTTTGGAGAATCTCTTTCTAATTATTTCATACATATTTCAGTAGAATTATTTACGCTTTGGTCATATCTGGAACCTTTTTTAGGGCATTGCCGGGTTAACTCTTGAATTTGGATCACTTTGGGAGAAATTCGTTCATAAATGAAATATCCTCCCTTAACACACACATTTCGACCTCCATGACGGACTAGTTAGCACAACACGCTACGATACCGGGCTTCCAGGTTCGAATCCCGGCCTGGGCATGAGTGTTCTTTGTGAGTGTCCCTTCATCCGTTTGATTACATCAACACTCATCCCCATCTTAACGATTAACCAAAAGTGGCAGAAAGACGACGTAAAATATGCCAAATCAATCAATATTTACAATCCATCCCTCTCTCACTCATGCCAGTTTGTGAATCTACAGTTAATATGAATTGCGAAGTTATATGCAGACAAGGCTAAGTTTCCATTTGTCTAGATGGATTTTTTTTTTAAAATTCTCAATTTCCACTAATGTAGGACAATTGTATTCAGTTACGACTGAAAGTTCTCAAAATAACTGACGTAATTTGCCTCAAAGGTACAGTTGTTGAGACAAATTTCATAACTGTTAAATGCCATTTCATTCAGCAACAATTTTGCTATTTGACTATCACGCTCATACATTTAGCAAAGTAAAATAGATCTTGTAATACTAACATCAATTAAAATGATTATCTGTTAAGTGTATTTGTGATAAATAACATGAATATTAGTGAGTATGTAGTACTGTTGATCAAGGCGTGCCGAAAACGGGAATTAGAGCTCACTCCATTTCTGAAATTATATGAAAAAACTGTAAAAAATTAATCATCTTTCTTCTATGCAATTTTTAAGAGAGAAGTGTACATACCTAAAATCTGTTTGTTAACTATCTCCTTCATACAACACCCTAAGATCAATGGGAATTTGCATGAGAACAATTGCAGTTTTTTTAGTCCACTTAAAGCTCATATAAGGTAATCGCAGCTGGACCTTCAATTTAAGATGGAATCTGAACCATTTTGCAATTTTTCATGACCAGCGATCGAATCCGAAGCTTCCCAATTATAAGATGACCTCCATCGGAGAGGCCTAAATTGCAGTTGTTATCCTTACTTTGGTAAAACCAAGCAGCATTATTGTGACTTTTGCTTATCATCAGGGAAATAATTTATAGTATGTAGTAAAAATATGCTAAATATGTACATACATATTTAGTTATTTTCTCCAAATATGGAGTAAAATATGGACTTAAAATTGTAAAAATTTACCTTTAATACAAGAGATACATAAAATACAGTACACTTACATTACATTAATTGTAAAAGAACACAAAATGTGTTTTCATTTTCTGTTTCTAAAACAATAAATAAGAAAATTTTGTTGTAAGTGTTCGAATGTGAAATTCCTTCTGTTGTCTGTTAAAATGGATTTATATTGACTAAAACTGGAATCAATATCGCAAGCAATAATGGGAGTATATTTCCAATTTGTCAGTTATTCGCAAGAAATTCACCCAACTCTATCGGTCTCACAGGACCATGTAGTTATTGTACAAATATGTTGAGAAATGTTCTGAAAAAGGGAAATATTATGTAAAAATAAATAAAATATGTAAAATATGAGCCAAACCTAATATACGTACAATTATGGAAAATGAAAACTGAATTTTTCGAGTCTGCATGCCATGAAAAATACAAAATATAACTGATTTCAGCTTCATACATAAATATGTATTTACATATAAATCCGTTCCCCGCTTATCATATTACGCAGTCCAACACCAATGATTATATCAATTACTAATTGCTAAAATAGCGTCTAATTATATTAATTGCATGTTTTAAGGACCTTTAATGCATTCGATGACTCAGGCCACCCTTGAGTAAAAATGCATCTATAATAAACACCAAACCAACTGATGCGACACATTTACAATTAATGTTTAAATCAGTAACTAACTAACTCACTAGCCTTCTTGAACCCGAAGGTTCATGGCTGCAGCAACACAGGCTTTCCATCTGTCCCTATCTTGACCAAGATCTATATACTCTTTTCCATCCCTACCGATTTCTAATTATTGATAACAACTCGTTTGAACTAGTTTCCAAATTCAAATACTTAGGAGTAATATTAACAAATAAAAATTATATTAAAGAGGAAATAAAAAGTAGGCTTAATTCAGGAAATGCATGTTACTTCTCTCTTCATAAACTTTTGTCTTCTCGTTTAATATCTAAGAAACTAAAAGTTAAAATATACAAAACCGTAATTTTGCCTGTAATATTATATGGATGTGAAAGTTGGTCCCTTACATTGAAAGAGGAACATAAATTGAGAGTATTTGAAAATAAGATTCTTAGGAAAATCTTTGGACCTAAAAGGGATGAGGAGAAAGGTGAGTGGAGAAGGTTACATAATTTAGAACTACATAATTTATATTCATGTCCAGATATTATTAGAATAATTAAATCAAGAAGACTTAGGTGGGCAGGCCATGTGGCACGAATGGGAGAGGAAAGAGGAGTTTACAGGATTATTGTTGGGAAACCTTATTGTAAGAGACCTGTAGGAAGGCCAAGACGAAGATGGAGGGACAACGTTGAGATGGACCTAAGGGAAATCGGTAGGGATGGAAAAGAGTATATAGAACTTGCTCAAGATAGGGAAAGATGGAAGGCCTGTGTTGCTGCAGCCATGAACCTTCGGGTTTAAGAAGGCTAGGGAGTTAGTTATTTAGTTAGTTTGACATATTAATGAATTTCCACCATATTTAATTAACTCAGCTGGTATTAAATCAATGCCAGTTGATTTGTTATTCTTTAGCCTTTTAATAGCATCTTCAGCTTCAATCAAGTTAGGTTCTGGAACTAAAGATTCTGCTGTGTGTACTTCATTTACTTCTGATTTATCTCCTACATGGACATTTAAAAGGTCATTAAAGTAGTTCTTCCATCTATTTAGAATATCGCTTGGGTCAGCTAGAAAATCACCGTCTTTATCTTTTATCAAGTTTACTTTAGGTTGCCACCCCTTTCTAAATTCATTTACACCTTTATATAAATCTCTGATATTTTTGTTTTTGCTGTTTGTTTAAATCAGTAAAGAAGTAATAATAATGCGTTTTGGAGACTTTAGAATTGCTCTCGAAAAGTAGTTGAATATGCAATTCTGAACATACTACAGAGTATGTATTGAATTAAATTTCAGTGATCCTAAATTTATGTTTCTAGAAGGCACATAATTTGATTTGATTTGATTTGTTTGACTTCGCCTTTTGTGCCACTCTTGACTAATTTGCGAAGATGGGGATGAGTGATGATATGATGAAATTGATGAATGGACACTCACAAACATCCATGCCCAGGCCAGAATTCGAACCCGGGACCCCTGGCCGGAGGCACATAAGGCTTATAAGCTGAAACTTGAAAAACAATTGTTCAAGGACACGCTAATGGCCTAATTATTTTGCGTGATGCGAGTTCAACAACTCAACTGCAATGTTGTCGTGAAGTATGCAGAGTGGAGATATCGGAGTTATCCACTAAATGGCATTTCTAAAGAATCTTCCCCGAAAAAGCCACTCATGGAGAACACAAATGTAAATTGTATATTTCAATTTTCTCTGATTGATTCATTGATTTGGTTTATTTACTTCTCTTTTGTGCTTCTTCTGGCTAATGGTGAAGATGAGGATAAACGATAACATAATGAAATTCATGAAGGCACTACACTCACAAAGAACACCCAGCCCAGGATGCATTCTTTACTCATACCCTTAGTTTCGAAGCGTCCTAAGCTCACCATTCTGACACGGAGGTCGTCCTGTCAATTTGTTTTTAGAACATTCTGCTGAAAGAATACCGAGTCCAGTCCTGTTAGTCATATGTAATAACAACGCATGGTGTAAAAGGAATATATTTCGAATCCAGGATTTTTAAATAAGTACTCAAATATTTAAATGTACAGGAAGCTTTTATGTAATTATAATGAAATGTACCTAATTTTTCCTACTGTGATCAAACTAGCGGTGACTCTAGGCGGATCCAGTCCAGCGTCATGCAAATTAGTTGTTATGTATTCGAAAGTTGTTATGTATACACAATATAGTTCACTAACTTCCAGTTGTACTGATTTATTTAGGGCTTGTACTTTATCATGTTCCTTATTGTTCCTGTCACAGCAGCAAAGGCATGCAGATAGTTTTATATGTTAAAAATTATATAAGGTTTTTACGCATACTATGAGTCAGGAACGCTTTAGTGTTCTTACTTTATTTTCAATTGGAAATTACAATTGTTCGTCTGAAGACGAGAGAATAGGTGCCATTAGAGTATGTATAAGTAGTAGAAGCATTGCATAAGGTAGGTGAACCAAAGGTGGCAATAGTTAAGCTTCTAGGGCAAATTACAAACCTCTAATAGGAGATAATTTTCTGAAATTTATAAAAATAACTTCGATAACTAATTAACAACGTGCACCAAATGTATATTTTGTAAAATTGCTTGCTAAGTTTTTTAAAAAATTGCAAAACCTTTACTTTGGGAGCAGTGGTCCCAGGTTCGAATCCCGGCCTGGTAATGGGTTGCCTTTGTGAGTGTCCTTTCATCGATTTCATCATCTTATTACTCATTCTCATCTTCCCGATTAGCCAAAAGTGGAAGAAAAGAAGTAAAATAAACCAAATCAACCATGGGCCACCTTAGGAACTCGCTTCTGGACCACGTTTTAAACAAAAATAGGTACAAAAAAAAAAACCATTTTTTCAATGCAACTACATGATCAAAAAGATAATTAAATGAGCTTTCAAAATGAGTATAATATATGAAAATCCGTTAATTTCAAGGATGTATATAGACATATTTCTTTCTTACCTGAAAATAACAACGACGACTAATTTGCTGGCTCCCCAAGTCATTCTTACATAAAATGACTGTTGGCAGCCTGAAACAGTTGGATTTCTGCATAGTGCACCAGAGGGGGACTGGTTACATTCATGTGCCATTTGACAGCTGTATTAAATACTAATATGATTTTAGGAACACGAGCTACCTTTTACTCACCTACCTATCTTACTTAAAAATAACCAAGGACCCTAACATTCAGAGCATTGATAAAGAGATTTATATTTGGATTGCCAATGAGGCACACTACATTACTTCGGATTTTACTGTAAGTCCAATGCCTGTTAACCGATCTTATCATTAGAGTGCACTTAAACTTGTTTCGCTCTGTTTCATGAAAAAATGTTATTATGATGATGAAGTAAATGCACTTTGTTTCTGGGCGAATTAATTAGTATTCCACAATCCATTCGTCTTTGTAACTTTTTCTTATGCCCGAAACTTTTTAGGAGTTCTGCATCTGAAATATTCCGATGGAGGAAATGTCTTCTGGGAAAGAAATTCAATATTTTAGATGCTTTCAATGATGGAGTCTGAAGTTATCAGTCGCGAAGATATATATATTTTTTTTTTTGTATCTTGATCCATTCTTTATTTCCGAGGAGAATCTTCGGATCTTTCTCTTCGCTTGTCGAAAGTTTTGACGTTCTTTTCCGTCGCCAGACGAGAGATTGAAATGGATGCGAGCGATGACGTCCTCCGTAATGGGTCCAAATCGATTGAACGCGTCGGTTTTATCCTTCGATTGGGAAAATTTGTCTTCCCGTCAGGAGACAATTCGCGCTCGCTCGCAAAATCCTCCAGCAGATGGCGCGTTTGGAGTCCGCAACGCAAAATACATAAACAACGGGGAGATCCATCACTCATCGTCATCGCCGCGACCCCGCGCCGATCGATCCCTCGTCGCCTTACCCTCCCCACGAAGGGACGAGGGGGCGGAGGGCACTCGCTTGTCTGTTAATGTAGTCCGAAAGGTGGTGGCCAACATCCACGGGAAAATGGCATAAATTGGGAACAACAAAAAACACTTTTTGTTCAAGCGCTGTTTCATGTCCACATTTCGAGTCCGTTATCATGAATATTCATCTTTGATGATTGTGTTGACGAAGCTCAAAAGATGGAAATGAAAAATGCGTGTAATAGCTGGTATTGAAGCCAGTGTGAGAGAGAAAGAGAGTAATTAAGGTAAAATCTCTGAGTTCTACCCAGTGACATATGCTAAGAGTCAAACCTGATATTTTATCGCAGCCTAGTTTTGCTAGTTTGTTGGATAATTAATTAATTCTACACTGTCAACACAAAGAGCTTGCAAAGTTTCCTAGTTAGTCCGCTGTCTTTGAGATATATGCACCACTTTGCGGGTGGGCAAACATTATGGCCTTAAAATATCGACTCTCAGGTAAAGTAGATATTTTTATACGTATAGACAGAGAAAAATGCAAAACAAAAAGAAACATCCATTTATTAGATTACTGATTGATTGATTTACCTTATTTTACTTCGCTTTCCTGTGCCACTTTTGGCTAATTTGCGAAGATGGGGATGAGTGATGATATGACGAAATTTATGAATGGACACTCACAAACATCCATGCCCAGGTCGGTATTCGAACCCGGGACACCTGGTTTCGTAGCGTGATGTGCTAACCACTCCGTCACGGGGGCCGGCTTATTAGATTATCTCAACGCGATTGTACATTCAGGGATGGAAGAGGATGAGTAGAAGAGAATACGGCAGCAGACAGATTTAATCTCAAAGAACGAGCAAATAAAACGAATATTCTTTCAGACATCTCACATTTAAAACATGCGTGTGATATTGTAAAGACAATTAAAATGGTTGGACATGTGGTAAGAATGGACGAAGATAGAAAAGGAAAACAATTATTGGAACCTAGAACAGAGGAAAGGAGAACAAGAAGTAAACCACGGAATACAGTCGAAAAAGGAATAGAAGAAATAGGACAAAAGAAAGGAAAAGGAATAAGAGAAATGGGGAGGATAGCAAAGGAACGAGAGAGATGGAAGAAGTGGATAGAGGCAACCCCGACGCTATAAAGCAAAAGGTGAAATAGGAAGAAGAAGTGTGATATTGTCACGTTTATATTGTAAAAATGTGAATATCTTTAATGTTTTCATGAATATTGGATACAAGCAGAATGGCCTCCCAGGAGCACTCAGAGTGTAGGAGGTAAAAATGTGCAACAATTTAACTTAGCAGACTCATCAAAGATTCTATTGCCACCATTTACATATAAAACTGGGTCTAATGAAACAATTTGTTAAAGCTTTGCACAAGGATGAACAGTGTTTCCGGTATCTCGTCAGAAAATTTCCAGATTTGTCAAATATCGGACCTCAGATAACAAAGTTGTTAAAGGACCCGTAATTCGAACAAAGTACGAGAAGCGCAGAAAGGGAACCTTGGAGTGCATTCAGAGACGTTTATAACAATTTACTCTGGAACAATAAATTTGAAAATGACAATAATATGCTGCAAACGTTCTAAACATTAGGGTTCACAATGAGCCTAGATTCGTATTTAGACAGTTTACCTGCTAACTTGGGTGAACTAAGTGAAGGTCACGGTAAAAGTTTTCACCATGGAACGCCCGTATCAGGAACATCGGAGTACAACAATGATGGTAGATTACTTTTGTACATTGGTACGTGACGATTCACGAGCTACTCAGAATATAATGTCTAGTTTTAGGAGCTACCTGTAGAAAATGCAGAAATGGGTACGAGGTAAGTAATTTCACCGATGGCATTTCGAATTTAGTATGAAATTCACTTTCTTTTGGAACAAAAATTTTACTCTTACCGTATTGGTGTAAAATCTAACGTGATGGGGAAAAGGGATTATCGGCATCCTAGAACTATGTTAAACCATCTGGTATTTCCCCCTCCCAATAAAAAAACCTCAATAATTATTTATTTCGTAGAGAAATGTTAATCTTGCTGGGAGGATGCTTCATCCAAATTTACTCAAGTGTGGTGATGACTAAGAACTTCTAGCATTTGTTATCGGCATCACACACTAAGATAAGCATAAGACTTTCAGGAACAGTTTTCAGGAGACACTAGGCAACACTGCCTTCATCTGTGCCTTCCGTATAAGTGAAGGGACAGAAGTAGACTTTTGGGCTGGGAAAAAGTGAGGGGACAAAACCTCGATGCGGTGCTGTCACATCTGTTACTTTACGTTGCAGGCATAAACCTCCCTTGGCCAGTCAGCATCTGGTGTCCCTTCGTGGCTATAAACCAAGAAGATCGGAGCTTCTCCCATTTGGAGAGGAAAAAACTTCGAAATCCAGTACAAAGCAAAACATTTACGTTCCCATCTTCATATAGGCTACAGTGTTAACTGTAAGAAAAAAATAGACATCTTCATTTCTGACTGTCGCAAGTGCGTCGACGCAACTTATTTGCTGCCATCTGCAAGTAACTTGCCGGATCAGCCTCGCACCTTTCAAATATGCTTCTGTTGTGGGGGGAGTAGAAATTTTAACTAGGGAACGAATTTATATGTAAATACATACGTGTGTATGAAGCTGAAATCAGTTATATTTTGCATTATCTTTGCACATCATGCCATGGAGGCTAGAAAAATTCAGTTTTTATTTTCCACATTTGTACACATACTAGGTTTTGGCTCCTATTTTACATATTTTTATATTTCAGAACATTTCTCAACATATGCTCCATATTCGCACATATATAACTTCATCTCTCGAAAGAGTTGGGTGGTCTACCACCTAACCCACAAAAGTACAGATTAAAATTAAAATAAAATTCAATATTGCAAATAAATTATACGACAAGAAAGTACAATAATAATATTACAATAGGAATACAATCATAGACAATAGACATATCACCACTCATCTTCAATTTGCTATTAAAGTGGCAAGAAATGAACTAAAATTAACTCAATCACTCAATCTTGTACAATGAACCGAAGTAGAAGCAAAACACCAACAATCAAAAAAAGGTGGCGAAAAGAATATAATAGTTAATGTTAATTACTGTTGAATATTATTGACATTTTGTTACTGTCAAGTCTCTCTATACGGGGCATGACCTGCACCCCCATAAAATCTTTCTTGATACCCCTATTGAATGTTCAGGAACAACAAATATACATATATTTTTTTTGATTTGGTTTATTTTTCTTCGCTTTTCTAGCATGTTTGCCTAATCGTTGAGGATGAGTGATGATATGATGAAATTTTTGAAGAGACACACAGAAAGAATACCCATGCCTTGGCCGGGATTCCAACCCGTCACCCCTGGCTTAATAGTGTCATTATAAGTAAAAAATTATCCGCACTTTCGCCATAACTTTCTATATGTTGGCCACACTGCCTTCAGTGCTCGCGTGGTAAATGGAACTCTTGTGGTTGCGTAGCCGAGGTTTGATCTTAATCGCTCCATTTTTCTTCCTTTTGTTATAGAATAAATATGGCAGCTTTCCCCTCATTTATACGTATCGTTGTGCATATGTAAGTATCGTTGTAATCCAACCCCGGCAAGCATGGAGAATCCCACGTGCTTCCTTGAGCCACGAAGAGAGCCCTGGAGAGCCAATCCCTCCATCACCCGAAGCGCTAATAGAGCGTGAGGCGGAAAGCTCCTCCGACCGTTCCAATAGGTGCAGAGAATGGCTTCGACGCGGCCACTCCAAGATCCCCGAGAGAACTTGTTTAGGTTTTATAGAGGAGAGAGAGGAAATCGCCTCCTGCGCGGTGGGCTGTACGGAAGCCCGCGGAAAGACCTCGCCAGTCGATGAGAGGATACGGAAGGATTCTAATTGGAACACAAAAACTCAGATGCAAATATTGTAAGCACGGTGGCTTATTGTAATGACTTCGATAGGGTATCCGATACTCTGAGTATAAACTTTCAATTAGAAATTTAGAAAAATCCTTGGGTCATTCGAAACTTTGATTGATTGATTGCTTTAGTTTATTTTACTTCGCGTTTTGTGCCTCTTGGCTAATTTGCAAAGACGGCGATGAGTGATGAAATGATGAAATTTATGAATGGACACTCACAAACAACCAAGCCCCGAGCGGGATTCGAACCCGGGACCCTTGGCGTCGCAGCGCGATGTCCTAACCACTCGGCCACAGGGTCCGGCGGGTATTCTAAAAGAATCCAAGGGTGAAATCTTCGTAGCTAAACTCAACGCGCTTGGCTACTTGGATGACGATGAAAAATTGAAGACTAAAATTGGTAAATAATAATAATAATTGCCACAATAATTCGAACACCGTTTTTCACGTTATACTGTGAAATGTGCCATGCTTTATAATGTGGTAAACGTGAAATGTGGCTGGTAGCCCTCTAAGTAGTTCAAAGGGCTTGTGAAGAGGTCACTAGTGTGAATGTTCTTAAGGGCTTATGTGCGGAACGATGCGATTTCCCAACACTTTCGCTTTTGGCACTTACAACGTTTACCACTTGTAGTCCTCAATTCATGCTTATTTTGTTTGTGTACTAATTTTCCGTAGATGAGGCTCAAAATCCTACGGTGCATTCATTACTACTGCAGTTGAGGGGGTCCCGAGTACGAATTTCGGCCAGGACGTGGATGTTCTTTGTGAGTGTCCTTTGATCAGTTCTATCACATGATCATTTCTTCGCGATTAGCTAAATGACAGAAAAGCGAAGTAAATTAAAAACAAAATCAATCAATCAATCAAATGATGCTGAAAGAAGCTATCTAGAGCTACTAGTCTCTCATTCCGGAAAGGATTTGGTAAATAATATTGTTTTGGATGTTTTACTTGCTAATTGTGATGATGAGTCTGAATGATATCGGATGAAATGACGACGAGACAAACATAATTTGTTACCAAGTATCGAGGCGAAGACCTCTTGCTTCGTAGTACGTTACTTCTACCACTGTGCCATGCTGTGCCTTCACATTTGATAACTGGTACGGCGCATGGTTCATATACATAGTTTTGTTTATATATATATTTTAACACGGTGACAGGTGTTTTACTTAAATTCCCATTGCTAGGTCGTATGGTACCACGAATCTCCTCCTTCCAGCACTGAGTCGCTTGTGGGTCCAATTCATTGAAAGATATGTAATGGAACTTGATTTACAGTTTAAAATTAGCACCCTTGTTCACTCTCCGTCGGAAATCGAATCCGAGAACCACTGTAGAGTCTTCAGCATTAACAACTACACTATCAGGGCGGGAGAATCTCTTGGAAATTAGACGAAAATTACTCATTTCATACATGTTTCTATTTTCACTGAAAATACGAAGAAATGATTATAAGATTGGAACAGGTTGGTTAGAAGAAGGGCAGAATTTCAAACTGAATCACATCTAAACAGAGGTAGAAGAGCTTTGGAATAAAATATATTCCATGCCATCCACGGAGGGAAACCTGTGGACGTCCATGTCTCTATCTCATATTTTTCTTCAACTTTAACCGAGTCTCGTGTCTCATCGCAGAAGCACCGACGTTTACAAAATCCAAGAATAAAGTTAATCGAAAGTTTCCATCGCAAATGAGGTCGAGTGAAGATAATGGCGGCTGCGTCTGTTCCCTTCCTCCGGCTACCATTGTGTCCCCGAGCTTCCTCCCTCCTCCATATAAGCCAGTGTTCCAGAGACATCCAACATTCATCTTTCCCAGGGAGGATTTCTGCCCTCGACAAGGGATAATATCCCTTTCGTTCCCCATCTTTGAGATTAAGGGTGAAAAGCCGACGGGAGAAAAAGAAGCCTGCAGGACAACGGGGAGCAGAGAGCACGGTAAATATCGTGGTCCGTCCTCATGGGAAACCTTTCAGGGCCTCTCTGCGTCATTTTTCGACGATTTGTTATTCGCCCAGATGAGTCGACGCACTGAAATTATATCTTTCGAAAAAGAGCTACAGTTTCTTCTTCTCTTACGAAGCTGTTCCTCACTACGTCATGTCTTTCCAGAGAACTTAACTTTTATTTTTTTTATTTTACGACTCTCTTTTCTGCCGAAAGATGAACAACCTTTTCTTGTTGTCTAGATTTTTACCCCAGCTGGCAGAAGAAGCGCAGTGAAGATATATTAGGTATTTCTCTCTGCAGGTAGCATGTCAGTGAATTTGAGCGCATTGCACAGAGATACGTGATACATATTTATGAATTTCTTGTCGTTTCTTATAGCCAGAAAGACAAATAGCTGAAAACCTGATTCGCCGAAATCCTTAAGTTTCTTTCCCTGTTTTATGGAAATATTCTTCAGGACCGGATGAGACAGAATTTTACTGGCGATGGAATTTGTATATACCATATATCAACTAATAGTTGTCAGTCTTCGTGATAACCCACGTCCTTATTTCTCCCATATATGCTTTTTTCATTTTCTCTTCTCGCACATTTCGTAATAGAACTTTAAAACATGAAGCTGCAACTTCAAGACGTTCACACTGGTAATAATTATCTATTGTTTATTCTACTTTCAGGCGACATAAGAGAAACACTGTAAAAGTGTTAAACTAAATAAAATCTGTGGGTATTGATTCATTTATGAAAGAAACTGTTCATGGATACAGGAATGAAAGAAATGGCATCATAAGCAAAATGAAATATTAATATTTTGATTTTGCAAAAATCTTTATTTTGAATGTTTCATACATTGAAGAGAATATTTGTAAACATTTATTGTTTATATATATTTCCCTTATTAATCTTGATATAACTATGATAAAGAAACTAAATTGTGTGTAATAAAAGGATACCTGTGATCAGCAAATCTTTATGATCTGTCAAAGATTTTCAAGTTGCATTCTTTTTGCAATTATATGTTTAGTAAGAAATTTCTTTGGACCACTTTGTGTCTTAATAAGAACTGTACTATACCATAAAATTCTTCAATTTATATTTTAATATTTTAAGTCGCTTTCTGCATATCTTGTATAATGAAGACGTTGAGAAGATTGGTGAAGTGGCAAAATAGATTATTTATACCCTTCTTAATTCGTTACCTTCATGCGTTTTTCTTTCCGTCCGTTCTTAAACGTCTTCATTTCTCAGTATCTTTCTCATTACAATTGCCAATGTGATTTTTACATCTACTCAATTATCAGCATATTTAGTAAAACAATTTAAGTAAAATCATTCAATATAATCACTGCTGTAGTTTTTAACAACTATTCAAGATATTTATATCAGCAGCGTGCTTTAGTAAAGGAATGTATCAACCCCAACGTCGCATTACGTAAAAATCTTCCAACACACATTTGATTTTCTGTCAAAAGTACGCTTCGGTTATGAACATCCCTATGTAAACTATATTTTTGGCAATATTTATTACGTACTATAGAGCGACCACAAGGAAAATAATATTCGACGAAAAGTCTCCGCTCAGGTTTCGTTCTTCCGTTCAGCTCGGGCCATAAGAAAGCATTCTCTACTCTCCCCCTGCCCTCGACGCTGGAGTACGGTGCACAGGAGTCGCGGGTCTGCGCAGGGTTTTTTGCTTGTGGTTCCACTAGTACACTAATGTGGTGCTGAGTATTTCGTCTGCCGCTTTTCATTTTCTTCGTGCACACTAGTTGTTCGTAACTATAATAACAGGTCCTAGAAAATATTAATATGAACTAGATTCTGTATCATTGGAATATGCAATAAATTTAATATCTTTCACTTTAGAGTTTCATAGCTGAATAGTGAAAGTCATAAATGAGCATTTATGCACGCCATATGAATACGAGAAAGAAATACAGGTAATTATAGCTCGTACTTTCACCATAATGGGTTTCCTATTGACCTTGCATCCCAATATCACCTGATATAAATGTAAAAACCATACCTGTTGGCTGACGTCCAGAACTCAGTGTAACATTTGGAGCCACTTCATTACTGATTATTAATCGAAATAATTTATAACACTTTAAATGACCATCCGTTGGGTTCTGATTTTTTTAAGAAATCAACTCTTCATATATGATAGTTTCGGAGATGTCGACACGACATTTTAAACTGGTTGTTATGTATGAGTGCCAGACGGATGCATATATATACTGTATATACGAGGCATATATATGCAAGTCATGGCAACCCAGTAATAGTTTAACAATCGAAGGATGTATTAAAAATTTGTTATATACAACTGAAAGAGTATCCATTATGGATATTTCGTTGGTAGGAATCATGTAAGAAAACCCAAGCAACCCTGTGACATACACATGTACCATTAATGTACAAGTTACAAAAACCTGCCTGACCCTGTGACATACACATGTGCACATGTTACAAAAACTTGTCTGATTATGACAAACCTTCGAAATAATCTCCCGCCTTGTCCACAGCACGCTGCCATCGATGTGGAAGAGTCGAATACCATCGGCAGCACCATCCTCTTCACCATGCCTGAAGAGGGTGATCATCCAGTACAACACTCAGAGCCATCTATTGACCAGCGGGTAAAGTACTCGTGTCAGACTTCCTCCCGCAGTCTCCATTTTCCGTTCACCTTTGCATATATTTAAAATATTACTGGGTTGCCATGTCTTACTCCCCAACCCTCGTATATAAGATAGATATATATTCATATAATGGTTGCACTTCCGCCTCAGTCAAGAGAGTACATCTAAGTCTATTACTTTTCAAATTAATATTAACTCTACTTATTACTGAGCTGTGGAGAGTTAACACCTATCTCGTTGTATACTCTGTATTTTATCATCAACGTGAAACAACTTTGGTGAAATATTTATGAGATTTCGTTTCCATACAGGTAGGTTATCAATCTTCTGTATTAATCAATATCATAGACCTTTGTGAACAGAATAAAAATCAATGGTAATCTTACATTTACATGTTCTCAGGTTATACGAGGAAGTGCAAAAGGGCAACATTTTAACATTATGTGAACAATAGTTTTAAAGAAATTCAAGATTAATGCTCTGATTAATTGATTGAATTGGTGTTTTAAGTCCACTTTATGCACCGTAAGACTAATCGGGACTGGACCTACAGTTTAAAGTGGGATCCCAACCACTATGTGCCTCCACCGGGAATCGAACCCGGGACCCCTTGATTACAAGGCGAAGACGCTACCACCGTGCCATCGGGAGGCCTTGATTAATACTCTGAAATGATTGACAGAACATTCCAGAAAACAAGCAAGGTTAGTTTTAAAAGTTTGTAACATGAAACTTATGTATTTATGTTTATAATATTATGTGACATCATCCGTATAGAAACGTTTGGAAATTAATAAGTTTGGTTTTCAAATGCAGATATCGACAAGAAGAGATACAGCAAAGTACCTAGCGGTCGGTGCAGCTGCGGTTGTGATTGGAATGATGGTGGAATGCCGAATCGTGGTTTGCGGCCAAAGTTGACTCGCAATGTGTGGGGAATGGTGGTTTTCTGGTGATCATTAAAATGTGCTCTTCTTTTACTTACGCACACTATGTGATGGGGAAAACATTGAGCCACTGAAAAATTCTCCCGCAGATGCATGAAATGTATGAGGTACAAATGCTGTAGAGATGTCTGTTCAATTAAATTAGAAGCATTCTTGAAAATACACGAAGGGTTAAAAGGGTGTAGCACCACTTACGATCATGAAAAAAAGTAACATCTGCGATTATCGTTAAGTTTAGTGAAAAATGCGGCAATACTGTACTTTCTGGATCAGGTCTCTTAAACCCGTTGAATTTTTGGAAGACCGCTCTCGTGTGAACTGTAGAGGGCTTAGCGCTGCTGCAGTGTTGGAAGAATTAAGAGGGCCGAGCAGAAAATTTCCACGATTGTGCAGTAGAAAACCTCTTGTCATCTAATTCGTGATTAATAGCGGAATGTGGCATTATGATCGGATCGTGGC
This sequence comes from Lepisma saccharinum, assembly GCF_977018435.1. NCBI lineage: Eukaryota > Metazoa > Arthropoda > Insecta > Zygentoma > Lepismatidae > Lepisma > Lepisma saccharinum. The sequence goes on from NC_139237.1 coordinate 7,092,124, forward strand.
ACAAGGAACAGAGGGTGGTTACATGAAGAGGAGGGTGCCTTCCTCGCAGTATGTTTTCCCTCTCAATGCAAGCGGATCCCCCTCCCATTTCCTGCTGCTTACTGGCCTTGAAATGCAGTGTGCAGGTGTAAAGTTCTGGTCTCCACAAATGCGAGTTAGTCAAGCCTGTTCTGCAGGATCATACCTAGCTCCTTAACATTGGCAATAATTGTATTGTTGGCCACAGTTGTTTTCTTAAGATTTTTGTTTTAAGCCCACTTTATGCACAGGAAGGTTAATAGGGATAATAATAATAATAATAATAATAATAATAATAATATTAATAACAATAATAATAATAGGGATAATATTAAGCCTGCAGTTTAAAGTCGGATCCGAACCACTTGTGCCTTCACCGTGTATCGAACCCAGGACCCTTGATTACAGGGCGACGACGTTACCACTACTCCATCGGGAGACCCTCCACAGTTGTTTGTAATCTCTGATGGGTAAGCAGTCGACATGAAAATATTATGCACATTTAAGGGAACCGTTGGTCTTCGCAGGTGGTGCATTTATCGTAAGTACGACAAGGATGACTTTTTGTGCTTATTTCATAGTTCAATGGCTTGGCTGGACAACCATAACATGCGGCATTGAAACTGGAATTGTCACGGTCACAGACAGAGAACGACGAATAGCGCAAACATTCTCACCAAAATCATAATACCTTAGAGCTAACGAGCTATATCTTTGCGGGTGAACTTGGCTACTGGACACACACACACAGAGAGAGAGAGAGAGAGAGAGAGAGAGAGATTTGTATAGTTGCCGCCTACTCGCTGTTTAGGTGGTCAACATATGAGAATAATGCGCATGCTACTGCGCAGCCGTTCTTGGTCAGTGATCAACCGGTAAGATACAGTTCGTCAACTCTAACCAGGAAGAGAGAAACCTAATGTGTACGTCATCACCCAAACATTGAATGAGGATGCTCTGTTTTCCAACAGTACATTACATCTACTTCAGTTGCCAGAATCACCTGTCGAAAGAAGAAAATCATCATGAAATTTGACAAGACATTACAAACGTTCTATAAATACCAAACACACCAAGGACATAGGCGTATGTTAGGACGTCTTGAATATGTACCGAGTTCAAAATTTTACAATTGTGTATAACTGTGTGTAACAACAATATGCATGTGTAATGTCGAATGGCGGTTTTATGCAGGGTTGCCAGTCTAAAGGAAGGGCGAAGAAAGCTGACAAGATCTGCAAAGCAAAATTTCTATCACGTTTCTTGACAATTAACGCAAATGCTGCTGGGTACAAATGACACGATCGCTAGTGCCGGGTAATCATTAAGAAACTGGGCAAACTTGGAGGGACATTCTAACCCCTTTCCATCATGTATTTGAAATAAAAATAATTACATGTAAATAAAAAAAATTTTCTCTCTTCAAGAATGCGTTCGTTTTATAGATAACCTGAATAAACTTACACTTGCAAAGGCTGTTTCGAATACAATACGTAAGAGGGCAAAAGTGATTTAAGCTAAAGAAATGAGTAACCAGCAGATATACTTTGAGAGTACCAATATATTAAGTCATGTTTTATTTCTGCTTAAAGGTAAAGAAAACACGTTTTATATTTAACAACAATAAAGAAATTCTGAAAAGCTCTCCGAGTGGCAAAAAAGTTTCATCGGGCCACTCATGGTTAACGTGTCGAGTCCCATCGCCGCTGTTTTTCTGGATTTTGAGACTGGACCAGCAATAAAACTTGCTTTAAGAGTAGAATACTGTGTACTTAGTTTGTACAATTAACATGTGAATATTATTTAATTCATACTATTTTTAAATTATATTCGTAAATACATAACACATACAAAATGATTTTTTTTGTTTTAAGTAAACTTTATGCACAAATGATAATCACTGGGGGGCTAAATTCGGACTGTAGGGGGGATGGGGCAGAACTTCCCAGCGCATGTCGGCCAGAGTTGTTGTTGTCACATTGGCCGTGTGAGGGCGGGCATTGTCATGGAGAAGAATGACATTTCCAGACAACATCCCAGGTCTTTTCTTGCGAATGGACTTTCGTACAGCACCACTCAACAATGTGGAGTAATACTGGGCATTAATCGTGCTCCCTTTGTCCAGAAAATCCACATGGATAACGCCCTTCATGTCCCAGAAGACACTTGCCATGATCTTTTCAGCGGACGGCTGCGTTTTGCTTTTCTTGGGGGGCGGGGAACCTTTATGCCGCCACTCCATGCTGCGTCTTTTGGTCTCTGGGGTTGAATTGTGCAACCATGTTTCATCACACGTGATGATGGATTGCAACAATTCATCAACTTCTGCTCGAAACCGATTCAGAAGCTGTTCTTAGACCGTCCTGCGTGCCCACTTCTGATCGAATGTCAGCTGTCGGGGAACCCACCTTGCACAGATTTTGCGGAAGCGTAAGTGGTCGTGAATGATTGTCTCAACACTCCCGACACTGATATTCACCTCGACAGCAATATCCCGCACTGTTACTCGCCGGTTCTCAAGAATCATTTGCTCAACACGTGCGATATTCACTGGTGTGACTGCAGTCGGGCGAATCTGTCCATGCGCTTCATTTGTCACCAGCTCCCGTCCTTCGCGAAACTGCTCACACCATTCGTACACTCTTGTCCGCGACGTCGTTTGTTCACCATACTGTGCTTGCAATCGTCTGAAAATCTCAGCTGGTTTCACTTTCTCCTTCACGAGAAATTTGATTACACACCGCTGCTCCACAGTCACAGACACACTGCTTGCCGCCATGTTCGCTGCAACTGCTGCGCATGAGCAAAATACGTCATGCCGGGCGCTAGTTACTCGCGAAGGAATACATTACGTCACCCGCACGTTTCATCATGATCCGGCTATTCATCGATTTTTTACGTACGAAAATCCCGGTCAACCTTGAACGACCCTTGTAATGATCGATTAAAAAGATGAAGTCAAAATCCATTCTTGTAATTGTTTCTGGAAGTTCTTCTGGAATTTCTGTCTCACTGTTTCACATCAAGCCGTAGCAAAGCAATCTAGGCCTGTGTGTTGCCAAGCTTTAGTGCAGAAGTTTGCCTTCTGTGAAGTTTCTGTAACGGGAGAAGTTTGATAGCAAGTGACGGTTTAATGGACGTAAAGCTGCCAAGCATACTGATGTTCGGGTAAGACTCTCTGATAGTGCCAAAGGGCAAGTGTTCAATATTGTGAACCCATTATAACGTCAAGAACTTAATAGAAGAAGCTATTTTCTCCTTTGTTGTCATTTAAAACAAAATAAACAATTATAAGGAACAACTGCCTCCGTCGTGTTTCTTGATATTAGCAAATTTACATAGAAAATGCATACATTCCTTAATTTATTATACGTAGTTATGTCAGTCTACATTTGGCAATAGCACTTTCGGGTGTAAGAAGTAGCCAACCCGTATAGGCATAGAGGAACATTCGAATTGTGATGTGTAAACATGCAATCCGTTTGTTTGTATTGGCATATAGAGCAGTGTCAACCGGCTCATTTTACAGAAGTTGAAATGAGGAAACTGTCCTTTTAAAGCTAATTGGTTGATTAATTATTTCGTACATTTAAATAACTTATTCATTGAATTGAAATACTAATTGGGTTAGCTATAGTTTAACGTGGGATTCGAACCACTATGTGCTTCCACCGGGTATCGAACCCGAGACCCCTTGATTACCAGGCGACGACGTTCCCAATACTCCATCGGGGAGCTTATTCGTACATTTAGTTCATGTAGTCCGATGTCCGTGTCACGTACACAAACTGCATTGCTATTCTTTGAAATAAAGGACAATAGATGGCAGCATGCAAAAGGAACAACGGTTATATGAGGTGATGCATAAAGCAGTCTAGAAAGTGGGTAAGAGATGGCACCACCCAGGAGAACTTATACGATTGTAAATAGAGACAACGGAAAGAGCAGATATGATGAAATAGTGATTGTATATATTAATACTAATTATGAGGAAATAAATAAATAAATTTAGCACAATAACAGGATATAAATAAGGAGAAAAGGGGAATTATCATTCAGTAACGGCATAAGTGATTAATATACAAAAGTAATGAAGTCGAATTGTAATTTCGATTTTGTGTCTTTTTCGGTTCCCACGAACTTAGAGTTTCGTGTGGCTTTTGGGTTGTTATTTCCCAGGTGTAGCGCCATCTCACGGCAGCACCCAAGCACATTTGGAAGCGCATACACTGTAGCTCCAAGTTAAGGTTAGCGCCGGCTAGGCGGCGATCTTTAACTAACCCATTTCTCTTTGTTTGTCTGGGGGATTGATTTTATTTCCGTCAATTTGGATCGACAAAGAAAAGGAAGAAGAAATATTATTGATTACAAGAAAGAGAAGCCTTAGCGATTATAAGAAGAAGAAGCCATATTAATTGCATGAAGAAGAAGATGATATATTAATTAAGTGGCTATAAGAAGAAGATGTCATATTAATTATAAGAAGAAGATGCCATATTAATTATAAAAAGAAGATGCCACATTAATTATAAGAAGAAGATGCTATATTAATTATAAGAAGAAGATGCCATATTAATTAAGAGGTCATAAGAAGAAGATGCCATAAGAAGAAGAGGCTATATTGATTACAAGAAGAAGAAGAAGCATAAAGAAGATTAGCCACAATAGAAGAATAATATTGTATAAAAGGATTTACAAAGATATTAACACTTGTATATAATTATTCAAGAATATAGTACGAATTGTACCCTCCGTAGTGGGTTAAATCTGTTGTTTCTTTTCATATATTCTTAGCGTTAGTAACCTTGGTCTGTGCCCAGAGGTATCTCATTGTTTCTACCCTGTGCTAAGCTGGCAGATGCTCACGCGAGGAACGTGGCATTGATTAATGGCGCCCAACGTGTGGGGCTCGATACAGACCAGAGGTTGAAATAACGCAACGAATAAAAATTTGGAAAGATAAGTAAAGCAAAAATGGAAGAAGGAAAATATATATGTTGTGGCGAAGAAGGAAATAAGGAAGAAATAATACAGTGTAAGATATGTGAAGAAATGAAACACTGGTTATGTGAAGGAATCCGGAAAGAAAAATATGAGAAGATATGTGAAAGGGGAGAAGGATACGAATGCAAGGAATGCAGGAAAGCAAAGTTAAAGGAAAAAGAAGGAAAGAAAGAAGAACAAAACACAATGGAGATGTTGATGAAAATGATGATTGAAATAAAAGAAAGTCAAGATCAAAATAGCAAAGAAGTTAAAGAAAGTTTGGAAGAAAATAATCGAAAAATAGAAGAAAACAGCAAAGAAGTTAAAGAAAGTTTGGAAGAAAATAATCGAAAAATAGAAGAAAACAGCAAAGAAGTTAAAGAAAAGTTGGAAGAAAATAACCGAAAAATAGAAGAAAATAGCAAAGAAGTTAAAGAAAGTTTGGAAGAAAATAATCGAAAAATAGAAGAGATGGCAGAAGTATGTGAAGAAAACAGGAAAGCATTTGAGAGAAAGATAGAAGAAATGATAAGGATGGCAGATGAAAGACATGAAGAAACTAATAGAAAGATCGAAAAGGAAGCTTCGAGAGTGAATGAAGAATGCCAGCAGAGGAGTACGAGTTTAGATAACAAAATTTTGGCAAATAAGAAGCAGATAGATATTAACATCTCCAAAATAGATGAAGTAGAAAACAGAGTACAAGAAATGAAAATTGTGACAGAAGAAACAATAGTAAAAGAAACTTTGAAATTCAAAGAAATGATGATTAGAGAACGACAAGAAGTTAGGGAAGAATTAGAGGAGAGTAATAAGAAGATGCAAACCCTCGAAAGTAAGATCGACAAAGGAAAGCAAGAGAATAAAGTACAATGGAAAGGAATAATCCCTAAAATAGAGGATATGAGAATACAAGATAAGCTAATAGGTTTCAATCGAGAAGGAAATGATGGAAAGGAAGAGTATGAAAAGATCTGAATAAAAAAGGAAAGTAGTAGCGACGAATCGACTACAGATGAGGAAATAAAGCATAAAAGGAATCATCAGAGGAAGAAAAGGAAATGGAAAAGTAGTGAAGAAGGGAGCGACAATGGAAGACGGTTGGACAAAGTAAACGGAAGTAATTTGGAAGAGGGAAGATATAAGACAAGAATCCCTAAGCCTAAGGAATTACAACACTTGCCCAAGTTTAATGGAAATATATCTGACAGGTGTCCACGAAAATTCCTGAAGGAACTAACAACTAACGTAAAGCTAATGAGGATACCAGGAAATATGATACTGGACCTAATCGAAGGATGTTTTGAAAAATCTGCAGCAGGCTGGTATCAGTTAAATCAGCACAAGTTTGGAACATTCGAAGAGTTTAGTAAAAGATTTTTGGAATATTATTGTAGTGAGGAAATTAAGGAAAGGCAACTGGAGACATTGAAAAGAAAATATATAGACTGGTCCAAGGTTGAGAGTTTGGAAGCACACACATGGGAAACGTTAAGGAGCTTCAGAAACTTGAATGAAAAATGGAATGAGGAAGAGTTGGTTCGACAAGTGATACAAACGCTACCAATATGGACACAACGAGCGGTGGCTGTAGTAAAGATAAGGAAGGTGGACGATTTGATAGACTACCTCAGAACAGATGACATGCTGAAAAAGACTCAAAGGTCATGGGATAAGGAAAAGGAAGGTAGATATTATCCTAAGAGGCATCATCCTGAAGAGGAACAACGTCCAGAGCAGAAATTCCGGAAACAAGAATTCGGGATTAGGAACATAGAAGTCAGAAATGCATATAGAGGCAGAGGAAGAGGATCCTTAGAAGATAACGGAAACGGCAGAAAGCGAAATAATATTCAGGAAGAGCAAAGAAATTATGATAGAAGGAATACAGGACCGTGGAGAGGAGACCGCGGATATAGAGGAAGAAATGATTATTGGCAAAATATGAATCAAAGAAACTCAGAACGAAGGATGGAGATAGAAGAAAGGAAACATAGAGGAAACAATTACAACGAGAGGAACGATAGGGGAAATTCTGAGTTGATGGAAGAGCGAAGAGAAGCAGTGGAATTAGTCAGAAGCCAAGTGCAGAACGAAGTAGGAAATGCTAGATGGCAGCAGGTAAATGAGGAGTCGAGGAACGTGGAATCGGTAGAGAGGCTAAACTTGTAGAGCTCTCGCAGCAACTCCCAGGTGTGAGAGCAAAGGAAAATGATGAATATATGAAGGGAGAACATACGATAAATGAAGAAGGAATTCTGAAGTTATTTTTAATTGGAGAGCCGAGTTTTGAAAACTTAAAACCTGGAAGATCATTGTATGTGGAAGCAGAAATAATTGAAATTAAGGTTAAATGCTTGATCGATTGTGGGAGTGTCGTCGAAGTAATGAGTTATAAATTTTGGCAGAGAATTAAAGAGAAATACCCACAAGCAAAATTAGACGCTTCTCAAAAAGACAAAGTCAGATTAGTTATGGCTGCGGGAAATGAAGACTACAAAATTCAGGGCACGGTACGCATAATGATGAGCATCAGAGGAGCTAATTTCGAAGTAAAATTTTTGGTAATAAAGGGTTTGAGGTGTGATATCATCCTAGGAGTACCTTTCTTAGAAAACTACAATGGGCACATACACATAAAAGAAAAACGGCTAAATCTAGAATCAGTGGAGAACATGAAAGTAGATATCCCTATGGAAGATGAAATAAAAAGTTCTGAGAGCGAAATAGGCATTAGGAAGCAAAGCCTTGTATATAATAACCATGATGCAGTATATAAGAAGAAAGACTACGATGATATACTTGAAAATGAAAATATAAAAAGTGAATATGAAAAAGAGGTCGAAAGAGAGGACCATAAATACAATGCATCGAAAGAAGAAATACAAGCTAAAGTGGATGAGTGTCATTGGATCTCAGAAAATGAAAAGGAAGATTTAAGATATATTTTGTTGAGACATAGGGGAATATTTAGCCAACGCCCAGGAGTGACGGATGTATACACCTATAGGATTGAGGTAGACACAGCGAGTCCAATAGTGTCAAAGCAATATCCTATACCCTTTGCAAAGAGAGAAGCTGTAGAAAAGGAATTGAAGAAATGGTTAAGTTGGGGGATAATAGAGAACTCCAATAGCGTACACGTAAGCCCAATGCACGTGGTAGACAAACCGGACGGAGGTGTGAGGCCCGTACTGGATTTAAGAGAGCTAAATAAACACGTGCTACTTCCCAGAAATCAAGTAGAAATAATAAATGAATTACTACACACCTTTTCAGGCAGCATATACTTCACATCGTTTGATATGACTTTGGGATATTTTCAAGTAGAAATAGAAGAAGAATCTAGAAAATATACAGCGTTTCGATATGGATCAAGGTTATTTCAATTTAGAAGGCTTCCATATGGTCTAAATTCATCAGTATCAGCTTTTATGACGGCTCTAAATAGAATATTTAGTATACAGACAAGAGAATGGCTTGCTATATATGTGGATGATATGTGTATACATACGAAAGATTGGGAGACACATATAGAAAAAATAGATTGGGTATTAATAAATTGGCAGAAGCAGGATTGACTGTCAAATTGGAAAAATGCTCTTTTGCAAGGAAGGAAATACGTTTCCTAGGTCATGTAGTATCTGGAGGTGAAATAAAGATGTGTCCAGACAAAAATGACGCTATAAGCAAGTTCCCAAGGCCAAACACAAGGAAACAACTCCAAAGATTCCTGGGAGTATGTAATTGGCGATCAAAATTTATACACAAATTCGCAAGCAAAACCAAACCATTATATGAACTCCTCAGAAAACATATAAAATGGAAATGGGAAGAAGACGAAGAGGAGGCTTTCCAAAGACTTAAGCAAGACCTTATACAAGCACCAGCTATAAGCCAACCTGATTTCGGGAAAATGTTCTTTTTAGGTACCGATGCATCAAACATTGGATTGGGAGCATACTTATTTCAGAAGAATGAATCCAATGAGGATAATGTGATACAATATGCTAGCAGAAGCTTGAAGAATTTTGAAAGAGCATATACGATAAGTGAGCTAGAGTGTCTGGCGATAGTATTTGGAATAGAAAAGTTCTCTGCATATCTGAAAGGCAGAAGATTTAAGGTGGTGTGTGATCACAAGAGTCTAGTTTGGTTAAATTCTGCAAGACAGTGGAATGCAAGGCTTACGAGATGGGCAATATTACTGCAACAGTACAGTTTTGATGTCATAGATATAAAAGGAAAGGAAAACCATGTTGCAGATACTCTAAGCAGAGCACCTTTAACGAGAAATCAGGAACCAGAGGAAGTCATTAGGCTAGAAATCAACGCTATCGCTGAGGAAGAAGTAAATGGTATTAAAGAAGAGGAATGGCGAGTTGGAACAGAGGAAGATGAGGAATTAAGGGATATTATCAAGGTGTTAAAAGGAGAGGAAGGAAACAAGGAAACAAGGAAACAAGGATGTCTAAGATAAAGAACAGATACAAAGTTATAAATGGCATCGTCTTCCAAGTTAGTTATGAGAATCCGAACCAAGTAAGGATAAGTGTACCACGAACCTTGATAAGAAGAGTACTCGAGGTCGTGCATGAAGGATCTGGCCACTTCGGAGTTGACAAGACGTTGAGATTAGCTAGAAGATTTTACGTATGGAAGACTATGAGGAGTGACGTTGTTAACCATGTAAGAAATTGTACAGTTTGCGTACAAACTAAACCATCAAAGATAAAATTCAGGAAAGAAGAATTACATATTATCGCTAAATGGCCATTAGACATGGTTTCTATAGATCTAATAGGACCATTACCTAGGTCTAAGGGATGTTTGTACATATTGACGTGTGTGGACATATGTAGCAAGTTTATCATGTGCTATCCTTTAAAGAAAGCCACAACCAAAGAGATAGTCAAGAAGTTGGATGAAGGATTTATCAAACATTATGGTAGCCCAAAGAAAATGTTGACAGACAACGGGACTCAATTTACTTCAGAGTATTTCAAGGAGTATCTATATTTTAAAGGGATAAAATTGATTAATGTAACAAGATATCACCCAAGTTCAAATCCAATTGAGCGTTACAATGGAGAGATTGTGAGGTTACTCAGAATGTACTGTCATGATCATCATACAAGGTGGTGTGCAGTAATTAACAGGATAGTTATGTTATTAAATAACTCTATATCAGCTGAGGCGAATATGAGCCCGATAGAGATTTTCTTGGGATATTAGGCAGAGCCGATGATTTTTGATGATTTAGAATGGCCAAAGAAGGTTATGGAAAGAGGAACAAGGAAAGAATTTTTCAATGACTTGTATAACAAAAGAAAGAAGAGGACGTCAAAAGAGGAAGCGAAAGGAAAGAAGATAGAAGTAAAGAGGGGTGATATAGTTTATTGTAAAACACACCCAATAAGTAAGGCCATTGACCGTACAATTAAAAAATTGTTTTTCAAATACGAAGGTCCGTATAGTGTATTAGAAACGTTTAGAAACATTATAGTTATACAAGATATGGTGACAAAGGAACTAAGAAGAGAAAACTTAGATAATGTAAAAAGATATAATTGTACGGAAGACGTTAAACAAATGTTGAAAAGTACACATGAGAAGTGAATAGTAAGAATGGATGTTGAAGAAAATTTTTCCTTGCATACGAAACTTCTCAAAAGGAAAAATTTTGCCCAGAGGAGTGGAATTTTGTGTCACGTACACAAACTGCATTGCTATTCTTTGAAATAAAGGACAATAGATGGCAGCATGCAAAAGGAACAACGGTTATATGAGGTGATGCATAAAGCAGTGTAGAAAGTGGGTAAGAGATGGCACCACCCAGGAGAACTTATACGATTGTAAATAGAGACAACGGAAAGAGCAGATATGATGAAATAGTGATTGTATATATTAATACTAATTATGAGGAAATAAATAAATAAATTTAACATAATAACAGGATATAAATAAGGAGAAAAGGGGAATTATCATTCAGTAACGGCATAAGTGATTAATATACAAAAGTAATGAAGTCGAATTGTAATTTCGATTTTGTGTCTTTTTCGGTTCCCACGAACTTAGAGTTTCGTGTGGTTTTGGGTTGTTATTTCCCAGGTGTAGCGCCATCTCAAGGCAGCACCCAAGCACATTTGGAAGCGCATACACTATAGCTCCAAGTTAAGGTTAGCGCCGGCTAGGCGGCGATCTTTAACTAACCCCTTTCTCTTTGTTTGTCTGGGGGATTAATTTTATTTCCGTCAATTTGGATCGACAAAGAAAAGGAAGAAGAAATATTATTGATTACAAGAAAGAGAAGCCTTAGCGATTATAAGAAGAAGAAGCCATATTAATTGCATGAAGAAGGCACCTTAAGAAGAAGATGATATATTAATTAAGTGGCTATAAGAAGAAGATGACATATTAAGAAGAAGATGTCATATTAATTATAAGAAGAAGATGCCATATTAATTATAAGAAGAAGATGCCACATTAATTATAAGAAGAAGATGCTATATTAATTATAAGAAGAAGATGCCATATTAATTAAGAGGTCATAAGAAGAAGATGCCATAAGAAGAAGAGGCTATATTGATTACAAGAAGAAGAAGCATAAAGAAGATTAGCCACAATAGAAGAATAATATTCTATAAAAGGATTTACAAAGATATTAACACTTGTATATAATTATTCAAGAATATAGTACGAATTGTACCCTCCGTAGTGGGTTAAATCTGTTGTTTCTTTTCATATATTCTTAGCGTTAGTAACCTTGGTCTGTGCCCAGAGTTATCTCATTGTTTCTATCCTGTGCTAAGCTGGCAGATGCTCACGCGAGGAACGTGGCATCCGTGGCGTATTGGTTAACACAGCTCTTCTTCCTGTCATTTTGCAGAATTCTATGAAATCAAATTTAAAATTTCAGTCATGGCTTCTAGCATAAGAAGCAATAGGATACGAAGATTGCACTATTTCCTATGAGAACTATTTAACTGTTAGCAAATTCTTTTTTCATTAATAAAGTTATTCATATTTTTACTTCATTTGCGAATTGATGATCGTATACCATGGTAGAGGTTATACCGTATAATTAAATATTATGTATAAATTAAAGCAGATCAACATTGATAACTTATCACTGTGATTCTTTCCTCACTCTTTGAATCTGAAATTTCTAGTCCAAAATTAGAAAAGAAGTCCACCGGTCCAAAAAGAAAGATTTGATTTGATTTTTAATCAGAGATATTTACCCACGTCTGACCAAATTTAGGACGTAAATACTAATGGACATAACGTCTGCTTGCTTCGATCGCATTATTCTATCCTCTCTCTGCCATGAAGGCCGATAGACAGTTTATGAATATGCATTCCAAATATCTACTGGAAGCATTGTTTATTAGTACACCGGGAATAGCCTTTATCGTATTCCGAGATATACGGTAGTAGAATAATTTTCACGATATCAGTGATTCCTTTTGGGGATATCCCTTCAACATTCGCATTGCGTTTGGTGATGGGTGCCAAGCGTTGAGCTGAATCCATACCTTAATTTAAAGGGGATGAGGTACCGTTTGCATGACGTGCACATTCATTTCAGTTCTATCATAAAGCTCTCTGGTATAACAAATACAGACACGTAGCCAGGAGGAGAGCTCAGGGGGCTGAAGTCTCCCCCCGGAAATCCCATATTTAAGTAATTTAAATAGTGTATTGTGGTAATAAACTTCTTTGTGAGGATTAAACATATTATATGATAAGTTGTAATATACTGAGAAATTCATCTTTAGGGCTTCTACTCTCCAATTTTTCGCCTTTAGATACCGACTGATGATAAGGGATGAGCACCCCTGAAAAAAAAAAATCTGTATTATACGTAGGTTATGGATGTCTCCTAAGGTTGCAGTTGTAAATCGGTTTTAAGATAATTATTAAGTTAGATAAAGCTTATTAAAATATCATTAATAAATTTGTTAAGGCTTGCATATATTTTTTATGTGTAATGAAAATATACAGCTCTTAAAGTAAAGTTTTCGCTAATCAGATCAGTTTTTGTATTTTCGTAACGGTCACTTCTTCCAAGCTTTCTTCATCCCATTCATGCTTTGCGCGGTTTGTGGGGTATTTAAATAAGAGATACTCCCATAGGCGCCCAAAATTCTAGTTTCCATCTGACTGTCGGTTCCTCGCGTCCCGTGAAGGAAACTCAATCCTTCGTTCTGAAGAAAACGCAAAAACAGAAGTGGTAACTAGGAGGAGGTCCAGGGGTTCAAGATCCCTTCCGGGGATCATACGGCTTTGAAAGAAAGTTCCAAAGATTTTTGCACTATTACTCATGATAATATGCATAAAGTATTAATCAGGAACTTTACTTTTATTATTATTCAATAAAATTTCAATTCTCTATTTTACACTAATTTACTCTTCAGGGTATTTATACAAATTTTAATAAGCTAGATAATGAATACGTGCTGTAATATGTCTATTATTTTACCATCTTTTTACATATTCATGTAATAATAATAATACAATATAAATTAATTTACATATTTTATTAATCATATTTAATTTTAATTAAATATCATTATCTTTAATCACATTATTATAATTATTATATTACAGTGAATATTTTTTTAATAATATATCTTATAATTATAATTATATATATATAATTATAATTATTATATATGAAACGCGTCTGACTACCATGCTAAAGGTCCCGGGTTCGATCCCCGGCCGGTTCAAATCCGGGAACTTTTCTAACGATGGAATCGGCCTCGGCGCCCACCCAGCGTCGAATGACATGGGTACCTGGGGGAAACCCTGGGGATGTAAAGGCGGTTAAGGGCGTGATGCTGATCACATCACCCTCACTCACGATCGGATCAAGAGAGTATGGGGCGTTACCCCCACACCCCCTATACGCCTTCATGGCGTGGTGCTAAGAACAAGGGACCACTTTACCTTTTTTTATTTCTATATATCCCAACAGGTATATCTCAATTCTTAAATGTTTAAATAGGGCCAGAGGTTTAGTAGCTGATCTTGTTGAAACCTTCAATTTGAATTTATGATGATGTATAAGATTGTAGGATACACTGTATTATTTTTAAATTATGTATTCAATTCTGTAATTTTGTATGACCAATTTTGACATAGTGATGTACCTGTGCTCATCACTTAAATAATAATAATTATTATTATTATTATTATTGAAACAATTGGTCGAAACCGCTCCCCCGAAATGTATTTCTAGATACGTGCCTGGTAACTAAGTCCTACATGTTTCTTGATAGTCTACTGCATGTAATAAATGCACCCTGTGGAATTCCTGAATCCTGGCGTTTACTGCCGCAGGAACACAGGCCTCTCTACAATAAATCCAATCTGGACCATTCTAGGCGCTTTCCTTCAGGTTTCACTCAAAAAACAACTAGTCGGTCTTCGGGGCGGAGTGAATAGCTCAGCGCGCTACGACGCCAGTGGATCCGGGTTCGAATCCCGGTTAGGTCATGGATATTAATTTTGTCGGGTGATATTACCGCATAGGGGTATTCCTTTAAAAAAGAAGTCGTTATGGAGTCTCACTAACATGCAAGAGACTCGAGTTAAATCCCCAGCTGAAGAGAACCGGGATGTTTTCCACCTGTCACATAAAGTGGGTACCTGGAGGAAACTCTCGGGGGTTAAGGCTGCCAGGGGCGTGGTGCTGATCACATCGCCCCCACCTTCGGCCCTGATCAAGAAAGTGTGGGGCCTAACTTCGCACTCCCTATAAGCGTTCATAGCGTGGTGCAGAGCACAGGGGAGCACATTACTTTTTTTACTTTACTTTAAGTTACACTTATAGTTACTTTTTTTACATATAAGCAGTTCGTGTCTAGTATTTTTGAAAAGAGGGGTTACGCATACTTTTTAAAGTATTGATTGATTGATTTAGTTTATTTTACTTCGCGTTTTGTGCCTCTTGGCTAATTTGCGAAGATGGGGATGAGAGATGAAATGATGAAATTGATGAATGGACATTCACAAACAACCAAGCCGGAGAGGGATTCGAACCCGGTACCCTTGGCGTCGCGGCGCAATGTGCTAACCACACGGCCCCAGGGTGCAGCACTTTTTAAAGTAGTCATTCCTCATTTTACCACCTTCTGCTGCATTGGGGGTTCTCTTTTTTAAGGAATTATGGGCGGGGGGACGTTAGGACTTACAAAATCCATCTTGAGCACTCCACTGTATATAAGGTGTAACTGGAAGAACGTTGTTTCAAAAAATGTTTTTCGCCCTTGACCACCTTAAGTTAAATTTACTTTTCGTGAAGTAGTCATTAAAGACAATAAAATGAAAATGGAACAAAATAGTCCTTCCCACGTAAACAAGGAAATGCTTTGCAAGTGTTACATCCGGAGACTGCATAAGTTACATGCAGTGGACTATCGAGAAACATGTAGGACTTACTGTGAATGATTACGTCCCACAATTTGACTTCAAGTGTTACGTTTGGAACAGCCTGTCCTACTTTTCGCGTACAGTGATCTGGTAACCATAGCAACGATACTTCACCATCCCATTTGTTTATGCATGTTACAAAAAGAGGGAAGAGCATTCATCTTGCGGGAATCACGTATCCCGTAACCGGTACTTTCGCGTTCTAGCTCGGAGAGACTTTCGCTTTAAGGGAGCAACGGAGGGACCTCCTGGCGCTGTTCCCCGCCTCACCGAAAGGGATCCCCCAGTCAATGCAGGTTTCGGTTAGCCTGTATATTATTGAAGGTCGATGATAGGATTTATCGATTCCTGTTACACAGGACGTGAGAAAGAGGGAGGAAGATCCTTGGCATCTCTTTTTCCCTCTGTCTCCCAATCTGCAGGCACCGAGATCTGCCGAGGGCGCCCGAAGGCAGGAACCCCCAAACGGTTGCGAACATCGATCCACTCGTGTGACTTCGGTGGTCGATTTCGGAAGCGGGACGGAGGGAGATCGGTTTACTCCAGATACGATAAACAAGGATGCGTGTGTACGTATGCTGGGACGACGATGCTTTCTTGAATTCCCAACAATGCATGGAAACTTCGGCACGTGGAGGGGAAGAGCTATTGCTCTTTGCTTACTGCTCCGGGCCACGGAGGAAAGATTCCTCCGCGAGGATGAACGTCAGAGCAGAATGAGGAACACAGCATCCACTCTTCGTCTTCTCTCATATTCGTACATATATGAATATATTTGTTGATACCCGGAATTCTAATGCGCTTGGAGTGCAAGTTCGTATTAAGTTAATACAAACTGTTGGCGTTTTCTGTAAATAAACAGTTTTAAGATACGTTTTAGACCCGGATTTGCGTAAGTAGCGGTACATGGCTAAAAGCGGTGGTCTAGTAGGTAAGGTGTCTGACTACAATGCGGGAGATCCGAGGTTCGGTTCCTGGGGTGGGTGATCTAAGATCGGAATTTTTCCGGCCTTGTCCCCGCATAAAGTGGCTCTGAGGCACACCCAGACTTAAACCTGGATCAACCCTGGGGGTAAAGGCGGTCGGTGCTGATCACACCACCTCCAAAATGGCATGCTTCCTCTAATTGTGGCTTCATGTTATGGTACTATATACACGGGGAACTTTACATTTACCTTACGTGGCTAACATCGTCACGCTAACTCTACATTCACTTTCAGTTGAAATTATGTCAGACGCTTTTTTATATTTTTCATCTATTTTCTACATTTGAAATATGTTGTGACGCCTTTCAAATTTTCCGCATTCACTGTAAGTAAATGTAAATGTACCTACAATATCATAACTTCATAATGAAGCAAATTAAAATAAAAAATGAAGTATTATATATATTTATAAATTTATACATATTACGTTTAACGCCGGCCCCTGTGGCGGAGTAGTTAGCACGTCGTGCTACGTGCCAGGGTTCGAATCCTGGCCTAGACATGGATATTTGTGAGTGTCTATTCATCAATTTAATCATATCATCACTCATCCCCATCTTCGCAAATTAGCCAAAAGTGGCACAAAAAGTGAATTAAAATAAACCAAATCAAATCAAATCAAAAATCAAATATTAAGTTTAACATTTATAATGTCGTGCATGCCACATGGCTTTCAACTTTTTTGCACCTGGTACTATATATATCTCCATCTGTGATAAACTATGAGATATCATGAGTAAGAATGGATCCAAGATTAGGGCCATTTATAACCGGAAGGAGGTCACATCATTCGAGACTTACCGACACGAAACTAGGCAATTATACACAGATATACTTAAAACTGACACATTAGTAAATCCTCATCTCGTTCGAGACTTGAGTAGATGATACGGAAATATCGAATAATTAAAATGTCTTTGCTAGGAGACTTATTCAGGCATACAAAAGAGGTTCTCTCTAATTTGTAGTGATTATATGAAATTCTGCAGGTGGAAAATACATTTGTAGTCTATTTTAACAAGTTTTTTTTTAAATACTGGATATATTTTTTAAGGGTCGTAATAAAACGGAATAGAGAATTTGCCTAGGAGACCAACATCGACAGTAGAGTCTAGATATGGCGCCATGCACGAGACACGCCTCCTCCTTCACTAGACGACGACAAACCTTCGCAAAATATCAGAGATCTCCATACAACTTGCTTGTAAGGAGATACTACTATTTTCAGCTCTGCGTTTAGTACTAGCAAAAAATAAAGCGGACGCATCTACACTGAATATTGTGCAACATACTTGTGGAATAGAGCACCGTTTTCAAACAGCAGCGCTCTTTACTACCCTAAACCTTTCTGATGTAGAAACACATATTTACTTTTGAATACAAATTCATCCGGCATGTAGTTGTTTTACTTTGATAATATAAATGTATATAATATATAATATAATAATCGTAATCGTAATCATCTCTAGATACGTAATCTGAAAAATGTTTGTTTTGTTTGATCTATTGATCGACAATTTTTGAATGCTTTGGCATGTAAGGCCATTTTGCACCCTTCCATGAATGTTCCATTCTGGTTTTCATGCATGGCTTTAATCAACGACGGCTGTCTCTAATCCTAAAAACGTATTTTTCGAAAACTTTAAACGTATTTTTTCAAATTTTGAACTTATTTTTCAAAACGAATTGAAATCATACAACTTATATGGGCTTAGAAAGGAACTATTTGCTCCAAAATTCTCTATCAAAATCTTTCTGACTCGCAAAAAAAACAATCGAATGTAGAAAACACACCTTGAAGGAACTTTTTTTAAATGTTCAAATCTCAATTTCTTTCTCGTACTTTTACGAGGTATACGTAAGAGAAAACATACTGACTCAAATATAAGAAACCGAATGTTGTCACTTTTCAATATAGTTATTTTGATAACTCCGACATTTCGTATGGGTACTGAATACAAATAATTTGCATTCCTAACAGCGTACAGTGGTTTTATTTTTCTTATTTCCGACAAATTCATGGCTGCCGTGTTGTGATTTGAGCTAGGAAACGTCTCGCGCAGGGTACTGAATGCCGCCAAAGGGTGACAGGTTACTTGAGGGGCGTGTAAGCAACTGAAAGAACGACATAAAAAAGGCGCCAATGCCTCTATGTTTTCGGGGGAATAGTGAAGATAAGTTACCTAGTGCTTTCCCGACCATTATTGCGCTGGTAAGGAAAATAATTCCAAATTTTAAAAAAGGCGGCTCGCAGTGCCAAAATTAAAGAAAACGATTCAGTTTTGTCATTGCATCCTCGTCCAGATCTTCCACATACAAATGATAAAGTAATTTACTAGTCAAAATGTACTATTCGATCACGTTGATTCTCTCTACGACGCAGTTCATGTGTTTCAGGTGTGAAAAGGGTGAGCCTTCCACGTAGGACACCCAATTGTCAACCACAATTCCACATAGTACACCCCTGGACTGCATTTTACTGACTAACGAGACTCTGGCGTCTGTGTTTTGTCCTTAGTTGTGCTTAGTGTCCCTTTACAGCCTAAGCTTTTAACCTAAGTCAGAATATTTTAAGAATTTAGTTATAAGACGTTACAGTTATATTATATGTTATGGCAAGGGGCTGAACCTCGTATAACGTGAAGGGTGCAAAAAAGCCTAAGTGCTTACGTACCCAAAATTTGAAATTCAAATTCAAATCCATGTGTTTCACTCATACTCCACACGGAAGTTTTCACAGGTCTGTACTTGCAACGCATGCCTCCTTCACAGTCACAAAATGACACGGTCACTTATTTTACTGTTGCCACAAACATTCACGTATGTTTTTATACGTATCGCTACCCTTGCACCACATCCACACGCTGGACTCCAAAATCTGACACCCCCTATGGTATGGGGGAGTATGAGGGGGTCCTATTGAGTGCATACATGAAGCTGTGGACAGATTTTCATTAACCGTTTTTCTGTCCCAAAAGTACTCTGCTGTAGAATAATGGAGTGAGCTGGTCATCACATTGACACAGAGGATAGTGTGAAAACATCAAACGAAGAAACCAAGAAGACTTATAAAAGTTATGAAACCTCCAGAAACAAAACTAAATGCAAATTTTACACCAAGCGTTTCAAATTTTTAGAGACCTGAATGCTTATTATTCTGCAATGGTTGAGACGGAGGAGCAGCCTTCTGATTTATTTATGAGGAAGAAATATGAAAATGATCTTCTCTGGAAGCAAAGGAGCGGTTAACGTTGTAAATATTGACGACGTTTGGCGTCTCGCACTTCAATAAATCACATGGAAGAGTGAAGTGCGTATATATTGCTTCCGATAGAAGGAAAAGGCAAGGAAGTGAGGAATTGGGTGGGAGGAAGAGAGACACAAATAATGATAACAGTTTTATTGCGAACAGATCAGAAAGAAGTGTTCGTCTTCTTATTTTGTTCCGTATCGATCCTAACTTCCTGCCGCAATTTGAAGTGTTTGCAGTTTTGGAGAACGAAAGTAAGATACTATGCTGTCATGGACGTTGCAAGAGGAAGGGGCTTGTAACGGTTAAACCACCCTTCCTGGAAACTGACACCATACAATGACCGAAGTGGAAATTCCTGGCTGTGCGGATGCTTGGTCGAAGGTAGGTGGAGGGATGTTTGTATGGTTCAACATGGATACAGTGCAGTAGGCGATGAGATGATTTGTGGATATTTTGTTAACTGGGGGATAATATCCATCCGTGTTCTCCCCACCTCGAGCACTGGTATCATATTATATATTTGTTAAAAAGAAAACAGCTACAGTTGATAACAGAAATGAAGTATACCAGCAGAATAACCTAAGGAATAAATGAGCTACCTTGAAATATTGCGTGTAAAATGCAAGAACCAAGTTAGAACCTTAGAAGTCTTATCACGTTGTAGCACCAAATCAAAGGAATAAACGATCTTCCTAGTTTTCGAAATTCTCAATATGAGATTTTTATGAGAGATAACAGAAAAATTTCCTTAAAATTTCAAGTCTTTTCTTCAATGATGTACAAATGTATTTTTACATATTACGTAACTGTTTGTAATGTTTAAATAAAGGGAAATGTTGTCCTGGATATTCACTCATATCAAATAGAAGAGTCTCTCTAAATATATAATACTAATAATAATAATAATACAGCGATAAGAATATGATAGTTTATTAATATTATAATTAAAGAATGTTACTTGCTTACTCTTATTATTATTATTATTATTACTATTATTATTATTATTAATATTATTACTATTTCAACTATTCAATTTTGTGAACGACTTAAACCTCCTACAAAATATCTGGCGACACCCGTATATTCATTGATCAAATAGATAACGAACGAAGCAGTGAGCCTTACCCACGATTGTAACTTTAAAACAGTGGTTCCGTAGTCTGGACTAATCCGTCGTCGCCTTGTAATCAAGGAGTCTTGGGTTCGATCCCCGTTGGAGGCACATAGTGGTTCGGATCTCACTTTAAACTGTAGGTCCAGTCCCGATTAGCCTTACTGGGCATAAAGGGGACTTATAACACCAACTCAACCCAACTCTTACTAATCAGTTGCAGAGCACATCTTAGTTTGTGTGTTGTGTTGGAACTTCTGCATGAGGGGAATAGTGGATCACGGACACAAATTTCAACCGAAGAGGGCTAAGCGTAAATTCAGCATGACCTCATAAAGGTACTTGTCAAAGTTTATAAGCTGTTAACTTTAAGCTAACACATCATGGACCGATTCAAATTTGTTCAACTGTCATTGTCTACTTTCGTGTCCAAAATTGCAGAACATTGTTGCACCCAACGAACTCGAGTCGGATACATCCCGTGCTGCTAAAGCTTCTGCAAGTGCAGAGTCCCCTCACGTGCGTGCGCGAAGGTTGCTAAAGAATCCACCCTCTACGAGTTGACCCTGATGAGCACGGGGAAGATTTCGGCCTTCCCTTTAATACACAAACACAGCAACAAGCAACCTTTGACAACGTTGCTACACGTCAGCTGATATTCATCCTGCAACGTTCACATCGGAACTGAGTTTGACACCCGCTTCAGCGTAGATACCTATTTTTATAAATAGCTCCGAAGGTCAACCGCCAGTACAAAATGCGTTCAATCGGAATAGTTATCCAACAATAACAAAGTAGCCTAACCACCCCCGTGGCGGAGTTGTTAGCACATCGCGCTATTTCGAACAAATAGCGAAGTAAAATAAAGCGGGATACTTTTGTATTAACAATATGAATACTAACTAACTAACTAACTCTCTAGCCTTCATAAACCCGAAGATTTATGGCTGCAGCCACACAAGCCTTCCACCTGTCCCTATCCTGGGCAAGATCAATCCAATCTAACCGATTTCCTTTTGGTCCATCTCAACGTTATCTCTCCATCTTCGCCTTGGCCTTCCTACAGGTCTCTTACCATCAGGTTTCCCAACAAGAATCCTCTAAACTCTCCTTTCTTCTACCATTCGTGCAACGTAGCCTGCCCATCTAAGTCTTCTTCATTTAATTAATCTAATACACAATTTCGTTTTGAAATCTTGTCACCATAATTTGCCCATTGAAGAGCCCATTGGTCGACGGAACCCACCATCCAGAACAGAATACGGCTAAGGTAAACGTCCCAACTGGGTCTGAAAAGACCATCCTCTGACGAACAACCTTAGCCGCAACGAAACAGAGCAGTTACAATTGAATTACGTGAAAATGTTCATGTCCCGGAGAACCACGCACCACGAAAGGGGTTGGGAATCACGACTCAGCTGAAAATTGAGAGCCAACAATCTGAAAATTGAGCCATCAGCTGCAACACCACGTGGGCCGTAGCGGTCATAAAATGGCGCCCACCGGAGGGCTTGAGTATGCATACTAACGCTTCCCCAGCCAAAAATTGAACTCAGTTGTTAGGGAAAACGCTAATGATATTTTCCTTAATGCCTCAGATCAAATATGTAAGGCCTAAATAGCGGTTGCGGACAGGCTATAAAGTATTAACTTACTTATAGGCTACAGGTAATCTGTGAACCACAACGAGAGCGTGACTTCCATGCTTAGCACTACACTACACTCCATAACATGGTTTTGGTCCTTTTTCTTTCAGTTATAATGAGAAAACACACGCGGTGATTATTTTGTACATGTTTGTATTCTGTCCTCTAATCAGGAACTGCATTTAAATAGTTATATTTTTAGAATAATGAACTTCACGATTCCTTCCAGTTGAAGGGCCATTTGCCTTCCCCAAAAATGTACAATGGAGAATTCATGGTTCGTACACTGATTCAAGCGTAATTAATATAAGTGTAGAGTTACTATTCTTAATTTTTACCTTATTGTCTAATATGAAAACTCTACAGCAGCTCGTCTTGTTTGTGAAGGGCAGCGAGCGGTTCGTGCAGTGCCAGTTTCCAGCCTGCACACCGCACCTCAAAACCAGTAAGCCGGCTTCCGTTGCAGAGTGGTTAGCACATCGCGCTTCGACGCCAGGGGTCCTGGGTTCGAATCCCGGCTTGGGCATGGATGTTTGCGAGTGTCAATTCATCAATTTCATCATGTCATCTCTCATCCCCATCTTCGCAAATTAGGCAAAAGTAGCACGAAAAGCGAAGTCAAATAAAGCAAATCAATCGATCAAAGACGAAGATGAAGGACAGATGGACCTGAAGGAATTTAGTACGGATGGTCAAGATTGGATTTATATTGCCCAGCTAGGGAGACATGGAAAGAACCAATGGACCTTCCGGATTTGAAATTTGAAAGAGTTAATTACTTCGAGCACAATGAGAGACAGAAAAAAAAGCTTACGATGTATTAAATATAAGCTGCAAGTTGAAATGAAAAATACATGAGCAATTTTTAGTTTTAAGTATCACCAAACATTTGGTTTGTGTCTAATTATTTATGTACTTTCACTACAAATATTCGTAGTAACATTACTCTTTTGTGATTTATGTAATATTCAAATTTACATATTAATATCTAAAGTAATTTAGTGGTAAATATTTAAACATCCTATTATTAGAAGTGAACTCTGTAGCCCTGCATATACTATTTTCGTATTATATGTATGCCTTCCTGCTTCTGCCCAGAGATCATGTTTTCAGGTTGACCACTTGTGGAATGCAGATTCAAACTTCCTGCAACGTCCTACAGGTGTCGTGAGAGTCAGCCACATCTGTCACACTGTTCTCTGGCATTTTTCACATGAGGTGTTGGCGTTATCGGATGACGATTTGGATTTCAAGAAAATATTTTTATTCTAAACATTTCACAGCAAATGGAAACAAAGTTCTTTCTCGTTTACTTACAGTAGTTACCAGGAAGAGGGTTTCATTATCCCTGGATATTGATATGGTTCATCTCGAATTAAGAAAACAAAATACCTTTTTATTGCTATTAATTTATAATAGCAATATAGTTCAGATTCAAGTGGAACAAAAAATGTGAAAAAAGATGTTGGATCAAAAAATTGAGTATAAAATATATAGGTCAAAACTCTCATGTTTTCATATTCTACTGATTAATCCAAAGATTAATGGTTTTATGAAGCTTTCAGAATTTCAGATATTAAGATTTCTTTTTGAGAAGTCAAACAATGCAACTTATAACCAAAACTTCAACCTAACTTTATCAGATTTCTTTTGAACAAGACAAAAGTTAATAACAAGATAAAGTAATATAAAAAATAAGGAAATCAGTCGTTTTGGATAATTATCAATCACTCCTCTGGTGGATCGAGTAGATGCGTCTCGCCGAAAGTATATTATAATAATAATAATACTTTTCAAAGAAACAACTATTTATCATTATTATATTACTTTATAATGGACTCTAGACATGCTTATTGAACGTAGCATTACAAGGAGTAATTAAAAATATAGACAAAAGAGGAACAATATTCACCAAATTAAACCAGATTGATGCATACGCTGATGATATAGCGATCATAACTAGAAGAAAAAAGATTTAAAATTAAAGAAAACATAAAAGACACTTGAAGAAGCAAGTGAAAATTTGGACTCCAATTAAATATTAATAAAACTGAATTTATGCTGTTGACAACAAAACAATACAGAAAACATTACAATATACTCATAATAGGTGACAAAATACGAACGTTTGAGTACTTCGGATAATTAACGATCAATATAACATGCATGACACAATAAGAGAAATAATAAAGCACAAAATAAAGCTTACAATGCCAACAATGAGTGTTCTTAAAGAGTAAACTGATAAGCAGAAATACCAAATTATTGATGTATAAAATTATAATAAGACCTGCACAATATAGACAATGAGCCTATAAGACGAATAATTTCTAAGAACTACGAAAAACTGATAGAAGCATAATCAGAAAAATATATGAACTAAGCAAGAAAGGTGATAATTGAAGATCCAGAAATAATGAAGAGATAAGTGCCATCTAAAACCAAAAAGATATAGTAAAATTAATGAAAGCAAAGAAAGGTGGTTGGCTGGGCCACATATAACGTACGAACAGAGAACAGATAGAATGCCACGAAGGATCAAAATGAAGATGGCATCATTGTGTAACACAAGATCTCGAAAGAATGGTTGGAGGGAGATGATGATGGTACTAGAGATGCTTGGAGGCTGATCTGTACGATCAGCCTCCAAGCAAATCTTGCCCACAGCTGTAAGCTAAGGTAATAATAATAATTGGGTCCCGCTTGAACAAATTGGTAACTTTCTCGCCTTTGGTGGAAGATGTTCCGGGTTCGATTTTTGGTGATAGTCCTCGAAATATCAGCGTTGACCCAGAATCGTTAGGACAACTGGTGTGTTGTTTGAATAGAAGCCAGTAAACCGTGGCAATAGGACCCGATGCGCTGACCACATGTCAACCATGGAAATATCTGCTTTGCCACCAGAGGCTGTTGCGTCATGAAGTTTTGTTAAACTATTTAATAATTATTATAATTTGACTATAATTATTTATCCTATTATCAATTCTGTGTTAACGGTCTCACCTTACCCTCCTCTCTAAAATTTCTGGAGAAGCTCATGCTCTGTTTTTTTTATCTTGGACGGATTCGTCTTTGGCAGACTATAACCGAAGCTACGGTAAGACCGCCTTGTTTAAAGCCTTCGTTGTGTGATATCGCGTCGGTGGCTGAATACATTATGTTGGACATGAGTCTCACACTGTCACATATTTGATTCCTGATTTGGACATGGGTGAGACTTTCCCTTCATCAATCAATACCATGTTATCATTCCCATCTTCCCGATTTTATTAAGGAGTCGGTAACGCGTCGTAAGAGGAAAATACACACAGGCTCTTGTGGAATTCCATAACGTATACATAATCAATGTATTCATTAATGGAAACTTTAAGAGTAAATTTATGTTAGTAGTATATGTAATGACTACGAAACTAATCATATGTACCATCGTTGTTGGATTGCTATTTGTGGAATTTAATGCATCTGATGCAGGGGCGGCGCCAGGGGAGCGCGAGGGAGGGCTTGCTCACCCCTTAATTTTCTTCCGCACCGCCTTCAGCACCCTCTACGTTCATCTGAAAACACTAATCCTAAGAGTGTTATATTAATATCATGTCGTCATATTTATTGAGCGCCGAATGTTAGGTACTGAAGTAAGACCGTTATTATTATTGTATGCAACAGGCAAGTACTGAAAGAGATGCCCATATACTACATACTTTCCTGTACTGGCGGCAGCCTCTATAAATATAAGCGGCGGCCTTCATTTCTTTCGTCAGCATTGTTGTTAAGAATTTTTTCTTTTGTTTCTTCAAGTGATCTGTTTGTGGTTTTCGATAATTGCCTGTGACTTAGTGTGAGTTATGCTTTTTTTCCGTTGTTGATAAACGGTTTATTTTCCGCCTGCTTTGTTCTTCCTCGCACTGGAGCAAGTATTTCAGCTGCTTTCAAGGTATCACTAGGTCGTGCTCGGGAAATTATTTAATGCTAGTTGTAACGTGAAGGGTAGTTTTCTTGCTTATATTTTCTATGTATTCCACGTAGCATGTCTAGTAAACCTACCATTTCTGGCTTTTTCAAAAACTGTTAGGAAGAGACCTAATGTTCAAGAAGAAATTTTACTTTTCGTTCTTGAGGATAGTGCGGCAGATGAAATTTTAACGAAGACGAAGTTGCTGTGCACTTCGCGTTTTGTCCTGAAGTGGCAGACGGAAGGTATAATGTACTATGTATTTTGTACATCCAGGGACGGATTAACCTATGGGCAACTGGGGCAATTGCTCCGGGGCCCCCACCAAAAGGAAGCTGGGAAGGGCCTCCATAAAAAAAAAAAAAGTTTTAACCATCTGGCTATGCTTGTGAAAAATTACATAATAAGTTGTATTTTAAAAATCAAAAAGCTTCAATATTATTGTATGTCTACACTCTTCTGGATCAGAAGAGTACAATAAGGAACACTCACGTCAGCGGGTGAACGTCCGACTGAATCCTCTTGACTATGAAAATGAACCTCAAATCCACATCTCGCCTAGTGAACATTTCAGAGCGGAACGTTTTCTACCAGTGATTGATCAAATCACCTCATCACTCGCAGACAGGATTTTACCATAAGAAACTGTCGCAAATGAACTTGCAGTGGAAACTCCATCACAAATTACATCTGCAGCTCGCGAGCATGCGAGCATCTACGAGGAGGATCTGGAACCCTCGCTAGAGAATGTGCTGATACAGTTTGCACACCTAGTAATGTCAAACATCAGGATGACATCTCAATGGCGTCTATGACGTCTATGTATAATATTGTATGTAAGGACCCGTTCCACAGTACATTTCCCAATGTTGAAATTCTCTTTAGAATATATTTGGTCTTAATACTCGTAGTAACAAACTGCAGCAGAGAAAGATCTCTCTCAAAAATGTAAATAGTTAAAAACAGGCTTCGTGCTGCCATGGGACAGGATAGCTTATCCAATCTTTGTTTATTAAGGACTGAACATGAACTTCTTCGTGAATTGGATTTGATTGATTGATTGATTTGGTGTTTAAGTCCACTTTATGCACAGTAAGGCTAATCGGGATTGGGATCCGAACCACTTTGTGACTTCGTTGATATAGTAGAAACGGCAAGGAAAGTGTCTACTACAAGGTGATTTTCTTAGCCAATAGCTTGAGTTTTAAATTAAACAAAGTAGGATTTTTTGTGTTAAACTTTTATTGATACTTGTACGTTTTATGTCCTCAATTTTTAAAGATAACATCCCATAAATGAACACCATTGGAATTGATGGAAATTTGGGCTCTTTTTATTGCGTTTTCCAAGGTGTTGGAAATCTGCGGGGAAATGTTTTCAATTTCATGCTGAATATTGTCCTTTAGTTGCTGTAACGTCTCTGGCTTATTCACATAAACCAATGACTTCAAATATCCCAAAAGGGTGATTTTATTTTGTATTTCACTACATAGCTATTTCCATAAGACTGCAATGTGTATCTCAATGTTTACACTGTATGATCAGTTTCTTGGAATATAAGACTTCATACATATCATCATGGACGTCCAGGGGGAGGTCAGGGGGGGCACAGCTTCCCTGGAAAATGAATGTCAATTAAAAGTTATATATTTGACACATATAATTTAATTTCAGTCAGTAATTTGTGTTAATCGGTGGCGGTAATTAGAGGTGCAGTTGCCCCCCGTTTTTTGTTACTTTTGCCCCCGCACTATGCTAAACCACTGAAAAGTAAACTGTCCTTGCCCCCTCCCAGTTTTGGCACCTTGTTCCTCCAGTTTTGAAAGGTTGCATGCGTGTTTCATGGTTTCCTTATTTTCAGCATCACACACCCTAAATTTCTTTCCGCACCCCCTCAGCACCCCTAGATGATTAATTCTGGGGTCGCCGCTGATCTGATGGCATATTTGAATATGGTATCCCGTGCTATTAACACCACAAATAATCATGCATATTGAGTTAACAATGTACTCCAAGGAAAGGGCAGAATATCCGAAATATAGAGCAAAGTAGATGGTGTTTGCGTTCCGGACCGTGCAGGACCAAAACTGAATGTAGAACCTGTCCGGCTGTGAAGGACCAGAAATGAATGATGATCCAAACCGGTAGGATCTAAATGTAAGTGAAATTGTAGGTACCACTTACATCTCTCTGGTATGGATTGTGTCGCTACAGGGCAAAGTTCACCGCGATCCTCTTGGTAGTTGTAAAGAAAACACAGGCACACACACTGATAACTATAACTATGTATTATAAGGTACATGCACATAACACTTGATTACACTTCCCATGCACTCCTGTCTAGGGGAAACTGTTTACACGAAGTTGCAGCTGGGGTTACAACAACGCGCCACTAATGAAACGTAGCCACGTTGGGCTTACGGTATCCATAATTGTCCGCGACGGTTTCTGGCTGTGTCCCGAGTGGCCTCTCTACGCACACTGGCTGGAAGTAACTACCGCGCTAAGATGGCGGCAACTAGACACCGCGCTAAGATTGAATTAGCCAATGGGAGTGCAGGTTACTTAAGGCATTTGAAATACACAAATAAACAATTGAAGCTATATGCAATATAAAATATATAAAGAAAGAATAAACATGGTTACTTTTATAGATAAATCTCCAACATACTCCCCCCGTTGGAATGTTCACATTCAACCTAACACTAGGGGATACATTGTCAATGTTTTAGCTCATGGAGCGTCTTCTTCCCAATGTGGTAAAGGCACAATTTTGCTTAATGCTCTCTTGTAGACTCCGTCTCTAGTACGAACGGTGACTACGCGCACTAGGTTATCCCTTCCCGGAAACACTTCTTGGATGACGCCGACTCTCCACGAGAGTGGTGGAAGATTGTCCTCCTTTAATAGCACTGGTGTGCCAGGCTTCAAATTCGACTGAACGGCTGTCCATTTCTGTCGCTGCTGCAGGCTATGCAGGTAGTCCTGAGACCACTTCCTCCATACTCGCTGCTGGAACTGCTGTATGCGCTGCCATCTGGATAATCTGTTGGCAGCCAGATCTGTAATGTTTGGTTCAGGAAATGAGGTTAGAGGACCTCCGATAAGAAAATGACCAGGGGTAATGTAGCTGAATTCATCATGAGAATCAGGGAGTGTGGAAAGAGGACGGGAGTTGAGGCAGGCCTCTATTTGGCATAGCAGAGTTACTAGTTCTTCGTATGTTAACACGGCGTTTCCTGCTACTCTTCGAAGATGGTATTTCATAGACTTCACTGCACTTTCAAAAATCCCGCCGATTGATGGACTGCGTGGTGGAGAATACTTCCATTGGAAATTCTCTTCTGCTGCAAATCTGTTAATGTCCTTGTTGAATTCTTGTGATTGAAAGAGTTTACGTAATTCCTGCAATTCATTTTTAGCACCATGGAACGTCGTAGCATTGTCGCTAAAAATACTTGCACACTTTCCTCTTCTCGCGGTGAACCGTAGTAGAGCTGCGATGAAGGCTTGTGATGTCAAGTCTGAGACAATCTCTAGATGCATTGCCCTTGTGGCAAGACAAGTGAAAACTGCAATGTAGCATTTTCTTGTGGATCTGCTTCTTGCGGCTCCGGTCTTGATGTGGTATGGCCCTGCGTAATCAACGCCTACGTGATGGAATGCCTTGCTGGGTCTCACTCTACTGGAGGGTAACTGCCCCATCAGCTGCTGGGCGGCTGAAGCCTTCAAACGATAGCATATGTTGCACTGATGAATGATCTGTTTGACCACCTGTCGTATGCGAGGTATCCAGTATTTCTCACGAAGTGATGATATGAGAAGCTGTGGACCAGCATGCATAAGTCTCTTGTGTTCTGATGCTATCAGAATTTTCGCGAAATGACTCTTCGGATGAAGAATAATTTGATGCTTGCTTTGGAATTCCAGTTCACTGTTTTCCAATCTTCCTCCGACACGAATTACTTTTTCATTATCGAGAAATGGATGAAGGTTCCTCAAAATGCTTTTGTTGTGTACTTGCTGCTTGTCAGACAAATCTTTGATTTCCTGAGAGAAGAATGCGCGTTGTGTTATCTTGATGCAGGCAAGTGTGGCGCCTTGAATTTCAAAGGTGGTAAGGTCTTCACTCCTTTTCTCTCTTGAGTTTCTGCAATTGCTGACGAACCTTTTGCAGAGTGACACTACTCTCAGTAGCTTGGATAAACTTGAATATCTAGATATGATTTCTTCTTCAGTTGTTACATGAGTGACCAATGTGGTAGCTGCTACCTTACGCTGCTCTGGAATAGTGTTGTCGTCTGGACGGAATGCTAAACTGGATGATGGCCACTGTGTCTCCTCTTCTTGGAGCCAGGTGGGTCCGTGCCACCAAAGCTGAAGTGATCTGATAGTTTTTGCATCGACTTCTCGTGAGATCAGATATGCAGGATTGTCTTTTGACGGAACGTGCTTCCAATCACTGACCTGTGTGAGTTCCTGTACCATAGCAACCCGGTTGGCAACAAAAGGTTTCCATTTACTGGCTGGTGACGCCAGCCAAGCTAGGACGATTTTTGAGTCGGTCCATAGGTGAATGGTGTCTATACATAGACGCAGTATGGACAATGCTTTGTGTACCAGTTTGGCTAGTAGAACTGCCGCACATAATTCCAAACGTGGAAGAGTGGTTCTCTTCACCGGAGCCACCTTGGACTTTGAACACAATAAGTTCACACTTATGTGACCCTCTGAATCAATTGATCTTACGAAGAGAACACTGCCATAGTTTCTCTCTGATGCATCAGAGAAACCGTGAATTTCAACTTTATGGATGTCTCCTGGAGCCAAAACGAAGCGTGGTACTTTTACTTCGTTAAAACATGTGAGCTGCGAATGAAGATGACGCCATGTTTTCTGCAAATCTATAGGAAGCGGATCATCCCATCCTACATTGTGGAGCCATAACTGCTGCAGGAATGACTTGTATGTTATCACCACTGGCGATATTAGTCCGATTGGATCGAACACTTGTGCAATTATGCTGGCAACTTGGCGCTTTGACAAGATCTTCAACGAGCCTACATCCACTGTTGTGGAGACCTTGCTGTCCATGAGAAATTCGTCCGTGGATGGGCGCCATGAAATTCCCAATGTTTTTGTGCCTTCTGTGTCGAATTGCACTAGATCCTGTACTGCCTTCAATTCTTCTGGAATAGATTGCAACACTGCCTTGCTATTGGAGCACCATTTACGTAGATTGAATCCTCCCTTCTGGAGTAATTCTGTGAGACTTTCACGCAGCTTTATTGCACCTTCAATGCAATGATTTCCTCCCAGAAAATCGTCAACGTAGAAGTCATGTGTCAAGACATGAGTGGCTACTGTGAAATTTGATGATTCATCTTCTGCCAACTGCTTGAGGCATCTTGTGGCCAAGAATGAACTTGAAGTTAATCCATAAGTGACTGTGTTCAAACTGTAAAAATGAATTGGTTCGTCACGTGATGCTCTCCATAAGATGCATTGAAGTGGTCTGTCTTCTGAATGCATGTTAATTTGCCTATACATTTTAGCCGTGTCTGCAGTCAGTGCGATTTTGTGACTACGAAATCTGAGCAGGATTGAAAACAATTCTTCTTGTATCGTGGGACCAATCATTTGTATACTCTTCAACGATTCCCCCGTAGTTGTGTGCGAGCTTCCATCAAAAACCACTCTTAAACGTGTAGTTTTGCTTGATTCCTTGATCACACAGTGATGTGGAATGTAGTACCTTGTCTCCTTGTCTCTGGATACATCTTCCAATGTCCCAATTGGTTGCATGTGTTTGAGTTGTTGGTACTCGACCATGAATTCTGTGTACTCTCTTTTCAATTCCACGTTCCGATCAAGTCTTCTTTCTAATTGGTTAAATCGTGAAATCGCTGTTTGCAGAGAATCCCCAAGAACGGATCTGTCCTTCTTCAAGGGTAGCTTGACTGTGTATCGACCTTCTCGATCACGAGATGTAGTTTCCTGGAAATGTTTTTCACAGGCGATTTCTTCTGGCGAGGCCAACTTATCATGGAATTCCTCCAAATCCCAAAATCTCTGTAAATGGAAATTGACTGTATCTTCTGTGCGAACAAAGAATGACTTCGAAGGTCCGTTCGTAGATGGTGCATTGGGAATCCTTCCTGCTACAATCCATCCAAATTCAGTGTTTTGCAACGCTGGATAGTTTCCTGGTCTTGAAAGTTTTTCTGGCTTGAGAATCGTGTAGAACACATCTGCAGACAGAAGTAGGTCAATGTTGCCAGGTGTATGGAAGCTAGGATCTGCTAAATGTATGTCACTCGGAATTCCCCATGTGGAAGTTTCGAGCCTCTGCGCTGGCATCGAACCTGTGATGTTTGGCAAGATGGAACAAGATATATGCATGGTGAATCCACTTATGCTGGATTTAATCTGCGTCTCCATGGTGTGAAAGGCTTGGACTGTAGCTTCATTTATCCCTTGGATAGGTATTCGGCGTTTTTGTTTCTTGATGCGTAGCTGCTGAGCAAGATGCTCTGTCATAATATTACTCTGCGAGGCTCCATCCAAAAGTGCACGACATGGGAGCCACTCGCCGTAAGCGTTCTTGATTTTTATGACTGCTGTGGCTAGGAGAACTTGCGAAGTTTCTCTGTTCTTGACAGAACAATATGTTGCTTTAGTCTGGGCATCATTATCCTGAAAACGAGTATCATCGCCTACTGCCGATTTACTTCTGGATTTACTGGACTGCTTCTGTGTTTGACGTTCCCTGTTGTTCTTATCTTCATGAAGAAGGGAATTATGTTTCTCGCCGCAATACTTGCAAGATCCTGCCTTGCATCCTGACCTAAATCCCTGGTGATCTGACTGTCCAAGACAATTGAAACAGATCTGGTTTTCTCGAAGAAATTTGTACTTCTGAGCTATAGTAGCTGCTTTGAAAGAACTGCACGCAAACAGCGGATGCTTATTATTCTTCATAGTATCCTTGCAATACAGGCATGAAGGAGATACAGTAGAAACATACGATCTTGAAGGAGAAGGATGCGCAGGTTTGTGACTTTGTTGTTTGGTGTTGCCACTAAACTGTGGTTTGAATGTTGATTTTTCATTGGAAATTGGGTTGAATTTCTCTAAAGCCTTGGTTCTGTGCTCTAGAAATTGAAACAAACTGTCAAGAGTCGTGAATTCAGAATCATTCACTTCTAATTCAAAAGCTTTTCGTGTGGTGGCATCAAGCTGAGAAGTAAGATGTTGAACTAACACTATATCTGATAGTGAACTATCTCCTGCTAATAATTTTAACGCTGAGATGGAACTGATAGCTGTGTTTGTGAACGCTCGCAACTCTTCTGCGTTTTCTCTCGACACTGGTTTTATATGCAAAATATCATTGACGTGTGAAGCAGCTATGAGACGCTTGTTGTCAAAACGCTCTTGGAGTTGTTTCCACGCTACACCGTAGTTGGATGCTGTAATTGGTATGCTTTCAATGATTTGCAATGCCTCACCCTTCAGTGCGACACGTAAATACTGGAATTTCTGAATATGTGAAATATCCGAATTATCATGTATGAGCGAAGAAAATGTGTCTTTGAATGATACCCATTGGGTGTAATTTCCACTGAAATGCGGAAGCTCTATTAATGGCAACTTGACTTGAGACTTGCACGAAGCCCTGTGTTTATTTTCCGCGCCGTCTGTATTTGAATGATTTCCCTCAATTAATGTTAGCATCTGCGACTTGAGATCGAAATATGAAAGTTCGATTGTCTCTCGAACTGCCGTGTGTTCATCGTCTGTGGCTTCAAATTCAATGCAATCCTGAATTTCTTCTATCTTGGGCCATAATGTGTTCAGTTGCTCCAGCCGAACCTTGATCTGTTGAACGTTCGGCGCCTCTGGATCAACACTGCTAATGTACGACTGCAATCTCGTTATTTGCCCCCTGTAGGCGGCACGTTGCTTTAGAAGATGTGCTAAGTCTGCCATGCCTCAAGGTGGGAGGGACAAGCAATGCGTATTGAAATGAAAGGAAAAAATGAGGAAATATTGAACCAAACACTGTTGTACTCACCGATCTGGCATTCACTGGACCATCTGGGCATCTGAAATCCTGGTTAGGCTGCAACACTGCAGGTAGTCGTTGACACTGACGAGTACTGGAACAGCTGATGCACGGTCGCCATGGTGATGTCACGTCTGCACGCGTGGGCTGCTTGATGCAACTCTCCGCGATACGTTTCTCCTCGCTCCCGCACGAAAACGAACGAAAAGCCAGTCCCGTGAAGGAACAGAAAACTGCAATCTAAAAATAACTCAGGGACACACCACCGGTGTATGACGTCATGTCACTGGTCGCCGACCGAAAGTCCTCGTACAGCGCGAGGGGCGAAGGGAGCGGAGTGTGAAACGTCACTGACAAGCGAACAACGAGAGCGCTGGCGGTCGGGGAAGTCCCGATCGTCCTTCAGCCACGTGGAAAATATTTCGCGCGCTACAACGAATGACGTAATGCTATCAATAACTTGTAGTTACTGTACTTGAAAATAATGTTTGCACAACACAATGTCACTAAAATCACTGATAGTAACGTACCTCATGTTCAATACAAAGGAGATCGCGGCCTGCGGAGGACCAAAATGTTTGCGTTCCGGACCGTACAGGACCAAAACTGAATGTAGAACCTGTCCGGCTGTGAAGGACCAGAAATGAATGATGATCCAAACCGGTAGGATCTAAATGTAAGTGAAATTGTAGGTACCACTTACATCTCTCTGGTATGGATTGTGTCGCTACAGGGCAAAGTTCACCGCGATCCTCTTGGTAGTTGTAAAGAAAACACAGGCACACACACTGATAACTATAACTATGTATTATAAGGTACATGCACATAACACTTGATTACACTTCCCATGCACTCCTCTCTAGGGGAAACTGTTTACACGAAGTTGCAGCTGGGGTTACAACAACGCGCCACTAATGAAACGTAGCCACGTTGGGCTTACGGTATCCATAATTGTCCGCGACGGTTTCTGGCTGTGTCCCGAGTGGCCTCTCTACGCACACTGGCTGGAAGTAACTACCGCGCTAAGATGGCGGCAACTAGACACCGCGCTAAGATTGAATTAGCCAATGGGAGTGCAGGTTACTTAAGACATTTGAAATACACAAATAAACAATTGAAGCTATATGCAATATAAAATATATAAAGAAAGAATAAACATGGTTACTTTTATAGATAAATCTCCAACAGATGGAGATTATCACAATTAACAAGAGCATGCAATTATATTTATTTTCAGTGAAAGAATAAATGAAATATTGAAATAACTTATAGCCTACAGTATTAACCTCGATAACTTCTATGGGAACAAAGCTTCAACTGAAAATATTATTTTTACATGGAAAGTTCAACTTGAAGAGCTGCCAATTTGTCTTTTCCAAAAAAAAAAAAAAAAAAGTCGATACAATCCCAAATCGATTCAAGCTAATTTCTAAAATCTACACCAGCCAATACCGTTTTGAAGTTAAATAGGGAGTGTCGGTTTAAAGTCTGAGAGGTGAATACCTTACCTGGAAGATAACTTGAAGAGTTGCTCATAGCGGGGAAATATCTTACGACGATCTACGCCATAAATGACCTCTGTAACTCACGTGGCGATCTAACTTCTTTTAGTTTCTAAAGAGTGAATCTTTTCCTCTAATACTACCAAGACTTTGAAAACAATGAAAGACATAACAGAGTTATAACCATGATGCGGATCGTTAAAAATTAAGTTTGTAAAACATACAGCAAGGTAGGAAAGAAAAACTGGGTGAAATGTGCACAAGCGATAAATATTACCCTCAGTCAGCCATGGAATCAATAATGAAATGCCACAGACATAATTGGAGCGGTGTAATTATGCAGGTATTGAAAGGTAACTATTTGATCTGCGCTTATTAACTATTTCAGAAACCTTATATAACTCTGGAGGCCAGGAAATTCACCTTCGCCACCCGCACGTGAACCACTCTGATGCTGGGTAACATATTAAAAAAATAATGGCAAATTAATTGCAATATATGAAAGTTTACTGCTTGAAACGCTATAGTTGTACAAAGAAGAGAAACGTCGCAGCCAACTCGAGAAATAAAGTGGGCAGTCATTTGTTAATTCCTCTCGCAGTTACAGCTTGTGCCCGAGTGCCCACATGTTGCCATATTTATAACATCCTTACCTTGCTTCCTTGTCAAGACAATCAACGTTAAATAGTGCCCCTCCGCTTTGGTTGTGCATGATATTATACTTAATGGTACATTTGGGCAACGCAAGGGCAGGATACAATGGCAAGCAGCTGATTGCATCGTCCTCGTTCCCTCCGTTCTCTTAAGATTGAAAATTCGACGACAGCGTCAGAGGGCTTTCTTGGCAGATCAGTAGCATGATGCTGGAGTAGTTGCTAGAGCTCCGGATTTGTTGGAAGATAATTACAGGTGTTATCCCTATGGGCAAAAAGGACTCCAGAAGAAGTACTCCCTCGAATTATTTTGTTGAATTCTTGTTTTAAGTCCACTTTATGCACAGAAAGGCTAATCGGGACTGAACCTACAGTTTAAAGTTGAATCCGAACCACTATGTGCCTCCACTCGGTATCGAACACAGGACCCCCCTTGATTACAAAGCAATGACGCTACCACTGTGCCATTGGGGAGTTCTAGGTACCCCCTCGAAACGCAGTGATATAAGATAATTAGGTATAAAACAATGGATAATAACCACTTAAGAATACCCCTACCAAGTTGAAATCCATAGCCTTCGTGTTTCCATTGAGCCACTAAACGCACCGCCATGAAAGTAGGTGTCTGGTCAGAATTGTGCCGGTGCCGCATTGGGTAAAGCAAAGCGAGAGCGGGACAAACGTCGCTGGTTCCTGCGCACTGTGTGGCAACGTCAACCGGGATGCGTTGCCTAGTTCGAGGGTCAGACCGGAGCACTTTCGAGTCCCATTCGATACAGATTATCGTGTGAATTGAAAGTTCTTTGCAAGCCCCATATCTATTTCTCTACAATGAGAGCTTTCATTCTCTTAAACTTTCGAACACACGGGGTTGTGCTCTATGCGGTTGATATTTTCCTTTTTTTCTCCTATCAATCAATACAAAGTTGTATTTTTGCACAACTTTCTTTCATCTTTTTCTTATTTCTTTTTCGTTTGGTAATGAGACCAAACGTTTGTACAACGATGCGTTTCTGCAGTCAAATGTGGCACCAGGATTACGTTTAACCGCATTTGGTTCAAATGTTACCTTTCCCGTCGGAGCTATCGTTCAACAGTTTTCATACCAATCAGCAAAAGTAAAATGTCGTGTGTTTAGCGGTGAGGACCTAATATTCCAGTGTGCTGTGCGTACATTTGTGAAATCTTGTGCAGCTAACGTGTTCCTGTTCTTCAAACCTTCATTTGGAAGATTCAGCCGAAAGGGTCGATGGTCTGTGAGCGCCGGAAGAGAAACAGTTTGGGCGAAACGTGATTTACACAATTGCCCAGTCTATTCCGCTGTACTTTTTGACACTAGGTGCAGAGCAAGTGTATCCCGGTGCCATGCTGGTGCAAGGAAATGACGTTCAACCAGATTGACGAATAGCGGTGTTCAATATCAGAAGATACAACAAATGCCTGTCTGCTGCTGACGCACGAGTGCAAAGTACATCGGGGCTAATTACTCTCACATACAGAATATTATAAACTTGCGTCCAGTATTTTCATGGTTTGAATCTTTCCTCGAGGTTATCAAGGATCTTCGGCCAAGGTTCATTCCGCAACAATTAATATGGCAAAGTGATACCCGTGAAGGTTGATCGACCTTTTTGTCCGCTCAGGAAGGGAAGACTTTTGGAATACTGATCCACTTGCGGGGCTCTCGTCCTTTGTTAGTCATTATCTTGGAAAGTTTCACTTTGATTACGTGGCCTCAGTCAGTGATGCCTTTGTTCCTTAATCTTGAGGGAGTTCGATATTGTTCCTGAGCTCTGGGCCACTTTGCATGGTCCTTTGTGTGTCTCCTTTCTGTCTTAGGAGATTTAGCATCTGTGGAAGAAGCCTCAGATGGTTAAACTACTTTCAGTAAAATCTTAACAAAATTTCCGCATAATGCTTTCACGATAAATAACTTACTTATTGTTCACTGATATGCTAAATAATTTTGAAAATTTTTGAGCTTTAAAAAAGGCTTGTTCAGTACCGGATAAAATTCAATTTTATTATTTACTTTTTGGATTTATTGGCGTCTGAAACGAGAAGTTGAATTACTCTTTCCAAGCGTGCTAGACGTCCTCGCAAATAATGCCCTGTAAGAACGTCATACTGTGAATTGAAGATAATGTAGAGGGAGGACAATTGAGAGCTTCCTATTTTCTGGTTTTGAGACTTTTACCTGGTATGTACGAGGGATGATCCGACAAAAATAATAGAAAGCCAGTAAATTCCAGTAGGTATTTATTAGACGAATATAAACGGGCTCGTGTGAAAGGATACTTCATTCACCATTTCTAAACATAGCCTCCTTCCCGGTTCAGGCACTTATCCCATTTATCACAAGGTTCACGATGCCTGCATCATAGAACTCGGCGTCCTGTTGTTAGATCCAAGCCCTTACTTCGTACTGCACATATCATCAGAGTGAAACCTGCATCTTCTGAGATGAGAGCAAAGATATGATAATCGGTTGGAGCAAAGTCCGGGTTCTTTGGGAGGTGTTGGAGCACATGTCACCCAACATCCGTCAGGACGTCACGTGCGTTGTGAGCTGTGTGTGGAGTCACGTTGTCATGAAGCAGAACGACTTCTGTGGTGAGAAGTTCGTATGCGCAGCAATTACGTCGGTTTTACTCTGATTATGATGTCCGCTTGGCTCCGACAACAGGACCCCGAGTTCTATGAGACAGACATCATGAACCTCTTTAAGCTCATGGATAAATGCCTGAACCGGCTACGAGAATATGTTTAGAAATGGTGAAGTATCCTTTCACGTGAGCCTGTTTATTGACTGATGTATTTATTTAGTTTATTTTACTTCGCGTTTTGTACCTCTTGGCTAATTTGTGAAGATGGGGATGAGTAATGAAATGATGAAATTGATGAATGGACATTCATAAACAACCAAGCCCGAGCGGGATTCGAACCCGAGACTCTTGGCGTCGCAGATGAGCCTGTTTATATTCGTCTAATAAGTACTTACTGGAATTTACAGGATTTGTATTTTTTTCTCGCCTCGTAGTACTTCGGAGGCCAAAGATGTAGGCAGAGTTTGTCCAAAAATTCCTTGGAAATTAATATGAATATGCAGAACATGAACGATTTCAAGTATTGTAAGTTATTTGTTCACTTGGAGATATATATATACGGAAACTACCTTACAAATAAATCAAACAAAAATAAGTTTATGTTACATAGCGTAAAAATCATCTGTTTAATTATGGAGAAGTTAGAGTTTAAGATTTCGAGTCTACATCTTGTACATTAAGAATGATTAAAGTATATGTGTCATTTTCTAGACCACATTTACATTTTCTTGTATTGTATTAGTAACCTTTAAACCATCAATGTTTCAATTGGAGAGACACAAACATCCATGTCTTACCCAGGATTCGAACCCGGAAGGCAAAGCGTCGTAGCAGGTTGCACTAACCACTCCGCCACAGAGGTCGACCCCGACTGGGTCACACCGAGTCCTTAATAATGAAATATGTGTTTATTCTTCTGTCCTTCAGTATAAACGTCATTCATGTTGAGAAGACTTCGGAGTGTGCATTTTGGTTCCTAAAATACCCTCTAAAAATACTAAAATAGGTTCTAATAATCCTAAAATAGGTTCGAAAAACCCTAAAATAAGTTCAAGAAATCCTAAAATAGGTCCTAAAAAATTAAGTTATGTTCTAAATATCCTGAAGTAGGTTCAAAAAAGCTTCAAATAGACCAAAATTCCTGAAAAAAAATCTGATTAGGTATAGTCACCGGCAATGAAAATGGGACACCCATATGCTGAAATACGCACTATCTTGCATAACGCTATGTGTGTTTCCTAACCCTACGGCGATGGCAGAATTTACCATTGGAAATTTGCTATTAAAATCCACTCTTCGCCTTATAGTTAGCAACAATATTTTTTCATGTTATCCACAGTCAAAGTCCTTAATTTTGTCTATGAGGTTAATCTTATATGCTGAAAATAATATTTCAACAAAACCATAGTCAGTAGTGCAAACGTCAATGCTGAAATGTTAGTTTGCAAGGCGTGAATCCCACAAAGCACCGAAGTGAAGCGAAAGTGAGCAAGATCTCAGAGATCAGACTACTTTGTATTGTACAGGTAACAGTGGCATCAGACATCTTGCTTTGTTTAGAGCTTTGAAAAATAACCATGTTGGAGGAAGGGAAATCGACAGAGAGTACGTTTCAAACACGTTCGTCATTGAATTATCTCGCGACCAAAAAAAGCAAATGCCTCTGTGTGACATAAAAATCCTGTAAAACCTTTAAAAATATATAAAAACCTAAAAAGATGCTAGATTTTGGCGCCTAAACCTAAAATGGGTTTTAACAAGCAAAATAGTTTTTTTTAGGCACTAAAACCTTCATCATTTGTTGCGTTTTTAAACGAAAAGCTGACATAACTTATTATTTCTTATTTACCTGTAAAGGAAAAAATAGGTTAAAAACCTAAAATCCGAGGTGCTATAACACAATAAAGGGTTGGGTACCCGGTGGAGGCACATTGCACTGTGGTTCGGATTCCACTTTAAATTGTAGGTCCTGTCCCGAATAGCCTACTGTGCACAAAGTGAAATTCAAAACTTGCATCACATCAAACAGATACTGTCAACTTACCATCACAGATTTTACTGAAAAAAATATATGTTAAAGGATCTCATGATACATATCTAAAAATAAAATATTTTCCTTTTCTGTCGATTTGTTACAGTGTTACAAGCTCACGAAGATAGACGTTATTTGTTAAAAGAATAGACAAAGAAAATAATGCAGTATTCAAACCACTATAAATCAAAAACAAAAAATGGTAAAGACTTAAGGTTTCCTTTACTTGAAATTTTGTTCAAACTACTTCCAAACCCTTATTAAGAAATGTATTTGTGAAACCCTCTTTAACTCTAAAATTAAGAATCAAAATATATTTTTTTCAAAGTTCTATTATTTTTATTTGTTTATTTTTTTAAGTGAAGAACAGTAGGACACGAGTTTTGCTAGGATAATAGAATATTGGAATTGAACATACTATTTACAATTTCTGAAGATAATAAATGTTTGATCATTACATATGAAATTATTCAACAGTCGTTAGTTATAGTGATTTTTAGAAACTCCTGAAAACGGTAAAATCACCACACGCAACAAATTAAAAATGGCCGAAAATCTACACGTAAACCTCAAATGTCAATTTTGAACAGTTGAAGCATATGGAAATAAGTTATTAAGTTATTTCTTTTTACTATAGTGCGACAAGGGTTGTTCATAATGGAGTGAAATGGCCAATTTTAAGTAGTTCCTCACCATATATTTTTTCAGCTGACTTTGAAATTCGAAGGTGATACATTTATTGCTTATCTGTATGATTTAAGATGAAATGGCACAAGTAAGAAAATAACAATAGAGAGTGTCATCAACCATAGCACTAACGAAATCTAGAAACGTAAAACAAAAAAACAAAGAAGTACTTGTCTTATTAACAAGATTTTTGTTTAAGAATCTAATGATTACTGGCAGAGTGGTTAGCATAATTCCAAAGTTCCCAGGTTCGAACAGTGGGTGACGCATATTTATCCCATTGCCCATACCATCCTCCACAGTTCAATCTCAATGTTGCCAACAAGGCAAGAGGTGGAAATTTGTCGTAAAGTTCCCGAAATGGAAAGACAAAAAATGTATTGGAAATATTCACGTTTCAAATGCTGGTGGGGGAGTGGGGAATTCGCCCCCCGCCTCTTAATACGAATCCTGCAAATATCCAATTTCAATATTCGCAATCTGTGAAAACTACGTTGCCAATTCTTGCGAATTCGTATCTAACGTTTCCATTACTCATATCTAATTTATCAGCGTGAAGTAGATACCACTAAGATGAGTAAACATTGTTAAGTACATTATATAGCTAAGCAAATTGCAATCCCTGCTTGCTAAACCAAAGCAAATGCGAGTCTGTGTTGGGAGCCGACATCAGCTTTTAAGGAAATTCTTCATCGCGTTTTTCGAGTCTTCATAACTCAATTCTTGCAGGGAATTCGATTTTCGTGTCCCTCCGCTTACTTGCTCCGTAAACTACGTCTTGTTACATGAAGTTATCTCATCTGCTTCTTTCCTTCGGAGGGAGCAGCCGACTTCAAATTTTCACCTCAATTAACAGAAGGGCGCTCGCTCCCTGCAACGTCTCCTCTCGAGCAAATATTCTGCGATTTCTCCGCTCGGTGGAAATCCTCCCTCGCCGGGGAAGGAAGGAAGGAAACGAATTTTTGGGTGTTTCAACTCGGCTCCATCAAAGAAGAAAATTGAACGTATCGACTTTTCTTACCCTCGTTTTGCATCGGTATTTTATGCAGACTTCCTCCTTCGCTCGCGTTGTGTGGCAACAACAGCGCAACGAGGCAACTGAAACTTTGCAGGAAAATACAGACACGTTTCCGTCAATTCCTTCATCGTAAAGCTATCTTCTTTCTCAAAGTTGAAGGGGTTGAATCGTCATGTACTAAACATATTCTAGGAAGATTTGTCACGCTAAAATAGCGTATTTAGAAAAGCACGACGAACTCCTTGTTCGTTGCAGCGTCAATTTTGGAAAGCATGGAGTGGCTTGAACTCAAGTACTCATTCTTTCTATCTCCCATGACCCCATATCGTCTCTTAAGTGGATCATTACGTAAAGTATCATAATATCCTTACAAAT
Source organism: Lepisma saccharinum (assembly GCF_977018435.1). NCBI lineage: Eukaryota > Metazoa > Arthropoda > Insecta > Zygentoma > Lepismatidae > Lepisma > Lepisma saccharinum. Next base: position 7,135,454 of record NC_139237.1, read on the forward strand.
ATTATAAATAATATACCTAGTCTGGCCATAAATACTGTTACACACTATTTTGTGAAAAAAATTCAATATGGTTTCAGATTTTTAAATGTTCTTTTAGTATGTTACACTTACATATATTACACACAAATAGCACCAATCAGTTTTCAAAATGTATAATTTTCGCCCTCACACAGGCTCGAAGTCTCCCTGGCCAGGCATCTATTACAGCACAGATGGTCTTCATGGGAAAGTCCGCCCCTGCTGCTATCAAGGAGCTCTTTTAACTTTCAATTATAGGGTGCCTCTTCCTCTAGTTCTGAGCACAGTTTGTAGTCCAAGGTACTGAGATCATGGCTATCAGATGGCCAATCAAAAGTGGATACGAAATCCAGTACACTGACCTCCAGTCGCCGTCGCGTCATCCTTGCCTTATGAGCTGGTGCAGAATATTTCTTGAACATCCAGGATTCATTGTGAAACATTGTTTGGTTCAACAGTGTCACGAGAGGGTCCAGGACACTTTCCACATACACTTTCGCACGGCATTTAAGTTCTTTTCTAAAAAATGAGGCCAGGTGGAACTCTCATAGCTCACCCTCCACCAAACCATGGCTAAGGAGGGCTGGTGGCATCTCTGATTTTTGGAAACTCTCTCACAAACTTCTCGAGAGTTTGAAGCATACACCCTTTTATTTTGGCGGTAAAAACTCTATTCAGTGGTGAACAATTTCTTATCAGTGAAGAGAATCCTGCAATGCACAATGGCAACGTATCGCTGCAGGAGCCGTCTCGATTTCAGTTCCCTCTGCTTCTTCACTTGTGTTGTCAGGAAATTTCCAGGACTCCACCAGTAAGCTCCAATTCCAAGGTCTTCATTAAGTACCCTGAACATTGATTGTTGTGAAATGTTCAGCTCCTGTGCCATTATCACTTGCTTCCGGATGGGATTGCGGCGGATGCGACCCACCACTGCTTTAACAGTCGCCGCTGTTCGTACGGTGTGAAGTCGACCAACTCTTGGGCGATCTTTCATGCTACCAGTGTCAGTGAATCTCTGGATTGTCTGATACACAAACCTTTTGCTGATCTTCGGGATTTTTAGGGGCTGGAAAATCTCAGTGAGTGACTTCCCAACCACATGCAGAGCAATTACGGCTACTCTGTTTTAATATTCGCCCCACTCCATGCTAAGCACATGACAATACACGCCTGCTCTTTCACAGCTGAAGTGAACTTCAACACAAGCATGGTTCATGAACCTCACTACTGGATGTACAGTCCAAGCCGAAAGTTTGTAAGAGTATTTATGGCCAGACTAGGTAGAAGAGTCTTGAGTATCTAGCTTGATGTTGTGGAGGTTACTAAGCTCTACGTGCGGTGCGAGCTTCCCTGCTGTACGACACTTCGTCTCAGTAAGCAGCAGAGCATCAGTGGGAAAGACGCTTGCTTTGACACGTAAAAACTAATGGAAAGTCACCCTCCTTTTATGGAATCGTTTCTGTTTTAAGTCCACCTTATGCACAGATAGGCTAATTAGTGACTGAACGTAGAGTTTAACGTACGATCCGAACCACTATGTGCCTCCGCTGGGTTTTCAACCTAGGATCCTTTGATTACAAGGATTGCCACAACGCCATGAGGAGACCACGATTACAATGCCACACTTCACTGTAACTCACGGATCAGATAGTGAGAAGTTTCTCAATGCACAAACACCATCGACAGACTCCATGCCTTCTTCACTCATTTATTTACGACTCTCATATAACGCCATAGTACCTCTGCTCTCTCTGCAGTCCACATGTGCAAAAGATGAATCTGTTCCACATATACGTTGGGTTGGCCTGCCTGTTATGAGACACTGAAGCCCGATGCTAGCACACTGCGCAGTAGTTCAGATTATACTTTAAACAGTAGTTCCAGTCCCTATTAGCCTATATTTGCATAAATGGACTTTAAACAACAAGTCAAACTTATTCAAACAAACAAGAAGCACTGAAAGTATCAAATTCAGACCCAGCACAATTGTTTACTAAAGAATTTTACCAGTAGGTAAGTAAATCGTCTGCCGCAAAGCCTTTTTTTAGCTCGTGCAGGTCAAGCCTGACTTAAAAAAATATTAAAGTATATAATTAATTATAAACCTTTGTTTTGTTAAATTTAAATATTTGAATTCATATCTAAAGTAAAAATAGAAGGCTGGCTATGTAGTTCGGCGTGTAATCAATGAGGCAGATTGTTAATTTCACAGATTCGCTTTTTGATCGTGTTATAAATTTGGTAAATTTAGTTTATAAAATTGGTTTCATAATTAATTCTGTGAAGGACAAAACACGAAAAGCAATAAGTCTTGCATATATTCCATGTGCGCTCAGTAAATGAGAACGTGTCTGTAATATAGTGGTCACTGGACAATCACCAAGGTAACATAATATACAATCACATCAGTTTACCGCGATAACAATATTATTGTATTACGGAAATATTTGGTGCAGTAAAGCTCCGCTGTCACCATGGGTACTTATTGTTAACATTGAACATCAATAAAAGTGAAATTATTGTGCGTAAAACTGCTTTATTTGCTACACCTTTTGTTTCGATACATGCACTTGTAAATTTTCAAGAGAAAATTGGATTACAATGTAAAAAAGTTATACAAAAAAGAAGTCCGACAAATTCAAGTTTTCTAGATATTTCTATATTTTTTATAAAATTTTCTTTTTTATATACCGGGTGGGACACCTAAAAGTACCGCAGCGAATAGTTCTGCAACGCGAAGGTTAATGGCAGTTCTCGCGTCACCGATTTAAATGTGGTCAAGGGGTCCAGTGGACAGAACATGTCTGGTCTCTAGTCGCCATCTTGAAGTCCGCCATTTATTATTCAGCTCCAGCTTCCATTTCAAAACATGTCCCTTCGTTCGGGACATTTGACTTTTCGATTAATGTCGGCACCCCGAATACGTATGATACTTTTGTGACCCGCATTCTGCTTGTCGTTTGTATCAATGGCACTTTTCGTTTCTTGATCCACATCTTCTTGTGAAGTCTGTGGCAAATGTGGATGCTGGGCATTGCGGACGCCCACACTCACCCTGAGGCCACCACTCAGCAGCTCAATTTCTATGCGATCTTGACGAGTTTGTGACATGCTGGTTCACGGAACAAAGATAACAACCTGCCATTACATTGCGGACAATAATCCTACTTCGCTCAATACTAACTTTCTTCATAATGAAGTTATGTAGCTAACAACATCTGTTTCGTGTTTCTGAGTCAATTCTAGCCTGAAATCGTGTATCAGATGACCCCATTCCCATTTCAAAAACATGAGCTGAATCCAAGATGGCGACATCGGTGACGTCGGAACTGCCGCAAACCTTCGCGTTTCAGAACCATTCGCTGCGGATTACTTACCAATGTGAATCACGTGTTTCGTGTTCCATATTTTCGTTTTATTAGTGTCCAGTATATTGGATAAGTTTTGACTGCACTATTTGTATAATGCAAAATCAAACACACAACAATAAAATCAATTTAATTGAATAATGACTTTACAGTGTCAAAACAGATGGCAGAATAACTGTAATACTAATCTGATTGCAAGACACTATCATGATCCTACATGCTATGATACATACTGAACATATTCCGACTCATGAAATCCAGGGTCTCCCCGATGTCGTAGTGTTTACTTCTTTCCCTTGCAATCCAGGTGTTCCGGGTTCTATAGCCGGTGAAGGCTGATAATTTGTTCGGATCCCACTTTAAGCTAATCTTCTGTCCCGATTAGCTTAGTTATGCATAAAATAGACTTAAAACAAAACTCAAATAATTCAAACAAATGTTTGTACTTTTATTGGTGGCAGAAAATGAATGTATCCTGAAGTAAAAGGGGCGTTGAAATTGGAGCTGTGAGAGAGGCACTTGTCAAAGTTTTGATTGATTGATTTGGTGTTTTAAGTCCACTTTATGTACCGTAAGGTTAATTGGGACTAGACCTACAGTTTAAAGTGGGATCCGAACCACTTGTGCCTCCACCGTTGCCAAACTTTTATAGGTGACATTGTTTGTACATGTTTAGAAGTGCGACTGCAGCTGAGGAAATGAAACAGTTTGTGTAAACTCTATCTAAACTTACACGAGACATACAAACTACGTATATTCAAATTATAACACAACTTTAATATCTGGAAGCCATTGTTATATTTTACACATTGTTACCATGACAACAATTAAACAACACGCTGTAAATACAAATTCTTCTTCGTGTCATGTGTCTTTCAGTATGTATTGATCGTATTTTATTTGTTTAGTTATCGTTTGTTTCTGTCTTAATCAGTAGCGGCGATTAGGGGACCGAGGGGCAGTTGCCCCCCACTTTTTGCCACTTTTGCCCATCGAACTATGATAAATCTTATCTACCAGGGAAAGAAAACTGTCTTTGCCCCCCTAGTTTTTGCACCTTGCAACTAGTTTTGCAACCCAATCGCCGCCACTGCTCTTAATCGTTTGTTTCTAAATACAACATAGTACAACCAACGCCAAAGGCAAATTGTTCATTGCTATTTTCATTCCTACGTACATCCTGTGTTGTTTTAAGGAACGGTATTCTTTTGATGCAAAGCAGATGTTGTCCTCTGTTTTTTTTTTTTTTTTTTTTTAAATATTTTCGTGTCATTTCTCGATCGTCACATTGTGGAAAACAGACTGAATGAAAATATTGACTCGATTTGTCTGCTATTAGCTTTGACGTTCTGTCTTCAATGAACACGTAACATTATAATTTAATTTTAAAAATCAGACTTAATAACACTCTGGAAATGCATTAATTGATACAACCATGGGTGTCGTTGTTTTCTTGGGTTGATGATCGAAACATCTGATTCTGTGAATATTACTGCATCAAGAAATATGCAAGGAATGACCAAATTAACAAGTATTGATTTGTACGTGATATAAAAAAGTCGCTACCAATTTGTTCCCTGCCGTTCTTGTGGATAAGTGAGTAACGATGTTTTCCTTTTTGAGAGGTGGTTTCATTGCATTTATTGTTGGAAGAACTTTCTTTAAAATTCCTTTTTGAGGCCATGATGCTATATGATACACAAACTGCTGAAGTCCCTCTTTTCTAATTATGCTCTCTGTTCGTTACTTAGATAAAACTGCAATCATTAACTCTTCAGAAGCTGGAAAAGGTTTCCCATGATCAATTTCACTGGGATAATGGTAAGGCAAAAGTATTCTCTTTCTCACTATAATATGTTCAAAATGGAAAGCCTTGGTTATTCTGGCGGGCTGTATGATCATTAAAAGGTCGCCGTCCGGAGGGTGAAGGTGTTTCTAGCCCACTGCTTCAGTTGTTTTTTAGAGTAGAGGGTAGATAGAGAGAGAAAGAAATAAAGGGAGAAAGCGATAGAAATAGATTCAGGAATAAGAAAAGGAAGAAAAAGAAACAGAGAATGTCACACATAATTGGAGACAGAGACAGGGGGGAGAGAGAGAGAGAGATAAACAGGGAGAAAGAGAGAGGAGAGAGAAAGAGAGAGAGAGAGAAAAGAGAGACCGAGAGGAGAAAGAGAAAAGAGATGAGAGAAAAAGAGAGAGAGAGAGAAAGATAGAGAAAATATAGAGGGAAAGAGAGAGAGAAAGAAAGAGGGAAGGAAAGATAAGAGAGAGGAAGGGAAAGAGAAGAGAGAGAGAAATATAGACGAGAGAGGAGAGATAAAGATAGAGATGAGAGAGGGATAAAGAGAAAGAGAGGGAGAGGGAGAGGGAGAGAGTGAGAGGAGAGAGAGGAGAGAGAGAGAGAGAGAGATAAAGAGAGAATTATGTAGAAAGATGGAAAGAATTAGAAGGATTGAGAGTTAAAGGCAGGGTAAAAAGAAGATCAAAGCAATTCCCAACTGAAACTAATCCGTTCACCCATTTTCCCCTCCCCAACTATTTAAATACCTATACGTACGTTGATTTTGATGTGGCAATGTAAGTTTACATGCAAAGCATATTGTTGTATTATATGCTATGTAACGTTGTTTACTGCTACTTGAAATTGATAAACGGACAATCACAAATAACATACATTGTATGGCCGGAATTCGAAACTGGAAATTTCGGCGGAGGGACGGATTATCGACCACTTAATACACTCTGCAACCCTCAATTCACTCCCTCACTTTACGTAAAAAGAGAAAGCAAGCTTGCATTTTCATAGAAGTAAAGATAGATTGTTACTTATAATATTGAGCCTCTGTGGTGGTGCATTTTCGAATTAAGAACACCGAATGTGGAACAAAGGAAAAATAATATTTTCAAACGAAATGTGGATTTAAATTCCTACATAGGGCGAGATGTATTGTATAGAAAATTTTAAATCAGTACATTGGATTAGGTCACCCATGTTAGGGAATAAATTGTGAAAATGGATTTGAATTCTAATTTGATTTTAAAATTTTGGGTGCATCAGCACTTAGGCTATTTTATACGAGGTCCAGCCCTTTACCATTACAAATAACAACTCTAACGTTGCATAACTAAAATCTTAAAATATTCTGACTTCCGTTAAAAGCCGAGGCTGTAAACGAGCTCTCAGCACACATAAGGACAAAAAAACAGGACAACACAAAGAATTATACTGGCCATAGGGCCAGTCGCCAGAGCATCGTTTGTTTGCAAAATGCAGTCCAGGGTGTACTACGTGGAAGTGAGGTTGACAGTTGGGTGTCCTACGTGGAATATCACCCCTTACACCCCAAATTGTGAAAATGAAACTTATTATTTAATAATTAGAGAACATTAGTTCTTCCTTTACTTAGTATATCATTTATTTTCCACAGTTTCTTAACCTCTTGGGTTAAACACAACGATTAATAGGAACACTTTATGAAGAGAATTTGAAATCATTTAAAATTCCGGCATGAAAAGGGGGAGAAAGCAGATATTTTTAAGAACAGTTAGTTAATCCAATTATCAGGTATCCATCATATATATATATATATATATATATATATGTGTGTGTGTGTGTGTGTGTGTGTGTGTGTGTGTGTGTGTGTGTGGTGGAGGGGGGTGTATGGTCGTTTGCGTTTGTGTGAGAGAGAGAAGGGGTGAGGATAATTTTTAGAATTTTGTCTTGTGTCTCTATGTGATCTTTTTTTTTAGCTTCACCAGTACGAGAAATGCGCGTATGCAACCCTTGCAGGTAATTGGAGGCGATTCCCTTGTGGATATAACTTTGTCGTTTACCACTTTTTTTCTGCAATGGTTGTACGAAGTGCGTCACGTACACTTGATGTGCAGTGGCCATTTTCTGTACTCATGCACCTGGAAATGCAAACTGGTGAACATTAGTCTGAGCATGCTCTGGTATGCGCGTTATGTTAATCTCTTTACTGGGCACTTCTTGTTTCTTCTACAGTCAATTTAAAAGTCCTCTTCTCTCATTTGGGGAAATATAACCACAGTTGTAAGCATTTGGTCTACTCACGCAGGGTACGTGGGAAGTCAGAAACGAGAATATTTATACCATTCTGTAGTCTGAACACACACATACACACATACGTACATTTATATATATATATATATATATATATATATATGTGTGTGTGTGGGAGGGGGTGTATGTGTGTGTGTGTGTGTGTGCTTGCGTGCGTGCGTGTACTTCCACTAGCACACATACACATACACGTACAGTGAAGAAACTGTATGAGAGCAAAGACAATAACATGTCCTTTCACAAATACATGTGTTTTATGTAGAAGGAGCCTTTATTATACAGAAATAGTAATATTTTGCGGGAGGACCCAAAATTTGCAGATCCGGCACTGATCATGTTTTAGGGGCAATTAAAGTAGTAGGATTTTCAACCCATTTATAATTGTCTCCTTCAAAATGTTTAAAGTTGGACATAATTCTCAATTTTCATTATTAGATTCATATTCAGCACCCTTGAATTATTAAAAATTAGTTTCCAAAACATTTTGACTGTAAACCATCACAGTAGCTTCTATTACTTTACTTCATACACAATCTATCCACCAGTTTACTTGTTGCGATGTGAAAGGTAAAGCCAATTGTTGTCTTATTAATACGACTCGCACGTGACAGCAGTGTTGCCACTACTTTTTATCCAGTCCTTTTAAAACTGTGAATTCTGCCGTGGCTGTTCTACATTTGAAATCTTCCAAAATGGTTTTAAAATATTTGAAATCTTTTACTTCGTTTATCCTGACTATAATTAATCCACCCTCTATTTGTTGTATCGACTATGTTTTCCTTACATTTGCTTACACTTCTTATCTTGGACCGGGGCCTCATTGATACGCATACTCCGTGTATAGTCCATACACGGGCCTCAATCTGCGATGCTAAAAAGTCTGATGACGTCAAAACATTAGTGATATGTTTTTGTGATATATGCTAGTATATAGTTTAAATGAGGTTCTGGTTTGAAAAAAATTCCTGTAAGTTTATTTATTGAATATTTATGATCGCAAATGAAAACTGATTATGTCCTTATGAATTATACGTAATGTTGTATGCAATACAAAACTCAATTACATCTTAATACAAAAAATGTTGGTGTTGAACAGCGCGAAATGCGACGTAAGGATTTGTGAAGTAGCTGATTGGCAACTGCGGGTTTTGAAGCCGGGAACTTCGGTAGTGAGACGGAAAATCGACAAGTCCACGCTGGGCCACCGAGGTGGCAGAAGAACAAATTGTAATGTAATGACTCGAATGATAATGAACACTTCTTTATGCTCTCTCTCTTCCCGGGTTCGATACCCGGTGGAGGCACTTGGCACAGTAGTTCGGATCCCACTTTAAACTGTAGGTCCAGTCCCGATTAGCCTTACTGTGCATAAAATGAACTTAAAACAGCAAATCAATAACAATAACAATGCTCTCTCTCTTGGGGCAAATGTTGCATTGTCATGCGACATTGAATTAATTCAAAGCCTGCCGGAGCATTTCGGAATGTAAGTAGAAACATTTATTGTCAAAATAATGAAGAATTGAAGTTGACAGGAACGATAAAAGAGCAAAAGAAGGTCAAAGTCGCCACACAGGTAGAAGGGTCGACACGACCCCAGGAAGGCCTCAAGGACCGGTTTATTATGGCTGCACCATTTGTCGATATCTTAATTGTTGTCCCCTGGCGGGGTATCATGTTGTGTACCCTGTGGCTCCGGACCTCCCTGAACAAGCCTCAGCCGGAACGTGTATATATACTTACGAGAAGTCTTAGCAACATATCTGCGAGAGCTGGATTTTCACAGTCTGTACAAATTAATTTGTTATTCCTTCACTCAGGATATTTAGAATATGAATAGACAGTATTACGTTCTAATAAATTGACATCATCAATTTTTGTGATTGTGGTGTTGAACATGTCGAAAGCAAGATAGATTCGTAACTGTATTCAAAAGTTACTATTTTCCTTGGTTCCTAGTAGTCCAGAGTAAACGCACACAAACTTTATCCAGTTGTTCTAATGCAAGAGACTCTGAATAATCTCTTGTCGACCAGAAGTTTGGACATGTTCACAAGAGAGGATAAGTATTTTCTCTCAAATGTATTTTTCAAAGTATATAGGCTATAGATATTCACTTAAGTTGTACAATATATAATGTTCAACATAATTGAAAAATGTATCCCGTGCTGAACAGATAACAATAATAAGCAAAGGAATTTTGAGGTAAGAGTTCGTTTCTTGTACAATATTTCAAGGAGGGGTGTGGTAGCTAACTGTTGTACGTTCTTTTCTCCTCTGGTGTATATTCGTTGTAGTATTTTTTATTTTTTTTCTGTAAGGGGGATCCAATATTTTATTTGCCTGGAGAGAGAAGAGAAACTGCACTTGGCTCAACAATAGTCTGCTAGCATTGATGGGCTGTTTTGTCCTTGTAAAGTAAAACATTCTTTTTAGTTCATTTTAAATTGCATAAGATGCAGTAGTTTTCGGTTAATAACTTCAGTTTAATGCTCCATACCACTAACTGAACATTAATTTATTTCTCGCCACAAATCATTCTTCCCTAGATCTGTGGTGCGGAACTACGAGTAGAGATTCTACTGTCCGTACTTAACAAGTGAGACGGTTCTTACTACGTAGAAGTCCATCACAGCGCGGCGGAGCAAGAGACGTAAATCCCGTGGATGCAACGAAATTACTAGTTACTTTTGGGACCCTCAAACCTGATGTGCTTACCTATCCACCACACATCAAACCGAACACATGACGAACTGATAACAAATACAGGAATTACAGAAATATTTAAGACAGGTATTGGTCCATCATTGCCAGCAGAATTATTTTCTCCCTAAACAGCCCTCAAAAGTGTTTTTGAGTGCCTAACACAGCGTGTTCTGACGAGGGTCCTGGGTTCGAATCCGTGCGCAGGCATGGTTGTTCTGTGTGAGTGTTTCTTTCTCAATTTCATCGTTTCGTCCTCATCTTCGCGATTAGTCAGTAGTGGCTGAAAGGCGACGCTAACAAAAATCAAAACAATTTTTCCTAACACTCACATATAACGCGTCTGACTACCATGCTAAAGGTCCCGGGTTCGATCCCCGGCCGGTTCAAATCCGGGAACTTTTCTAACGGTGAAAGCGGCCCCGGCGCCCACCCAGCGTCGAATAACATGGGTACCTGGGGGAAACCCTGGGGGGTAAAGGCGGTCAGGGGCGTGATGCTCATCACATCACCTCCACTCACGACCGGATCAAGAAAGTGTGGGGCGTTACCCCCACACCCCCTATATGCCTTCATGGCGTGGTGCTATGCACAGGGGAGCACTTGTTTTATATATATATATATATATATATATATATATATATATATATATATATATATATATATACATACACACACACACACACACACACACACACACATATATACATATGTGTATCTATGATGGGAGAGATACTGACAGTCGGGAGATAGGCCAAGGTACATCAAGAGCTGTCGAGCCACGGATTATTATATTATACATATACATCACATCACCCTCACCTTTGGCCGTGATCAAGAAGGTGTGGTGCCTAAGTCCGCACGCCCTATATGCCTTCATGTCGTGGTGTACGACGCTGAGGATGAATAATGAACTGACCAAATACATGTAGTTGATGGGAAAAAAAATTAAGTCAAATACGCAACAGATTTTTTTATATTATTATTTCACGCTATTCTATACGATTTGCAGTTATTTGCATTTATTTAAATCAAATTTGAGCAGAAAATAGATAATAGGTATACAGCTTTATAGCACCAGAGGAATTACGTTTGCTGTGAAAACAGAAAACTATAATAATTAAAGTTCTAAATACAAGTCAAAGTATGGATAACAGTATTGAACAGCTATCACAACAGCTTTTTAAGCACTTGAAGTTCTGCCAGAGAGATATACGGCTATATATAGTTGAACGAATGCACAGAAGTTTATATTCATAACTTTTTTTCACAACAAAAAATGCACATACATTGCTAACTATCTTATTGATCAATGTTTTAAAAATCTTATATCGAGTTACCTTTCCCATTTAGAGCTAACTGTTGTATTGTATTAAATTGTCACGGATAAGCAAAAATTAATAACAAAATCGTGCATAAATAATAAGCATGATTAATTTAATTATAGCATATCTAATACTCCAAAAGCATTTCGCCGACCACAGTGGCGGAGTGGTTAGCATAGCGCACTACGACACCAGGTTCCTGGTTCGAAACCCGAACTGGGCATGGGTGTTCTTTGCGAATTTCACTTCATCAGTGTCATCATATCATCACTCATCCTCATAGTCGCGATTGGCCAAACGTTGATGCAAAGCGACGACAAATAGCAAAAGTCAAAAGCAATTTAAAAAAATGTGAAATTTAAATCATTCACAGCAGTCACGTCATCACCCGTCGTAGATACGACACACAGTTTGCACACATCGTAAGCAAACGCCAATAGTGCAGTACGTGTGTATCGATCTCGAAGTTTGGCCTTCGCCTTATTTCGTATCGTTGAATGAGCAGCATCCAGCAGTATCTGCTGCACGTGGCCATCACTGGACCCATCCGCTGAATTGGCCCATCCCGGCCTTCCCTTCTCTTTTTCGGCGCCTGGGTGGCGATCGATGCCCAACGAGGCTAAGACGTTATTTTTGCAGCCGGCGGAAACAGGACGTTTCGATCTGCGTGCGTGAGTCCCGCTTGCGAAACTCCTTCCAATAATCTTCAGGGATGTCTCAAAGAAGCATGTGTGCATTGAATTCCTGTCAGAAACAATTTTTTGATAAGAATTATTCTGGGCTTCGATGCATGCGCTGTCTTTGGGTTTTAACTTTTCAGACGCACGAATATCTATGAATAAGCAACATACAAAATCAACTAAATGGGAAGAATGCAAAACGCTTTTGGATTCAAAATTTTCGGGAACAAACCGTAACAACAATATTAATTTCCAATTATTAAGTTTTATTTTCCAAGATAACTTATTTAATGTGCTGAACTACTATTGTAGAATTTTAAAATATAAAATTTTAAAGTACGTATATATTAGCTAGTATTTTATTCCAAATATAAGTACCACGTGCAGGGATCTAGAAAAGCAGTTCACTTTCTTACTTTCACCGATTCAAGAGAAGTAAATTTGCTCAACTTTAGAAATAGCCAAGTATATAAAGAAAGTTAGTTCATTATAGTTTGAAAAATTGACAATGTCCTTTATTGTAACCGGAAAATGTTAAACTGTTATTATCATTGAGCAAGTGATCAAATGTATGCATGTGCATACGTAACGAAGCACGTACATTTAGTTAGTTACTTTATAACATGAATCGCATTGTTTGGAAAATAAGATATTTTTTCACATTACCATTATTCCAACACTCCATTCCATACACTTACGGTGATATTTGAAGGTGGATAGGGGGAAATGTCCCCCTGTGGTCGTGTTTCCCCTCGTGGATAAAGTATGTGTATATAATTTACATGATACCCCGATGCTTTTAGAGTAATTAGTGGAACGCCACCACTAGAAATGTTTCAAATAGCATACTCTATACACAATATTGAAGTATGCTATTGGTATAACACAAGACTATTATATTTGCTGTTGTTACACAGCTGTCGATATCAAAGATCAGGTCGAACATTGCAAATTCCTCTGTTAAACCAACTCTGAGTAGATGGTATTAATTTGCAACATAGTTATTGCAGTATAGGTATAATCAAGCAAACACAGATTACTATTCGATGCGTACAGATATTGCAGCTGCATGTTAAAAGTGGTTAATAATATGGCTATAGGCGCAACCTCGATTTTTTTGTCTGGGGTGGAAGTACAATAATAATAATAATAATAATTGTTATTATTATTATTTTAAATAATAATGTTATTATTATATTGTTATTGTTATTATTGATTTGCTTTATTTTACTTAGCTTATTGTGCCACTTTTGGCAAATTTGGGGATGAGTGATTATATGATGAAACATCCATGCCCAAACCGGGATTCGAACTCGGGACCAACATGTTTATTATTATTATCAGTAGTAGTAGTAGTAGTATTAGTAGTAGTAGTAGTATGAAAGACGATATTACCCTTGTAAATTAAGCAGAAAGTGGGTAGAAGTTGGTGCTATAGTATTTGTGTTCGAACAAACGATTTGAATTATTTTTCAACACGTTCAATTTCACATTAATAATGGAAACCAAGCACACAAACTATTTTTAAAAGGCAGAAAATGCTTGATAAATGCATTCCAAATATAATTCTTTTTTGCATTAACAGGTATAACTTTCATGCACGATATATGTTTCACATATATGCAACATGGGGCGATGTGGACACTAAAATGTCTGCGTATTCAAAGTTTGATTGATACATAACATGAATTATTTAATTACATTACACAATCAATTGATCTATCTCACAATAAACCAATAGCAAAAATTACATAAATTGTCTCTAAAATGTGCATGCTCCCTTTCCTAAACAATTGTTCATGGATTTAAAACAAAATCAATTATACAAGTCTTATTTCTGTCTGGTAATTTACAATGCATTACAGAGAACAATGCTATAATGCGAGCGAAGCGAGCAAGAACATTTTTGAATCCAATTTTTTGCAGGCTGAAATCAATATTGATTTAATAGGGCACAAATAATTTCACGGGACGCCAATGCATTCTCTCTTTTGCAACTTTTGTGCTTCCCCGATGGTCTAATTATAACATCGTCGCCTTTTGATCAAGGGGTATCAGTTCGATACCCGGTGTAGGCACATGGCACAGTGGTTCGGATCCCACTCTAAACTGTAGGTCCAGTCCCGATTATGCTTTCTGTCAATCAATTTCACAGCTTATTTTAATTTAGATCGTTCGGTGCCCAGCAACGGGTCTGAACTTGATCAGGCGAAGAAAAGCAGGTATTGCAAGCGAAGCGAGCAAGAACATTTTACGAAAAGTATTTTTATTTGCATAAAATTTGAAGTTGTGGGCGGTGATTGTCCCCTCCAGGTACATTTGGCCGTCAATGTTTGGCCCCCTTGCCCCCACTAGAACTCATTTCCGACCAAGGTTGGGGGGGGCGATGCCCCCTCGTCCCCCCCTGTAGTTGAGACACTGAATATGGCTACCGAACTGGTGTGTTAGGACACGAGAGCCGTTGCAACAAGTCGATAACTTCAATTTGGAGCAGTTTTTATTTCACGGAAAAAGTACTTCCGTAGGGAATGACACGTTGCTTTTCACACTTCAATAAATGCCTCGCTTACCCCTCCAAGGAAATAATCCCCGATGGACCTCCGTGTCATTACTTTAAATTTATTTTATTGGTAATATTACTTCACAAGATATATCTTTCCTAGTTAGTAGTTAGGTTAGACAGGTTCACTATATATAATCCGTGCATTACAGCCATGTAAGTGATTCATTTTGAGAAAGTTTATAAATTCTAACGCCTTACAATGCAGCAAATGTAACGTTTTGGAACACTCGTATGTCTCCTGAAATACACTTTTCGTGACCTTATTTCATCTTAGCAGAGATCTTTAGTGATTAAGGTTTCAAGCAAGACATAAAGTCACTGATACAAATAATAATATATTCTATATTTTTACTTAAAAAGGACATCCAAGTTGATTTAGAATTTATGTAAACAGTTCGAATTGAGACGAGAACGCTATTCCAGCACTAACGTTTAGATTTCGTAATAATATTGAAGTATGGAATTTTTATTCACAAAGTCATTTAGCATTTTTAAAGATTTACTAAACACTCTTCGGCAGGCCACTAATTTTACGTTGATATGCATTGTTTCTAAATAAAATAACATTCTATGTTCGTTTTTGAAATGTAAAGATACCAATTTAAATATAAATACAACATTATACAAAACAATGTAAGCCTCGAACTAATTTATTGGAAATTCTTTTGTGAATATCAATTTGGCAATATCATAAGGATTTCATGCAAATGTATATAGAGGCACTATAATATGTGCCAGAAGCAACTTTTAGCAATACTGTGATTGGAAAAAAGTAAGGAAAAGTGGTAGAATACGCCCTTTGGAGACGTTGATACTCCATTCAATCCTGAATATAAAACGCTCCAGATCCCAATTTTTTAAGCTCTCGTTCGTCTGTAACGAGTAATGACGTCAGAAAAGTGGCAGACATAACGAAAATTCTATTACTAAACCCTGTTACTTCTTTAGAGTTATTTATCTTTCATTGCATCCCAATCTTCCCCGCAATCAGTAACTATCAATTAGTCAGAAACTACTATAATCCAGGCAAACTAGAGCAAATTTCCCTCAAACCTGGGAAAAATTGCTTCAGAAGCTATTTTAACAATTTCTAGCTCAGAAATCATTGCTGAATATCATATTCAATATCAGACAAAATCGGACCACGGGAAAACCCCCAAAAATGGATTTCATAATGGCGGACTGCCTATTGTGAATTTCCTAATATTTTATGTTTATTTGTGAATAATTTTAATGTTTTGTGTATCATTACTTATAATTTGTGTCTTCTTGTTGTGTCAAATTATATTTTGCCTTTTAGGAATGGAAATCTCTAAATTGTGCTCGGTTTGTGAGACAAAATTAGACAATGGACAAGGGGTGGTTTAATTATGATCATCATGAATGGCCTGCATTGCATGTAACATGATAAATGTTGATAGAATCCACTCGTGGACGATTTAGGCTACAGTTGCAAGCTATGCTGAAGATTCTCTCGATCATTGCAGCAACTAGACATCACAATTACCTGAAGCCTATATACCTGTACAGTCAACAGCAAAGATAATAGTAGGCAAATTGTCCACGCTATTTTCACTACTTTTTTATTCTACATCATGTGTTGTTTTAAGGAATGAAACTATGTTGGTTCGAAAGTGACATTTTTCTCTGCTTATTGACGTCTTTATTTTAATTCATTGTCATGACATTGTGTAATTCAGACCGAATGAAAGAGGTGGTGGACAATTCGCCTACTGTTTCTTTCGCCGTTGGGTGTACTTGCAGAAAACGTTGTTTGTCGTCTAAAAATCCAACCATGCAGAAAATGTTCCTGGAAGGTAAATTTGTGACAAGATGAAGTGACAGATTATGGGCCGGACTCGGATTGAGTTTTGAGTTTTTGTTTTAAGTTCACTTTATGCACAGAAAGGCTAATTTATGCTGGACCTACAGTTTATAGTGGAATCCGAACCAGTATGTATCTCCACGAGGTATCGAATCCGGGTCCCTGGGTTGGGCTTGGATCAGACCTCGTAATAGAACAAGTACTAATGAATTCCCTGCAAAGCAAGGGAGGACTGACACAAGGAAACTCATTCGTAGAAATCACCTGTGTTCGCTTAGCTGAGATGGCAGAACAGCCGCAGACTGAAACTCGTCCTTAATTAACCCTTCAAGCCGGTTCGACGTACACGTGTACGGACTCTCATAGTGCTTCTAGAGGCGGTTCGACGTACACGATACGTCCCGTGTAATAGTGAAGAAATGATGCATATTCTGCCATGTGTTGCTTTCCCACATGAACGAAAACGCATGTAACTCAAGAATAGACTGCAATGTGAGCTATCTGTTGGTTTTCCTTCCAATTACATGAAATTGTGTGCGAATTTTGTGACATTATGCGAAAATTGCTGTTTTGGTGATTTAAAATTACCGCCTGTCACAGCGGCTGATGGGTATTTAACTCCCGGCTTGAAGGGTTAAATAATAATTGAATTCAATTTGAATGAACTTAGTAATGCAAGAATATACCAGATATTTGTTGAATGAACATTAGTGAACAACACAATGAAATGCGAGAAGGTAGACAAACGGGATACCACAATGATATTAAAAAAGAAATCGAACTACTGGAATCCATCTCCCCATTCCATTTTGACTAAAGTGTCTGCAACACTAGCACAGCAGTCACAGCTGATCCAGGAGTGAATTTTGATACATTGCATTACATCGGTACGAACGTCGTCTTCAAAATGATTGAGAAAGAGGTGTTCAGCTATTCTGCCAAAAGGTTGACAAAGTGAATAGAGTAGGATTTTCTGCTGCTGCTGTTGAGAGACCTGTCGGATACACTACAAGTAGATGCAGCACTCTTTCAGAGGATGACTGGAAGATGTCATGTGTTACGAGCTTCGTGCGTATCCTCGTGTATTTTTCGAATGACAAAGTATGTTGAGGAGAACCGACAAGTCTCAGTTAGGTCATGCAGTACTCAAATACACCAACAAATTACGAATGGAAGTAGTTCAGTGTCCAAGCCAGTGCGTTTTCGATGGTAGATCAATCCTACATTGAGTTCCATTGTGTAGATTTCACTCTGAAAACAGGCGGAAGGGCTATCGTTGTTTCTGATGGCTACAGTGGCTTTCAACGATCAAGGGCATATCCCTCAAAAGATTCTGCATCAAGACCAGTAGGAATGTTATTTCAGCGCATGCAAAAAAGTCTGACACTTCCTAGCTAATGAAAACAACGAAGCTATTATTTCCCTTCTAGGTGAGACATTGAAGAAGCACCGATATGCTGTGTCCAACGCAGGTGAGGATGCTCATGTGGACATCGTTCGTGCTGCAGTCTCATCATCGCAAAATGCAAATGTTTGTAGAACAGTAATAGAGGGAACAGGCCGACTTGCTTCTGTACCATAGCAGGGACAATGGTTTCAAGTTGTACTATCGCGAGACGTAAGCGGAGACCATCTCCCAATACTGTGTTCGATATCCTCAGAATTCAATCATTGTTTGTTCGTGACATCCTCAAGCTGATCCTATTTCTGTATGTCTTCACGGCTGTAACACCACACCCGGAATTTTTCTGGCCTCCCGATGGCGTATTTATAACATCTGTCGCCTTGTATTCAAGGGGTTCCGGATTCGATACCTACTGGAGGCAGGTAGTGATTAGGATCCCACTTTAAACTTCATGTTTAGTCCTGATTAGCGTATCTGTGAATAAAGTGGAACTTAAACAACTCCGTTCAGCTACAAATTCATTTTGTTTACATTCCTGCCTACATTCAGACATTGAAGCCGTCGGAAGAAAAGAAATCGTTCTGTTGTATTGTATGACTAACAGTGAGAGACGTTGGAAGTCACAAACGAAGTATGTCGTCGAATGTTAATTGAAAAGATAGATGCAGGTGGATCGTTTGTTACATCTGAGTGTTTGTCACCTACCGATTCGTCCACAAAGTACCACACACGTTCAAATAAGAATCTGGAAGTACACAGAAGAGATGATCAAGGCAGAAGGGTGGGGTTGGTATGTAAAGAATAATTCCTGCTATGGCTGTACATTCACTTAATTCAGATTTCCTAAAGATAATTTGCTGTTCCTACACGACGAACCTTGATCATACTTTCCGTAATCGATTGTCCTCTTCAACAGCTCGTAGCGAGTGTTACTATAATAAGATGATGGCAGTCGTTAGCGTACGCAGGATTGTTTTCTGGAGGGGTTGGAAATGTAGAAATGAGCATTCCCTGCGCTCTGCTTGGGGAGGGGAATACACAATAAAATAGCCCCCTCCCCCGTCCCCCCACCACATGTGTACGCCAGTGTTTAAAGTGATGAAGACAATTAATTACACTTAGAACATCCTTCGAAGTTGACATTATAATTAAGAGAACTTTAAAAAAAATCGAAGTAAATGTTATTTTCTCGATTTGCAACTTACAAAAATAATTTTTAATATCAAAATTACATAAGAAATTATATATTGTTGAAAGATAGTTTTTAGTTTAAACATTATTAAATGTAAATAAAAGCATTATCTCTCTCTACAATCGTAAATTACCTTATTTTAGCCTTTAATAGAAAACGGCCAGTCCGCCATTTTGAAATCCGTTTTGTGGGGTTTTCCCGTGTTCCGATTTTGTCTAATTTTGTATATGTTATTCAGCAATGATTTCTGAGCTACAAACTATTTAAAAACCTTCTGAATTAATTTTTCCCAGGTCAAAGTGTAAATTGCCTGGACTACTAGATTTACAAATATATTGCTAACAAATAGATATGCAAATATTATATTTTTTGGATTAAAATAATGATAAAGTACGAATTATAAATACGAGAAACTGAAAATATGATATTTTGTGTAATGAAATCGAATTCGATTTTTACATTATATTTAAAATTGGCTAAAGTACTTTCTATGTTATCAAAAATACTTATTATATATTAATGGATGTACATTTCTTGCAATTTTTATTAATAAAGCGTGCTTGGAAATTTTAAATCCCTGAATGTTTCAACGTGAAGATTTTGAGCGTTAAGGCATGAGTTGCATAAATAATTTATTAAGGACTTCCCGATGGCTTGTAAACAAGGAATCTCAAATTTTATACCGGGTGGAGACACGTACTACTTTCGATCGTTCTTTAATATGTAGGTCCTGCCCCTATTTTCATATTTGTCCACAATGATGGCGTAAAGAAAAACTCACCTGTACAGCTTTAACCGAACGGAAAAGTCCCAGTTGCAAGTCAGACTTGTGGACTTTTTATTGTTACTTCTTTGCATATAATGTAAACAAACCATTCTATTTATTTAATTTGTCGGAAATTTTCGTGTACTGTAGCTTGGATGGCATCATATATTTGCACAAAACAACATACAAGACTTTACAAGTTTATTTCTACGAACGTTTATGTGTTTATGAAACATATTACGATAGTCATATGCTTCAGAGTAGCAGTCAGGTTCTGATTAGTACCCATGGGGCATATTTCGGTTACATAGTAAACAAAGCCCCAACTAGTTAAACGTAAAAAAAGAGCTGTTTCGCATCTAATTGCAATCAACATAGAGAGAGCAAGGGAGAAACGAGAGCCTTCCTGCCAAGGCATTATGACAAGTGGCGCGCCTCCTCAGTTAAGATCCGAATTGGTATAATTACCGTAAAATCTTTGACCGTTTTCCCTTTCAAGGGTACCGTAAACTTTAAGCTTCTATTTACGACTGGTTTGTTTGTATGCGGAGTCGCCTTTATTCAACTTTCCGAGAAACCTCTTAGATGCGCAGCGTCTGATAAAACAAACTCAATGCTCGCTGGAGGCTCCAGCTTTGGGGGCCGGGTTTCAAAAGGTTCTTCCAGGTACCCGGGCGCTCCTGCGGCATAAACTCTCGCAAGATCAAACGGTGGCTCTACTCCGCCTCCAGAAGGTATTTTCGTCTCTAGGAAATGTTTTTGTTGCTCGATCGGAAGCTTCCTGCATCCGATATCAACTCCGTAGCGTCCCTTTATGGAACTGGAAATGTCTCCCTTCCTCCAGAATATCGCAGTAATATATATCGATCCGAGTTGTTTGAGCAACTACACGGTCGGAATGGATGTTGCACGCCGAATGACTGAAATAAACAGGTGCTTTGCATTCAGAAAGGATCGCCTTTGTTTAATATATAGGGCAATTTATTGACTGACAGGTAGGGTATTGTCTGTGCTTGTTTAGAAGGAAATGAGATTGAAAACAAAGCAGTTTACGAACTCACAACTGTCTGGAATATTAAGGAATCTTAAATACTGTAATACATACTGTGATAACATTCGCACTGAAATTATGCTTTCATTCATTTCTACGTGAAAAATAAATTGTCCCGTCTTGGTGGCCCACAGCATTGAGGGGTCATGCTCGCAATCTGACCATCCTGCCTGGCCATGGATGTTTCTTTGCGAGTGTTCCGCCCATTTAATCTCATTGTCGCGATTAATAGAAATTGCAGAACAGCGACGCTATTAATCCCAGAACTGTTCACTAGTTGACATCTCGCAGTTAACAGAGGAAGTCGGCTCTCATATAGTCTGCGAGCGCGAGGGTAGTGTAAGGTAGTGGATGCCTCAGGAACCAAATGATGTTAACTTATAAAACCTAAAATAAATATTTTCCTGTCGACCAGGTTTCATTTCCAGGAAGCTATAACTCGGGCAAGCCCCGGCACCTAACGACCTGTTGGGTGAGTTGAGCCAAGGCAAGAGCACTGCCGAGCTAGCCTATATTGACCACAAATAGTTACTGAATGGAGCAATATACAATATAGAAAACTACGACTTCACAATGCTGTAATACGTATAATAAAAGTAACAATTTATAATAATTTAATAATATTTAAGTATATAGCGAATTTCTAAACGTTAATTTATAGCCATGTATGAACACGATTGTAATGACCTCGCAGAGTCATAGTACATTTTGTACTTTTGTATCTTTATCGAGTTGTTTATGTTTAATTTTACCTGCATGATTGCCTCACTGGTTCCAATCTACCTAGGTAGAAAATACTAGTAGTTTTTATCAAATAACTACTTTAATTTACGTCCCGCGAAATTAATAATTTCATAACTAAATTAAAGACCACAACATGATAATTTGTTATACAGGGTGTCCGGCTTAGACCTTTAACATTACAAAACGGTATAACTTTAGTTACATTCAGCTTTGAATGAAACTTATTGTTTGTATGGGACTGGCAACTGTGGCCATTTGCGAGAAGCACCAGTACTTCGAGTTGACGTGACTCGCATGCTCGTGTAACGCATAAATTCCAAAATGGCGGAATGGATGGTTCAGTAGAAAGTGTTCTGCGTTTTTTCACTGGCAGCAAACAAATCTGTGAAGCTTGTTCAACGTGCTTTTCGGCGTGAATTCAATCTTCAACGTCACAACAATGTTTCTTCCTATTTGAGTATTGCTAAGTGGGATAAACAACTAAGAGAAACTGGAAGTGTTGTGTCGGTACGCTGGAAGTACGCGAAGCCGAAGGTATCAGAGGAAAACATTGAAGTGATTTGCACTGCATTCACAAGAAGTCCAAGAAAATCAATAAGACGTGCAAGTTTAGAGCTCAACATTCCTCGGTCTACTATCCATGACGTTGTTGTGTACAAAAGGTTACGTCTACGGGCGTACAAGATCCAGTTACATCAACGAAATTATCCTGATGATGAACCTAAAAGACAAACGTCTTCGTGTAAAATGTTAACCAAAATTGACAACAACAATGCTTCCCTGGACAAGGTGTGCCTTTCTGATGAAGCTGCATTCCACACGTGTGGCAAATTTAACAAGCAAAATTGCCGTATTTGGAGAAGTGACAATACTCATGAGTTTCGTGAAATTATGAGAAACTCGCCAAAAGTTAATGTGTGGTGTGGGTTAATGAAAGAGAAGATAATAGGCCCGTTCTTCTTTGCTGAAGAAATAGTGAGAGGAACGAATTATTTAGACTTGCTTCAGCATTACTCTGTGCCTCAAATGCCTCCAGAAACAATTTTCCAACAAGACGGAGCCCCGGCACACTTTGCTATCACTGTACGAGAATTTCTCGATGAGCATTTTTCCAGAAGATGGATAGGAAGAGGATCTAAACCACTTGCTTGGCCTCCGCGCTAGCAGGATCTTTCCCCCCTAGACTTTTCCTTTTGGGGGTTCATCAAAGACCAAGTCTACAGTATGCCTGTCGAGAACTTGGAAGATCTGCGTAACAGAATTCGTCAGGCGATTAACAATGTGACCCCTCAAATGCTAGTGAATACCTGGACGGAATTGGAATATCGGTTCGACATCTGCTGTGCCACAGGGGGGGGGGGGGGCTCATATCGAGGTTGTGTGAAGTGCTGGTGCTGGGACAAAAATGCATGAGTTTTTCTACCAAAATGCAAATTTTGGTAATAAAATTGGGTTTCTCTGCAAAATTATGCTCTTTTGTAATGTTAAAGGTCTAAGCCGGACACCCTGTATCTTTTGATTTTAGTCTGAGATTGATTGAATATTACATCATACAATATAATATATTATTTTTCAAGGACATTTCTACACATACATTTAAATGTCTTTCTTCCAAAAACACTTTTATTCTCTGTAAAAGTTTGTCAAGTCCATTTCATGCTCATGTAAGCTAACGGGAACTGGAACTACAGTGTATTTTAAAGTATGATCCGGACCACTACGCAATGTTCCGGCGATTGAACCTGGGATATCTTGATTACAAGGTGGAAGAATTGCCAATACGCCTTCGGGAAGACCCTAAAAGCTAACAGCGTTGCAATATTTCATAACCTCTTGGTCGCGTACGATGGAAGCGAGAATAGAATTATTCATTCATGGGCAAAATTTTGGTAGGGGAGGTCACGTTGTTAATATGAGTTGAATAACAACAATAATAAAATTAATTATCACAATAAACTAACAATAATGTACTTATTACCAAAATATTATTATGTATTCGAACCGGTTTTCTACTCAATATACCAGATGGTGAATATCAGGGAAAATGTTTTCTTTGTTTTGCACATATCACAGTTTGAATACACTGATGTGCATGGTTATTCTATTCTGTTATTATCTTCTCCACATCTCGTCCAAGAAAAATCTTTGTAAGTCATGAACTTTTCTTATGAAGTTATAGTTTGTAACCTCTCACATAAACATATTGTATCTTGAATTTTGAAAACGTGTGGAAACATTCAAGTGGTGGAATGTGAAGTTTTGACCTAAGTCGTATATTTTTACAATCAATTTTGCGAGCTAACTCAGTTTTTTTTTTGGTTAGTTTACTGAAATAGTAATTAACTGATATTTATTTTCCTTAATGACTCAATGACTCACTTATTTTCGAATTTGAAAAGAACGGCGATATTTTGTAAAAGCGATGGACTTGCCGGATCGAACACCCTGCCCCTTTTTCAGAGAGGCCCACGTGTAGTGTTTATTGTGATGAAAACTTATTCAGAAATATTTTCTTCGAATGAAGTTCAGAAGAGTCATGCCCATGAGTTTTGTGGTGTTTCATTGCTCCAGAAATGGGATCAAATGAGTCAGAAAACATGTGGTTGTGTGAGGCAGAGAGGAATACCAAGAAGTCAAAAGACAAGTATTTCCATAATGAACCTGGGAGAAAGAGCTATCAAAGGCGACGATGAAGAAATATGCATGGCTTCCTCCCAGCACCTTTCCATCTTAATTTGTCCCCGAGTCCTTTGTCGCCCCGAGTGACCTCTCCGCCGAGCAGCCATACGTCATCGTTCAGGAAAGAACTCTTTCTTTTCGCCGTGTCACCTCCAAGCCTCCGGGGATTTCTCAAGAGTGACGTCAGACCACACGAAATGCCTCATGAAATTCATTACATCGGAAGAGGGATTGGTGCGGATAAGGAAGAAGGCATCTTCTTTTTCTTCTGCAAGGAACTGCTGGAGGTTAAATTCGTCCGCGCGCAGGTTGCGGTCCGCGAAGGGGGAAGGCTCTGTCCCACCGCGAAGGTGAAGTGGACTTCAATCACTGTCCTTGTGTATCTGATGCCTTCCCGGTTTTAAAAAGTTCCATGGCTGTGGGGATTATGTGGTGTTTTAGTTATGGTTCATCTCACTCTTTTTCCGACTTCGTAAGCTCCCCGCGTTGGTGTTCTCTGTGCAGGGAGGATTTAATAGAAAAAGTTCTGGAAAAAAGTTGCGAGCTTAATGCGGATTTCATTTCTTTTTTGTTATTTCACGACGCTTTTCTATCTCTCTAGATTATTCTCGATGATGAGGACGAATGCTGAACTGACAAAGAAAAAAACAAATTTAAATAGCCACAGCTACACAATGGACTAAAATAATTAAATTGTAATCCCTGTCTCGGCAGCATCCTACGTCAACCACTCCTCCACATCCAAATTTCTTATATCACCATTAGAATGCACATTCAAGCTAAGAACAATATTTCATTATCTACTTCCTTTGTTGGGTTGGCAGTTTGGGGGAGGGTAGGTTAACCATGTCAGATTCACATTGACTCAAAAAAGTATTCATTCACAGATAAGCATTACAATTACATTACTTACAGGAAAGAATTGCAAATGGGCCCATGGGTGTTAGATGGACATGTGATTGTGTGACGACAAAGGAACTGTGAACTAGATGAGAAAACTCTCACAGCTACAATAAAAAACGGTGGGGGATCAGTAATGGTGTGGGGCTGTTCGAGTGTCAATGGTGTTGGGATTTGTGTTTCATTGATGGTACAATGGACCACATACGTTACGTCAACATTTTTGAAGGCAAACCTATCCAACTTAGTGAAACATTATGGGGCTTACTGGGGACTATATCTTCACCCAGGACAATGACACAAACCATACAGCTATGAACACCAAGCTTACTGTACAACACCCCACTCTGGATGTAAACACCTTCTAAATCTCCGAACATGAATCCTATCGAGTATGTCTGGTATATTCTCAAAAACGTAATCCAAAAACACCACAATTCCAACAAAAAGGACCTCAAGCGCATTTTGTTACCCAACAAACAACATATACATTGGTGAAATCAGAGCAGACCCACAACGGTTGCAGGAAATCATCAAGAGGGAAGGAGACCCCAGCAGTATTAAGGGTGTCACACACTTAGATTTCACCTAACATTTTATGCCGCAAGTATTACACTTGAATACTCATTTCAGCTCAAATTACTCATCTTGTCTTTTGTTTTTCTGCATTCCTTCTGTTCAACTACCAAAGGTGTTTCGTTTCTGCGTAACGTGTACCTCAATGGTATGTAATAAACTTTCGTGCACATGTACTTCGGTCTTCGTTCCGTTTCTACATGTTATACGTGCTTCCATGTGATTACTGTGCTTAGTTGAATACTTTTATGAGACACTCTAGGTCAGAAATGCACTATGCCAGTGAATACACGAAGTAACCCATTTACCAGTGTGGTTATTTTCCTTTTAACCGCAGTGCTTTTTTCTTTGTTTCTAGCTCTTTATTTATCTATCCTTGCGTTCAGACGTGTAAAAAGTGGACTAAAATAATTACATTGTATTTGATTAGTGTGCTCAACTCAACAAAGATCATTTGTCAGCTGTAATAAACATGTTTAAGAGACAGCGATTCGCTCTCTCCATAGCAAAAAGCCACTCCACAAAGCTAATTACACACATGCTGGATTCAACAGAGTGCAGCCTTATATTGTTCCCACGTTTCCACTTTAGTGGCGTGGAAGAAATAAAGAGAATATGAAATGGATGCTTAATCTCCATTACAGATCATCATTCAGCTGTTTTTCCAGCACACGAAAGTACAGACATTTCCGTGTTGCGAAAGTCAATGAAATTGTTACAATCCATAAATATTTGTGTAAACAGCAGTGTCAACTTTCAATAAATTGAGGAGAGGAAAGATTAACATAAACCTCACTTTATATAGAAATTTAGTGGCATGTAGTTATTTTATATGTTAAGTCAACATCAATAAATTACTTGTAAAGGATGAGCAAAAGGTAACTGTGCACCTACACTATGCTTCATTACGCAGAGAAAAACTTCCCTTTCTTGATATTTGTTGGTACATAAGGACATGGACAGTTGGTTAGTAAGACACTCATTGCTGTCAGTTACTCGTTATTGTTTCTTCAGTTGTTTCTTCGGTGGGATGGTAATTATTCCATTTTAGAACAGCACACACGAATTTCCTGTTTTTTAATGCAAAATTTGCATAAATAATTTTTATTTCTTCGTTTTTCTTAGAATTTAAGGTTATTCTAAAAACATATTTTAGGACCAGATAACAATTCCGAAACATATAAAGCTCTGGACCTTGTTCTGACCTCATTTTAAATTTAACGTAAAGGAAAATCAGGATTTTGAAATATGAGAATTGCGAACAAAGCTACATCTATTCATTTGAATGCAGGTTCAGATTAAAGAGGGTGAGTAGGATTGCTCCTCCTCTATCTTGAGCTATGCCGACCAGTAGTAATCATCTCCCACCCACTGGACATAGAAACCATACTATTGGACATATCATACTCATATAGTTCGACTCTAGGTCAGTTTATTTTAATCTTAAAGTCTCATAGCTACATATAAAGATATATTTAAACAATTTATGGCAGATGTGCATCACATCAAATGCCTTTTAGAAGTCGGTATTTTCTCAGACATCTAGAGGGCGTTTTATTAAAAGAAAAAAATACTGAGTTCAAATGGTTCCCGATCAACTCGTAAGAGGTCTAACTTAGGAATATCATATGAAAAAGCATTTATTTGTAATGTAATTAGCTGTACCTAATGACGCTCCTCAAGCACTGAAAGTAATATCATTCAGTACATATAGAAAACCGAAAGCCTCCATATTTCAGAGCAAGAAAGAAAAACCATACGCTCGAAGTTTTTTTTTTTTTTTTCATTTCAATCTTCGTAGGACAATATGAAGAGCCAGCCAAAGTTTCTTTTGATATGTAGTGATATTGAATGCAGATACATGCGTGTGTTTTAGGGTGACATGTCAATTCCTCGTTTAAGTGAAAAGGTGACTTTAATGTGAACAAAAGCATGTGCTCGTTACAGTTAAAGATTTTCGCATGTACAAAGAAAATCCAAAACACATTGCCACCTCGCCAGCCCCCGGGCGGAGTGGTTGGCATAGCGCGTTACAACGCCAGAGGTCCTGGGTTCGAATCCTGGACTAGGCATAGGTGTTATTTTATCATATCATCACTTATTCTCATCTTCAGGATAAGCCAAAGATGGCAGAAATGCGAAGTAAAATAAACAAAATCAATCAAACAAACATTCCCATCTCACTCAAAGACCTTGTGAATCTAATCCAAAATCTACCAATATCTACAGCTGAATGTGGAAGGAGTTGGTTCAGTGTCATAAACCTAAACTTAACTGATTAGAAAAAATCGTTCACAATGTTTAAACCTACTTTTCTTTTCATTAGACACACGTTGCATTCCTTTCATCCAGAGAAAAAAATGCAAGAAATTGGATCAAGTCTAAGCATCACAGTGCCCTTGACAGGCTTAGTGGCAAATCATAGAACCAGTGAATCTAATTTACGTATTTCGTGAGTTCAACTGACTAGAGATTTTTTTACAGTTTGAGTTTAGAGTATATCTTAAAATGGGGTTGTGTTTGTGTTGAATATCAAAGTTAGATGTTAAGCAATTAATTTCCAATTCTAAGTATCGTACCTAACACATAGGTGGTAAAAAAAATAAAGAAAAAAAGTTCTCCCTTTCATAAATTCATAAATTGCGTCCTGTTTGGTTGATTTCATTTCATTTCACCTAGAAATGATATCGCGACGAGACATGTCGAGAACTGCCACAGCTTCATCTCGTCTCCTGTGTGATAAGGTTCTTCTCGTTCTTCTTTGTGATTATTTTGTTTCGGTTTCCACTCAGAAGTTATTGACCCACGAAATGTTGATTATAAGTAACATGTACTTTGAGTCACCACTCAGTTACACAACATAGCCTATGTATGTCCTATATGTAAAAACATTTCTTAATAACGTTTTTCCTCCTTTACATCTTGCTTTGATGTTGCGAACCGTTGAAATACGGAATTTTATCCTGAATAAATGAAACCGGGAAGCACAGGCTCGCAATTGTCACTAATGGATTAAGTTTTCGATTGCACTAAATAAAGTATAGGATTTATTTGAAAAAAAAAGAAATCAATGAGATATACGCTTGGTATATCTGGATAGGACACATAGTACCCCGTTTCGTTTGTGCAAGTATTTGGTTAAGGATAATTCCATGTGAAAAATTCAAACGAAAATAATGCCAGTCATATACCCAACTAATTAAGATTTGCTTCGAATAGACGCGACCACGTCTTTAGAAAAGTGTAGCCTCCCCTTCCCGCCTTATGTAAAGGAGCACTCGTCTGGAGCGTGATTTTCTGAGAGTAATCTTTACCTATTCCATGGTCCCACACACAACATTTTGAACAATTTGTATCTCCTTAAAGAGGTTTCCAAGAACACAGGTCAATGAACTAACCAGTAGCAAGCACAATGTAGTATGATACGCTTACAATGGTTTGAATTTCTGTTGTAAGGAAGATAATACTTATACGTTCTAAACAATATAAACTTTTTTTATTGAGCAAATTCAATATAGGTTCTCTTAAGAGTAGCACCTTGCGTCCTCCCTGTCAAATTTTGTCTAAGGGAGTACAGGGGATATAATTGGATTTAAGGATTTAGAGGGGTATAATGTACCTTTGTACCACCCCTTCACCCCTGTTCCTGCGCATTTTCCACTACTCACTTGTTCTGACTAGCAATAACAAATCGACGAAGGGCAATAGAACAATGAGCCATTAGGCTTCCGCGAGGTCAAATATAAAGCCAACCTGTGGCAGCCAAGCCGTTAAGGCTGCAAATGACTTCACTTGATAATCCATTCATTACATGGAACCATGAAAATATCTATAATGAGTTGGTTGGGATTTTCATGACTACATTTTTTAGTAAGAGAGATATGTTCGAGATATGTATAGAAATTCATGTACGATTTCTGTACGAATGAACATATTTGATAACTATTGGCCATATTTGGCATATTACCACTTTTCCAAGCCATATGTAACTTTCTTTCAAAGCTTAGCTCTTACCGAAGTGGATTTCTTGTTGTTCCATGTTCATCCAAGGTGTTCAGTGTGACCTGTCATCTTCAGAAGGAGAGGAATGAGGGAAATGTGTGACTAAGGTAGCAACCAGTTGCCTGTCGCTTTCATTTCATGGAATGTATGATATGTGCAGTGGCACAATGTGAAGTACGTACTGAGTTTAATATGTGTGTTTTTAGCCTTGTCTGGTGATATGGGGACATGTCCGTCACATGTTCACGTTTATTACTTGTTTACTTTGCCAGTAAATATCACATTCAATTCTTCATGTATAGAGTACTGCATGATATTACGACAACATACAGCATTCCGGGCCAAGCACGTGGCATTTCCGGCTGTCAATGAGACTCGTACCAGTGTACAGCCTGATCAGTACATACTACGTTAAAAATTCAAGCACATAGATTGAAACTCACCTACTAACCTATTTCCAACAACTTTCCCCTCTTTCCATTTGTTGCTATGCACACTAATATAGTAAATATAATTATTTCACCAAAACTAATTAATAAATAAACCCAGGTCCGGATGTCATATCCGTTATGCTAAGTCTATGCTAGGCTATGGCACTAGACTCTTGAATCACCCTGTATTTCTAAGTACTTGGATGTAAATATCAGATTCTTGTTCATTAATTCAAGCAATATTTTGTTTATATTTAATTTTCATTTCTGTTATAGTTTACCTTTGAATTATTATCATTTGTCAAAATATGCTAACATGCATACCCTAACGTCACCTAACCTAACCAAAAGCTAAGATAACTTCGGATTGTATTGCATTGGCATCCCATTTTAAAGTTGTGTACAAATCTTGAATAATAGCGTATGTATGATATATTTTTTAAAAAGAAATAATAATAAAAGACCTGTTTTTTAGAAAATGGGTACCAAACTTTTTCTTTACACCAGTTCAATCGTTTTCTTTACGCTGACATAGATGTGTAATAACTCATGTTAAAGAACCCTTCAAGACCTTTCCACCGCCGTCTGAATCACTTCTATATGTGCCCTGAGTGCAAAAATATTGCAACTTGATGTTAACGAAATGCTGAAAAAAATGGTCAAAATTCACACATTTTATACCCCTGCAATTTCGTAAATAAACACGCTTCCAAAAGTTTAGCACGCGATGGCAAAATGAACAAAAATAGAAAAGTAAAGCTTTGATTAACACAAAATTACACCTAAAGATAGCAAATGTGTTTATTCATTAAAGAAAAAAGAGTTGTAAACAAAGATGAAATAAACATTTACTTTTCGTAAGTTATATGATGACGTCACATTTGGGTCATTAACATAATGATGTTTAAAGGCAAACAAACCAAACAAATATTACAGTAATATAGTATGTCACCAAAACAAAACTTACATTAATATGGTATGTGACCAGCCCGGACCTTCACACAAACTTTACAACGATTTTCCATTCTTTCAATGAGGTGATCAACCATCGCAGATGCGAGCTATGGCCATTCCTCCATTAAGTCAGTTTCCAACTCTCTGAGACTGGCTGGAGGAGGTAAACGTGCAGCGACAGCACCCCCGTGGGCATCCCAAAAGTTTTCAATGGGGTTAAGGTCGGGGGAGTACGCCGACCACTCCATACGAGAAATGCCCTCATTTTCCAGGCATTCGCCAACGATGTTGGCTCTATGGGGACGTACATTATCATCCGTAAGGAGGAAATCAGGACCAACTGCTGCAGCGTAGAATCTCACAATTGGGCCTAGGACTTTAACCCGCAACCGCGCAGCCGTCGCCTTTAAAAATGTGCAGCTCGGTGAGATATCCCATTGAAATTCCAGCCCACACCATGACACTGCCACCTCTTAATCCGTGATGTTCAATGATGTTGTTGGCCTGATTGCGTGTGCCTCGTTCTCTCCAGACCCTTACACGCTTATCATCTGATTCCAGGGCAAATCTGGACTCATCCGTGAACAGGACGTTCCAGCAATCTGAGACAGTCCAATTGACATGTTGACGACACCACTTTAATCTTACCTCTCTGGCTTGGACGGTAAGTGCAACACAAACACGTGGTACTCGGGCGTACAATCCCTTCATGCGGAGCCTTCGGCGCACAGTACTGGCAGATAATGTCTTACCAAGTGCCGCTACAGTTATAGAGGTCGCTCGTCTATTCCGCTTAGCTACTATAGCAATATATTGATCATCAGAGGGGACGGTAACTCTTGGAAGACCGGGCACAGGTCCCTGGACAACTCTTTGACTTGTTTGAAATTGTTTCCACAATCGAGAAATTACCGAATTATCAACGCCAAAGAAAATAGCGACATCTGTGATTGACTGTCCTGCTTCAATGCGTCCGACAACACGCCAGCGCTCAATATCTGTCATTTGTCTTCTTTCAGCTATAGAAAGACGAATATTATCAAAAATAATCCTACAAACGTTATAAACACTTTGTATGAGCTTTCAAATGCACCTAAAACCGTTTAGAATGCTGGAGTCTTCAACGAAAGTGTGATGATTCTTGCACGAAATCCTCGATTTTATGCTATTCCAAGAGCACAGATTAAGCACCTAGGTACAGATGATTCCAGGGCAAATCTGGACTCATCCGTGAACAGGACGTTCCAGCAATCTGAGACAGTCCAATTGACATGTTGACGACACCACTTTAATCTTACCTCTCTGGCTTGGACGGTAAGTGCAACACAAACACATGGTACTCGGGCGTACAATCCCTTCATGCGGAGCCTTCGGCGCACAGTACTGGCAGATAATGTCTTACCAAGTGCCGCTACAGTTATAGAGGTCGCTCGTCTATTCCGCTTAGCTACTATAGCAATATATTGATCATCAGAGGGGACGGTAACTCTTGGAAGACCGGGCACAGGTCCCTGGACAACTCTTTGACTTGTTTGAAATTGTTTCCACAATCGAGAAATTACCGAATTATCAACGCCAAAGAAAATAGCGACATCTGTGATTGACTGTCCTGCTTCAATGCGTCCGACAACACGCCAGCGCTCACTATCTGTCATTTGTCTTCTTTCAGCTATAGAAAGACGAATATTATCAAAAATAATCCTACAAACGTTATAAACACTTTGTATGAGCTTTCAAATGCACCTAAAACCGTTTAGAATGCTGGAGTCTTCAACGAAAGTGTGATGATTCTTGCACGAAATCCTCGATTTTATGCTATTCCAAGAGCACAGATTAAGCACCTAGGTACAGATGATTCAATTTCTACTTACAAAAAGGAAGCTACACATAAAAAAATGACATCTACATCCGAAGCGATTTTCAGCCACTCAAATTCAAATACGCTTTCGAAACTTTGCATTGCTTAACTTTTGGAAGGCAGTGTATAAAATATATGGACCTGCAATTTTGCATATTTTCCTACCTCACGCGACCCTTTCAGTATGCCAAATTTTAAATGAATCAAAAAATGTAAGGTTGAGGACGTTGTTGATTTTGAGGAGGAGGAATATGTGCGTTAGCAACAGAGTAACTTAAATAGACTTGACATGATTGGAGTAGAAGTAGGGTGAATTAAGAGTGCCATACAAGAAATTAAATGTAATACTAGACCGTAGGATAATGTAAACAACCTTATCCCATTACATATGGAATTAGTTGTACTTACCTGATTATAAAGCTTTTTAAGAATGAAATGTAATAAAAGTAGTTTGCTTTCTCGCATGTTGCAAGTTAAGTAGCTGGGAGAGCGGATTTGATGCTATTTAATAAAGCGATAACGCCATGATTTTGAGTAAGGAGCAATTAAATCCTTGCTACGTAATATATGGAATTACTCTATTTTTAAACCCTTTTAAATCCAAATTGTTTGCTTCATTACGTTGCACTTTCCCTAAGCAGACTGGACAAAGGACCACGTGGTTATTCAAATCAATAATATTACATTTTATTATGGTAATGACTATGGGTCAAAACAAACCAATATACTATCCTCATAAAATTATTATATTAGGTAGGCCATATTGGTTTCAGGTATCTTATGTACGAGAGAGAGAGAGAGAGAGAGAGAGAGAAAGATAGAGAGTTCATTCTCACCGCTCAAACCTGAGTATATATCTGTCAATTGCAGATAATACACCAGAGAGAAATTTTCTTTCCAGAATCCCTTTGTGCTCGAAAGCGACTTCTTATTAAAGCTGTTTCTGTCTCCCAAGAGCTCCATGGAAGTGATTCAAGCATCTGACAAGTGATAGAATCAACACTTGCAGCATCCTTCACCTCTATGGGACCCAAAAGAGCAATTTGCTGACCACGTTGGTGCGTCGGCGGGAGAGAGATTTCTCTGGGAACGATCTGACAATGAAGATTTACTTGTGGCTGCAGCCTTCAGCTTCCATGCATGGATTCATTCACTTCATAGCAGAAATATTTCGCTTCCTTATCCACAATTATAAATGCCTACTTTAAACAACTTTTGCTATTGGTCTAGAACATAAATATGTAATATTTTTTATATTTGCTTATTTTTTCGTTGTTCTTCTATTTGAATGCTTTCTTCAACTTTATTTCTTTATTCACGAGTGAAAATAGCCGATGTTTGTCAATTTGAAAGTGCTAAACTCAGATCGGAGAAGGGTTTCTCACTGTTACGTCAGGTTTTGAAGTAATGGACAACAATAAAATTACATGCAAAACCAGTGGCGGTGATTGGGTTCCAAAACCGGGGCAAATACAGTATATTCCCCTTTGTAGATAAGGTTTAGCATAGTGCGGGGGAAAAAGTGGACAAAAGTAGGGGACCAACTGCCCCCTCGCCCCCTAATCGCTGTCACTGTGCAAGACACACGAATCTTAAATTTTAGTATAGCAAGCCAAACACGTACAGTCTAGGGCACCTCTGCGTTGTAGCGATTCCATTGAAAGTAAAATAGGCCATCACAACCCAGAAGTGCCCGTGACTGTACAAGGCACCGTTTACATGACTGAACACATGCGTGAATTTTCATATCCCCCTCCCCCTCTGGTACAACAAACATAAAAAAATATATTTCAATGTATATAGATCTTGCTCAAGATAGGGAAAGATGGAAGGCCTGTGTTGCTGCAGCCATGAACCTTCGGGTTTAAGAAGGCTAGAGAGTTAGTTAGTTAGTTATTTCAATGTAATGGAAATACCTTTACACTGCCTTTCCGATGGCGCAGTTGTAGCGTCGTCACATTGTAATCTTTGCGATGTCTAGCGCTTTGATACTTGTCTTAAGCACCAGCAACAGTCTGCTAGCATCGCTGCATTCCAGCACCTTTGGTATCTGGATTCTATTATATTTACTTTCCTGAGAAAATTTTCACCTTGATTCTCATTAACTTGGCCCAAATTTTTTGCAAATTTTCTGGACCATCATCTCTTCCAAAATTGACTGCACATTCATAACTTTAATCTGCTAAAGTAGCCTCAACACATTCTATCTTCGTTATTGTTTTTTTTTTAACTTCTTTCTTTAAATTAATGCCGCTAATGTTATACATACTGCTCTTGTATGGATTATAGGGATTCCGACACGCAACTTACACCGATTCTCGCTACTAATATCCATTATTCCTAAATTGAAGTTACGCCGTAATGTTTAACCGGAAACTATGCAGAATAGGGATGCGCCCAAACCTTAATTATTAATATATTCATTATTGTTGTGATTTGACATATTTCTTTTCGTAAGAAATTTAAGGTACCGATAGTTTTATTCCCTCCCCACCCAAAATAAATACGTCTGACGAAATGAAATTGCTGCATTTTGCACATGTTTCAGGAAGGCCTACTACAACCGCTTCCACATCGATCCACAACTCCTTCCACCGTCACAAAAATGCCTTAGAATTCTAGACTCTAGTCGAAAGAAATCGTCCTTGACTTGCTCAAATTTTGTTGTAGCACCAGAGTGGTCTAATAGATTTTCCAGCGCCTGCGAGTGTCTAATAGTGTGTGTGCGCGTGGTATAAATTTAAGGAGGAAACGTCACCGCCAATTTTCTCTCGCCTGGCTTTCGCAAGAGGGGAAGGGAGGGGAAGGAGGCATCGGCACAAAATAAATAATATTGCAGTGGAGGAGCGTTGAAGGCGAGATAGTGACACATAACATTTCTTCCTTGGAGAATGGCCACTCGCCTCTTTTCCATTTGTCTTAATGCCTGTCCCTGGTAGCCGATGACAACCAAAGGGAAAAATGCGCCGTAAAAGCTTTGTGATGTTTGGGGCATATACGAGTCCTAATGCAATGATGCGATCTTGAAGGGAAAATGGCAGGCGAAAGTGGGTGTCTCCGCCAACCAACGTGCCGAGAAAATGTTTAGAGGACGCCTTCAGTGCGAGGAGACGGCATCGGTCCCCAGTGCCATCTTTTGACGGGAGTGACGTCTGGAAAGAGTTAACGTTATAAAATGCTTACAACCAAGGACACATATGCAGCACAGTATACAAATACGAGGGTGTTTCCAAGTAACAGCAAAGTAAAGCAACAAAGATTTTGAGATATTTTTACACATAATCACCTTCATTTTCAATACACTTATCTTATTATTGCACCCACTTCTTTACTCCATTAGAAAAAGAAAACAAAATGCTGTGTCTTCAGCCTTGTCATCACTCCCAAACATTCGTAATCTAAATCTGTCCTTCACAAATACAAACGCTTCACATGATAATCAGATCAGGGCAGTATGGACGATGCTGTGAGATCTGAAATCTCAATCTCTGAATTGTCTCAATAGTTACAGTGGCTGTGTGAGGGAGTGCGTTATCATCTAGGAGAAAAACGCCTAGGCACCCACTTTGCTGACAGCTTGGGGTACTTGAGAATCTCATTGACACAAGTAGGTACTGATCCGATAATTATATGATATTCCCTTACTGAAGCAATGCATCTGATATCATGAATAATGGCATTAGTAAGACTCAGCTTCTCATCAGGGACAAACGGAATTTCCTCATCACACACTCATATTCGCCCCTTTTTAAACGTATCTACCCACTTGATTACTGGCCTCTCTCTTCCACTCTCAATGTAGACATCTCCATGCTGTTAAAGCATTCTTTTTAATGAAATTCACGAGATTTCACACTTTTCGACCACTAAAATCTAATGACTGCTAGGTACCAAGAGCTAATAGCACCTCCACTTTGCATGTGATGCCCTTCCAACTGAAGCTGCATGTCATCTAGGGCAGTGTTAACAGTTTCTCAAAGAATATATCTTCCCTCCTAGAAGTTTAAAACTCCGGGGTGTTCATTGTATTTAACACTGTCAGTGTACACCATCTGAAACACAATCGTATATTTGTAAATAAATCAGGAATTATTTGGCTTTTGCACTATTGAGTTAATTTTATTGCATGTTTTGTATACTTTTCCAAGTTTGACGAAAACCTGAAACGATTTTCACTTATGATAGAGTATATCGGAATACGATTGTTTATTTAGTTTTTGATTCCATCCTATCTAAACTACCAAAGCAATCAGAATCTTAAAATTTATACGTGACAAACCTCGAACATCCTTCTCTCGGTTTGTCTAGGTCTCAGATTAACATTTTTATTGTAATGTATATTTTTGTAATGAATAGCCAAAATGATCTTTTACCGCAACGCTGGAGTAAAAGTTCGCATGCGGTGTGGCAAAATTTCACACATAGGAAGGAATTTAAAAACAATGTTAGTTTGCAAAATCAGGTTAAAATGTGTAGTGAAATTATTTTTAATAGTAACTAATTTAAAAATAAGTAGAAATGTACATGGAATATTACATTCTTAAAAAGCGAACTGGTTGTAATTTCAGACGCTTGGCCTTTTCTCCTTTTCTTCAGAGAAATCTTCCTTTTGGAGAGAGGGATGATTTCAGCGGGGAAGACTGATTTTGATCCTCTTGTTGATGAATCAGACACAGGATCCGAATCCGAATCTGAAAAATTTTGTACAGATGCAGAAGCAGATGTAGTTTGCACAGTTCTTTGCGCTAACTTTTGCACTACTGTGAAATGAGATTAACCCCAAAACAACGATTTTTTGTTACCAGCAAGTGCTGTCATTTGTGCAAAGAAAATTGACACATCTAATTCATTTTGACACACACCACAAGTGCCTTACTCAATATATGAAGTCAATGGTTTACTAAAGTTTATTTCTTGTTATGAAACACAATTAACAAGAAATCAAGATAGGTATTACATTAAGAAATGTAAATACATGTGATTAGTTTCCGCCATGACACCTTGCAGGCGGACTCGTTGTTGTCAGCCTAACTTCTAATGGAACACGGATATTTGCACTGCAAACCTTTACCCGCTGTACACTCTTACCCCACTCCACTCTGCATCTTAGTCCATTTGCGATTTCAAGACCACAAACGATCTTGATGTACTGTTGATAAATCCCACAAATTGAGGTAAAGGGGCTCTCAGTACGCATAAGAACAAACGCAGAACATCACAACCTCACAGAGGATTATCCTGTCCCTGTGTCCAGAGTATCGTTGATCAGCAAGAAGCAATTTCCGAAGTGTACTCCTGGGTAGTGAAGCTGTCGTTTCGGTACCTTCTCAAAACATCACCCCTAACACATTCAATATCTGAAGAATTTTCATAATTGTAACAATTTTTGTCTGGCTCATTGGTTATAAAGTTGGAGCGAGTAGATTGTCTCACACGTACTACGACGTCAAGAGTCCAAACTTCGAATCCTGAGCTAGACATACATGTTTTGGCTT
The DNA here is from genome assembly GCF_977018435.1 of Lepisma saccharinum. NCBI lineage: Eukaryota > Metazoa > Arthropoda > Insecta > Zygentoma > Lepismatidae > Lepisma > Lepisma saccharinum. The sequence continues at coordinate 7,174,073 of NC_139237.1, forward strand.
GTCTGAAACAGTAGATAATTAAACTGAATTGAAATGAGAAGATGAGAAAGAGCGAGACCGGGGGGTGGGGGAGGGGTCGTCTGATTGCGACTCTGGAAACTCAAGTTCGATTTCCGGGGTAGGTGATTTCAAGTGGAAATTTTCCCAGCAATGTTTTTCACGGAGCGGCTCTGGTTTTGCTCAGTCTCTGATATAAAGGTATCTAGGGCCAACCCTGCTGGATAAAGGAGTGTGGTGCTGATCACATGATCTTAACAAAAAGCTAAAGCTGTGTGTGTGTATGGGACCAATCTTCACACTCCCTTAAGCTTTCACGGTAGGTCATTCATACAATTTAATTCCACTTCCCTCAGCCACCTATCTTTCCTTCTTGCTATATACGTATATGCGCGTATATTTCGTATATATATTGATGCGTTCACTGGTTTCAATTACTTAAACTAAGGGAATCGTTACTGTGAACGCTTTAGTGGTCAGATGGTAGAGCTAGGTTATGTTTTGTGGTCCCCATACAATCTCACTGTCAGGCTTCTGGCAGATAGTGGAATGATTTCAAGGGATGTTGAAGATGTACATCTTACCTCTCGGCCAAGCGGTTGAGCGTGGGCGTTAGGCGACAGAGCACGGAGTCCTGAGTTCGACGGCCCAAGGTCTTCTTGCCCGTGGCTGGCGACGAAGCACAAGCTGGTCTTGAAGATGTAGGTAGCCCTCGAGAAGGCTATTCGAATGATGGTCTGACCTACGGCTGCGACTTACAAACCGTGGTACCGAAGATGGCCAACTCGTATCTGTGTTAGCGGTTGCCTTGGTGAAAGCTGCGGTTCGGTTTCCCGAACCGGGCTTGAGATCTGATAGAGTGAATAGGTCTTCGGCTGGTAGCTTCCTCTTTGAGTTTCTACTGAATTCTGAGGTACGACTAACTGAATGACTGAGTGACTCCCCAATCCTAGTGCTTAGCTCTTTCAAGCTGCTGGCAAATACTTCCTAGCTGCTTACTCAGCTCTTCCGTATTTGCCAGCAGATGACGGGCTTGAACCTGGTAGTATCGAAGAATGCCGTGTCTCCTGACGTCATGTGTTTCCGTTATTTGTGGAATGTTACCTTGTGTTGTAAATTGTTGCTTGACTGAGCACTGATGTGAGAGAGATTTTACCTTGAATCGTTCCCATATGTACACTTGGCTCTACAGCCCGTAAAGGCCTTAGCCTATCTCCCGACTGCCAGTCTCCCTCCCACAATCCTACCTAGAGGCATGGAGATCTCCAACCGGTAATGGGGTGACGTGGGGTCAGCACGTCGAACCCCCAGCCGCCGTTATAGCAGATATTTATGACTGGGTAGCTCCCCAATTTCCTCACGATTGTGGGTTGCACCGGTCCTATACACAGCCCGAAAATCCAAAGACTGAAGCCAGGCGGACTCGAACCCATGCCATCCCGCAGTCGGAGTCCAATGCATTGCGCCTTTGATCGCACGGCCACGAGCAGGACATACTATATATACGTATATAAGAACGAACACTTATGTAAAATCTTTCTTGCAGAGTGGAGGTGATTACGGATAAAAGCAAAGTTTATATATCTTTTGCCTTTCCAGAATTTATCTCTAGAGCAATAACTTTTCTCCATAATCGTCGCAAATTGATATTGAAGTTACATCTTGTTTAAGCCCCTCCCCTACTCTTAAATCCACAATCACCCGTTAAGAATTTAAGACTCTTATTCAAGTCTCCATCAAAGAGATGTACGTCGCATTCGGTAATGGCCAAAATTCTTCAAGAAGACACTTATAAAATTCTCGGTGCCTTTCTTGTGATATTCCATTAAATTTCATAGCTTCGTCCATTAAATTCCAAAATGGCGTGTTGAATTTATTACACTCTACAGTGATAAGCGAGTTCCTTTTCAAGCTTAAGGTACCTAAACATTTTATGCGAATCGGTATACCTGAGGTTGAAGTTTACGGTTTGTGCGTCGCAGAACGGGAAGAAATTATGGAAACTACAGCATGTGCAGACACTGTAAATCAAATTATTTTCATGTTCATTCTATTCCGCCTAAAATCATCAGTTTGTTAAAAGTATTGATTGATCTTGGAAATAAAAGCTTGTTACCAGGATTTTATTTTGGAGGGGGGGGGCTCTTCCCTAATCAGCTCAGGCGTAGCCAGTAATATTTGATAAAACTTGATTAGTAGAACTAATAATGAGAATAATAATTATTACCACGGTTCTAATTGTCACTTTACAATAATAACTATTATACGTAAGTTATTAAAAACATACCAATTTTAATTCCAAATTTATTGTTATTATTATAATTATTATTATTATATAAATGTTGAGGCTATGCTATGAGTGAATATGAGTGTTGTCCATTATTTATCTTACATATTGTACAGTTAGTGTACTGAAATTCATAGTTATTGTATTTCTACACATTCCGTTAAGAAAAGGCTTAAAAGTGAGGGCCAAATTTCACTCATAAACTTTATATTGTGGGATCTCTCACAAAGAAAACTATACATTTTGAGAGCAGTGGATCTATTTATTCTTTGGATTAAATGGTAAAAAATGAAAATATAACCTGTTTCCTATGTTATGCACTAAACCCTTTTCGATATAATGTTTATTGCTGATAAGGAAGTAAAATTTATTACCAGTATACAGTATTTAAAATAGATATTTGTAGGATTTCGATGGGAGGTTAAACCCCTTAGCCCTCCCACTGACTATGTGCCTGCTTGTTACATTCTTAGCCATAACAATTGTTAATTGATAACGAACTTGGAAGAAATTTTGTACGGTCAACAAAGTTAGTAATAAGTTGTGTTTTATACAGCATATCAATATATGATATGTGTATGAGTGTACCTCTCGATGGAGTAGTAGTAATCAAGGGATCACGGGGTTCGATACCCAGAAGATTCACATAGTGGTTCGAAACGCACTGTAGATCAGTTCCCATTAGCCTTTCTGAGCACAATGTGGACTCAGTTCATACAATGACAATGGCGATGATCGAAGTAATACCAATTATGATATTACTTGACGGATATTACTTTTTCGACATACCACAGGACTGAAACAGAACATACGCCTTTGTATTTTTGTTATTTATTGTCGCTTTTCTGGCACTTTTGACTAGTCGCGAGTACGGTGATGATCGATCATTACATAAAATCAAGACTGGCGAAGAACATCCACGCCCAGGCCGAGACACGAACCCAGGAACTTCTGTGGAAAGTTCAAAAGTTGACCATTTAACGCATTCGACCACAGAAGCTTTGTAAATGAATAAAATATTGATACATCCCTGCGTACACGATCAGTATTATTAAATAAATGATCTCCCGATCGAGACTGATACATTTTAATAGGCTTTCAATAAAGTAAATAAATGAATGCAACGAAATTATGCCATTCAATTTGGAAACAAATTTCCCATTTTTTCTTAAAAAGTTATACACTAGAGTCATAAGAAAAGTTCAGAGTTCAAAGACAGCAATCAAAATCTTTGCGTACGCAAAATTTCCCTGTTTCACTCACAAATGCTCCTCTTGTGTACACAGAGTTATGATAATAATCCGTACCCGATTAAGTTTCATGAGTTATCCAACATCGGCTTGGCAGAGGTATCCTCTTCGCACACACAAAGTTATTTTCATTGAGCTTTCAACACACTTTCCGTGTGTTTCGATAGTGTTATCATCTTCAGACATCTTCAGAAATTATTTCCGCAACATCTCTTGCTGTTAAGATTTGAAGCTTGTGAGCGACTTATAACTTACTATTCTTCCAACCAACAAATGAGAGCCACTGACGTCATCTAAAACGACGCCTGTTGCTAACCTTCTTGCTCACGCTCTACACTCATGGCAGGTTCGCTAGTTGGACCCGTGCTGTTAGTTGGAGATGTTCCGAAACTACAGAGTGATCCATTGAAGTGTAGACCGCCGCGTCAGTATTTGCGCTATCAGCAAGCAAGGCACTCGCGACCGTATGACGGCACTATAGACTGTCCACGAATCAAGCGCGCAAGTTTCCGTACTATTAGATTAAAGGATGATTTGTTTACTTACCAGTTTATGAAGGAATGTGTTGCTGAAACTGGCCGCCTTCGTTGGCAACACAATTTTGATACCTCTTGATAAAGTTGCCCATAACTCGCTGCAGTTCTCCTTGATTAATTTTGGTAATTTCTTTGCGGATGTTACGATTCAGTTCTTCCAGGGTGTCTGGATTTGATTTGAATAGAGCATTTTAAATCTACCGCAGAGATAAAAATCGCATGGAACTTTTACACCCAAGAATCTTGTTTCAAATCGCCTTTAACTTCACGTCCCGATTGAGTTAACACATATGAATCATGAATAAGTACACGCTGTGCAGTAGAAATAATTTGCTGAGACATAACACACTTTGCGGTTGAATACAGTAAAAAACACACAATACGTAACAAGCACCCTGTCTACTTTCAGGACCTCCATATAAAACGGTTTTCTAGCCTCCATCGCCAGCTTACCTTATTGAGTGTCTTAATAAAGATGCATCAAAAATGTTGTGAGCTTCCATCATGGACACTCTACGATGCCGACAAAAGGCCGCGAGTGCTCGCTTGTCGATAGCTCAAACACTGCCTCGGCGGTTTACACTTCAATGGATCACATTGTAGTCTGACTCTAGAAAAAGATACAGGGAGATAGAAAGGTAAGGAGAGGAAGATGGAGAAAGAAAGATAAGTAGAAAACCATGCAGAATAAGAAAGAGACTGGGAGAGAAAGAGAGATAAGAGACATGGAGAGAGAAATATAGAAAGTTAGGGGAATATAGGAGAAAGAAATCAGAGATTAAAGAGATTGAAAAGGAGAGAGAAGGAGAAATAATGAACGTTTGTAGCCACAGTCAACACAGCAAAACCAGTCTGAAAATATTTCGTCCACCTTTGAGCCGACTCAAACGAAATTCTCTGGAAACTCTGCCGAGTGAAAGGTCCAAGTCTGTTCTAAGGGTACAAACACAACAACACACTCATCATCTGCGTAGATCCTTGCGAGTGCACTTTCATTATTCTCCTTTCTACGTGACATCGTCCTCGGAGAAAGAAGACGATTCTCATTAACTTGCATGGAAACCCTCCCTGATGTCGGGTATGCTTTTCTCCGCAGCCCCTCCCTAGCTCCGTCGGGTGGCAACCACTCTCACCAAAGAATCGGAGCCTTAGGGAGCAGCCGAAAGTTCTGGAACGAAGAAAATGGAGACGGTTCGTTAGACAAGTCACTAGCGTCAATACAATGTCATAACAAGGAATGCTTACTTCGGGGAACTTCGCGAAGGATGTTAATCTGAAGCATTCCTTCAGCTCGGGAGCCGTATTAAATTTCTTCCGCTCAACTTTCGCGTGGAATAATCGAAAGAGAGGGGAAACAGTTCCCAAATAGGAAACTTCTCGACAGTCTTGCCATGTGGAGCTCTTTACCTCTCTTCCCACTGTGACGTGGAAGCAGCAAACTTTCTCAGCGCTCACAATGGGATGCTCTCCGTCATGGCCTTCACATTGTCTGCGAGTTTTATTACGTCCCCGTTTGGGAAGAGAAGGAGCAACACCCTCGCTCCACTTCATCTCTTGTTCGGTTGCAGGAAATCGCGACTGTCACGTTCCTCTTAGCTAAGAGAAGGACAACGTCATTGCAGGCGTTTGTGGGGATTCAATCAACTCAGCTATTTGCCCCCCTCAAATCGTACAGATCTCTCATAAAATGTTATTATTATTGCCTTATTTTTAATGGCATATTTTTTTTCTATTTTAGTAAACTAAGTATGAAATTACATAATTTTAATATAAGAAGCTTTGGAAATTAAAATACATTAATTTTTTCACAAGAATAAATAATATACACGACTATAAAAACTAAAATTGCAAGACATATGTCGCTTGATAACTAGCTAATCAACGGCAACATTCGCACCGCAGCGGCATGACAAGCTGCACAAGTCTGCGTGTCGCTTCGGTGTTATACCCCCTTAAAAGATAAATTAAAAAATTGAATACATAAGGATTGTAAAGTATTACTTACACTTTGCGTTTAACAGAATGGCGTCACGTATTTTTCTTAATATTTATTCATGTCTTCAACGTCTGTTTACAAGGCACAGGATTCATCGCTAATGCATAATTAGAACTGCATTTAATATTATTTTTTTCTGGATTATCATAACAGTGTAACTACCCATACAAATGATTCTATCTATGTTTAAGGAAATGCCTATGCCCAGCTTATAAAGTCAAAAGTTGTGATTACATTTGAATGCACCACACGCGATCCGACACGTTATTTGATTACTTACATACAAGCGGCTGTCATTAATCAACCATGATAGCGCTGCCTCTGCAAACGATTTTTTATGGGTCTGTTTTGTACACTTAAAAATCACAGATGCATGAGCAGAACGGCATAAAAATGTGCAATCAAGGAGACTGTACTTGAACGTTAGATAAAGGCAAAAATCCTTGGATGCGAGGTCTGGTGGATGTGGACGGAGCATATGGAATCATTTCAATTTTTTTTTTCAGTGAAAAAAAGTATGAACAATGGCCGGAAGATGACGAGGTGCGTTGTCCTGACGAAAGAACACAGTTGAAGTTTTTTCCGCCGTCTCTATCGAAATGCATGGAAGTAACTTGGTCCTCAAAAAAGCTTCGGTACTATTATAGTATAGCCGACTTGGAGAAAAAATAGATTTAAGATTTTTTTTAGCTTGCTTCGCTCGAAGTGCAATCGTTTCTGTAAATTACATCAAGTTAATGGAGATTTATTCTTTATAAACAAATATTAGATATACTTTTCATGCACGACATATTAATGAGAATGAGTAATTGTTTCCTTTTTTCTTTTCGCTTTTATACTACTCTTGGCTAATCGCTACGATGACGATATGTGATTGCGTGATGAAATTTGATGTAGGGACACTCACAAATATCATCCATGCTCAGGCCAGGATCTGAACCCCGAAACTTTATTGGCGAAAGTCGACAACTTAAAGCTCTCGGCCACAGTCCAATAATGATAATGTAATGTACTTTTACCAATAAATGACTACGCGTGTAGTGGCCTTTTGAAAATCGGAAATACATGCTTTGCGTTTTGATTGATTATAAATATTAAAGGAATAACATTTGTTCCAGTTTTTTTTGTTATAGTTAACTCATGTTCATGATTATTATAATGTTGTTCTAACACAACATTTTAACTTGTTTTATATACGCTGTAAAAATTACTAAATGAACTTAATATACTACGTAGTACTGAATTATCAATTATATTAGAACAGACGTAAATGTTAGCAAATACAGATTATGAACTGTTTATTGTAGGATACTTTTTTCTTCAGGAAAAGTACAAAAGTGTATTGTAATAGTCCTCCCACTTCAGACGACATTGTAATCATCTTGTTAATAATTTCTATTACAATCAACATTTTATTACATGCTCAGGGGGCGCCTTATTATCGAAACTTTACACCGTCCTCTTGGTAGTCCAAAGTCCGTCCCGGTTTCAACTTCAAATTCTAAGGTTTCTAGTTGAACCTTTCAAATTTTTCGAAGAAGAGATCATCTCCATTCCAAATAGTTCATGTATAAATTAATTAACTTTATATGAAAGTATTTCATAGGATTTTTAATATATTTCATCTCTATCTCCTCTGCATAATTTTAGTTTGTATTTTTCATGTGCTAAATTGATAGTGTGAGCTGTTGATTGTGATCAGAGCATGTGTTGAAAGTGTCCGCCGTTTTCAAGAAGGCACGCCAGCACCCGCGTTTGTATATTCGCCGTGACCCGCTGCAGCGTTTCTCCGGTGATCTTTCTGATTTCAGTCGAAATGTCGTTCTTTAAAGCTTGTAATGTACGCGGTTTCTTTTTATACACCCTGGCCTTCAGTAAACCCTTCAAGAAAAATATCCGGCCTGGATCTTGGGGGCCTGATGCCTGGACACCGCAAACACGTTCGTATGTGCAGTGCACCACTATGTATCCTTTAACCTTGCAGCATAAGTGCTGCCAACTGTCAGATCATCTGCACATCATTCGACTCAGCACAGCCCACGGATTATTATGTCGTAATTGTGAGCCGCTATATGCATCACCTGCAGCAGTGGAGAGGGAGGGGCAGAAGTGCATTGCCCTCCCCGAATTTAGACGAAAGTCAGTTCTAGGGGGGCAAGGGGGGCAAACAATGACGTCCCAGGTCACCTGCGGGGGGCACAGAGGGACAATTGCCCTCTCGATTTCAATTTTTATGGGAATAAAAATACATTTCGTAAAGATTTCTTGCTCGTTTCGTTCTCAATGCCTAGTTTTCTTAGTCTTATCAAGTTCAGAGCCATAGCTAGGGGCGGCGGTAGTCGGCCCTGGGCGCCGAACAATCTGAATGAAAAAAATGGTAAAAGAGAGAATGTCATGGGCTCCCGGAAATTATTTGCGCCCTATTAAATCAATATTATTTTCAGTTTGAAAAAAAAAATGGATCTAAAAATTTTCTTGCTCGCTTCGCTCCCAATTTCTGGTTCTTTTCTGTAATGCATTGTAAATTACCAGAGTGAAATAAGATTTATCTTTTTTCAAATAGTTTGTTCACACAAATGCTTTAGCACCGGCTTCTACCCCTCTTTTGCTTAATTTGCGAGGATAATAACGTCTTTCATACTATTATTATTATTATTATTGGTACGTTTATCCTGGTAATTGCCACACCCCTGACAAAAATTCGTGCTAGCGCTTCTGACCTGCAGCATTATTAGCAAATTCATCAGGCCGGTTCTATAAGAATCACTTTGTAGTACAAAGATGCTACAAATTAGAGTCATCTATGCGTCAGCACGATCAATATACCTAATAAACAGAGTTAGGATTTTTAGGGGGAAATTTCATTGGGAGAAAGGAAAGGGAAAGGTGCTAAAATAAGACCAAAAAAGGGTCAAAAAAGGTGCTGATTGGAGCAAAAAAAGGTGCTGATAATTATACTACTTATTAAAACTTTCCCTCCTATTTTATTAGTCTAAGCAATTCACTCGAAGCTGTGTACACATCACACACATAGGTTGTGTTACAGTTATTCACCAGAGTCGGGGAAAAACACAAAGATGTTGTACCGTGCAACATTAAGCATTTCTAAATTTTTAAAAGTGAGTTTGTTTCTTTTCGGAGATAAAATATCTTTATATACGCTGAAGCTTTTGTCTACATCCACAGAAACAAGTGGGGAAAACTTAGTATTCACTCGGAATGGCAACTCTGTGGAAGTGGCAAATTCCACAACATCCGGATTTTTGTCAAGACTAGCCTCAAGTTTGTCTCTGGCAAAACCATCTAACTGCCCCTCACAGTAGTAAAGATATCCCATTGTTTTTCCTTTTCGACGCCTTGTTCTTCTAAGCTTTTGATGGCTGTCGACAGGTACTTGTAGAGATGTACACAAAATAGTTCTTTTTGCAAATCATCTATCTTGTCTGGGAGGAGAAGTTGCTGTGTCTTGGAAATTGCACCTGCGTCGGTTGAATCCAGGGAAAGCACTAACGTCTTAATTTTTTCAATTAATTCGCACAGAAATGCAGCACACTCAGTCCATGATCCCCAGCGAGTAATGATGGGGAAATGTGGCAGGGGCAGGCAGGTAGTTTCTCTGTAGGTAAGAATGCGACTCGGGGCCTTAAGGAGTATTTTCTTCAGATCAGATACGAACTCATTTACAATGTTGCATTCGTTCCTAATAGATTCAGAAACCCTGTGAAGGGCAAGAACCAAACAGGTTACACGCTTTAACTTAGGGAACAACGGCTTCAATTGGTTAAATGCCGAAAGCATGTAGGGAGCCTGGTCAGTAACTACAACAACAACTTTTTCGAACTGAATTCCACCGGACCACAGTTTTTGACAGAAATCCATAAATGACTGCATCACTGTAGCCTACTGGCATTGGTTTTCTGCAACTCATACATGTTTAGTAACATGGGGTTAACTTCCTCATCTGTCACAGGAAAAAACAAAATGTTCAAAAATTATAGTTGCATTGAGTCTGTCGTCTCATTCAGAATGACACCTATCTCGCAATCTGACACTTTCACCTAAACTTTACGAACAGTTTCTTCATACAAAGGTTCAATATGATTTTTCCATAACGTACTCTCATCGGGCACTGACAACCGTGTGTACTTTTCAAGGAACCCTTTCAAGGCCGGATGGTTCACTTTGTTGAGTGGAATTACCGTCTGTGTAAAAGATACACACAAGTCAACATTAAATTCCTTTAAATGTTGGTTCTTGGAAGAACACTACTCATATGCATTGCATAAGAGAGGCTGCCGAGAATTAGTTCCTTGCAGATTCTTGTTCTTTTGATGCTTAGAGCTGGAAATATGTTGCTGGATGCGATCTCTCTGGTATTTTTCATCTAATGTGATTACCGTATCATAAACCGTGCATCGAATAACAGTTCCACCACTTTCTATGAACTCGTGCTTAAATTCTTGAGACAGACTGAGAAATCGGGATCTGGGCACTTTCGGCATGGTAAAGTACATGCACTAACAGGATCTAACAGAGTGAAGAAGCAGGTAAGGAACTTGCATCCACAAATAATATCTGTCACTGCGCACACATGAAACGTGAAACCCACCACTTCCGAAACACATTGTTGCTTCACTGCTTCCAAGACCAAACTGCGTTTCCTTCTTCCTTCTATCTTAAAAAAAGTAACGGATATCTGGTGCATATCAGTAGCGGTCTTCCCATTATCGATTTCAAATAGGCAACAATCAAGCACAGTTTAAATACATTGAACTTCAGTTAACAATGTGAAAACATCTTAAAGAGAAAAGTGTCGCGAAAAAAGAAAATAAAAATTCAATGATTTGCTAAGGAAATATATTTAACAACACCAGTAAAAGGACACAAAAAGGGGAGGAAAAGCGATTAAGAACACGAAACGGAGGGAAAATAGATAAATGTCCCAGAAAAGGGAGGGAAGGGGAAAGGTTATCAAAAAAGGGGGAAAAAGGTGCCAGAAAATTAGCTCCATTCTCACGTTGAGGCAACATTTCACACACTGAGTCCTTCCAGAGAGGTCTCACTTTCACTACGAAATAAAGGTGCGCACCTAAAAATCCTAACGCTGCTAATAAAGTATCAAGCAATACAGGTTATGGAAATTTTTAATGAATACTACTGAACTAAATATCACCTAACTCTTTTTGTGTTATTTTGATTATAATTCTGTACGCGAGTAATCTGATCATATTTTTGAAGATCAGCTGTCCTCCACAACATGTGGTCAATTATTGAAGCTCATGTCCCACTTTAAATTCTGTGGTTATCTCTTACCAACAGAAACCTCCATTGTTACCAGGAATTGACAATGCAAGATATTTTCATTGTTTCTCGCATACAAGATATGAAAAACAACGCCACGCGGTTGTACCAGAACAATAAACTTGGAAGGCTAACTGCGTGACATAGGAGATTTCACCTGTCCATGTCATATAATGCCTGAAAATGAACATGCACCTTGCAACACTGAACGTAATTGATATCCATCGAATATCGTTGTCGTAATGCTAGTAGGTGGGCGTAGGGAGAGGTAGCATCTAACGCTATAGCTCTTTTCAGTTCTTACGGCGGGCGCTCTAGAAGCTTTCAGGGGAAGTGGGGAGCGGGGAATACGCAACAGACTAACCAGGCAACAGCAGTGGCGCCGAGAGACACGACGCGGTCGGAAAAAGTACTACGTGAAACTCGTTCTACTGGCCGCTACGATCCTTATCGTGCTGGATTGGTCGTTTTCCCGCTCTCCACTTCCCCTGCCAGCTTCTAGAGCGCCCGCCGTAAGAACTGAAAAGAGCTATAACAATAAGTCATCAACCAGAGTAAATAGTAAGTTGTTGGCCTAACATACTACGAAATTGACCCATGAAGCAAACTTAAAGGTATTCTAGAATGTCCTATATATTTTTTAAAAGTGTCTATAAAGTTCCTTTAAATATTAAAATCTAAGTTATAAACATAAAACCTACTTGAATAAATCGACGCAATTGAATATTAATTTAGACAAATAATTATTAACTTTTCACTCGTTATTGACCCACTTTTGAACATCATTAGTTGCTGCGGACACACAGAGCTTAACACAGCGTTTAAAGTTCTGCATGTTGATCATCAAAATACTTTTATTATGATTATAAAGATGTACTAAACCTTATTTCAATACTCATATTTTATTGGGGCATCCTAGATGGCCTAGTGGTAATTTCGTCACCTTGTAATTAAAGGTTTCTGAAGGAGGGGTGAAGCGTAGGGTGCCATTCAAACTTCTTTTTAAGACAACAAAGTCAGAATATTAACACTTGGCAGAGGTATATTCTGCTAACACACAGCTGGAATTTTCTGCTTCCCAAACTAGCAGTAACAGTACATTTTTAAAGATGTTCCTCAGACAATAAGACATAACTGAAAAATTATTAAATATAGTAAACATTTTAGAATTCGAAATGCAAACTACGAGATTTGAAGTGTAAACTTTGCTTCTTCATTTCAAAATTTCTAGGATATAAATATTACAAACAATCGCAGGAGAAAATATTAAAAGTACTTGTTAGTTGGGAGGGGGTGCCAATCCACAATCAGGGCCTCCCCGATGGCCATGTAATCAAGGGGTCCCGGGTTCGTATGAACGCACATAGTGGTTCGGATCCCACTTTGAACTATAGGTCCAGTTCCGATTATCCTTACTGCGCACAATGTGGATTTTAAACACCAAATCAACCAATCAAGGCAATCAACAATCCTGCCTAGGGCTCCAAAGTATCCAGCTTCGGAGCTGATCAAACCACATGATTCCCAACGTTTCCGCCGGTAACGTGTTGACAAATTTTTGCACCAGTGAAAAGCAAGAATATAATGACGATAAGATATTATGACATGCCAGACACCGACATTCTGTGAGTGCAGAGGCAACTCATGCAGGTGGTGTTGGTGTTTGCGCGACACATACTCGAAAATTCTTGGCATTTACGTATCCATCGAGTCTGCAAAGTCTACCCAATGGCTACTCAGTATTCTTCACCACCTTGAAGAGGAAAACAATTCGTAAAGTTCAGTAACTTTTCTACAACAAGCATAGGCGTATAACCCAATAAACGTGACTATACCGCTCGCACTTCTAACTACCTGCTGGGAAATAAGTTGAATTCTCTTCGAATGACATCAGGCGTTTTCGTGTTGATATGATCCTCCCGAACCATATCAAAGATTCGGTCATTTTTAATATTATTCTTAATTATTTGGCTCTTTATATTCACTATAAAACGTTATGAAAGATAAGATATTTAATAGTTGACCTAATGACATAATTCTGTCATGCGAGAAGTTTCGTGTTTGTTATTTGCAAGCTTCTTGAAAGCAAAATCTTTCATTGTTGACAATTAGTCAAAAATATGTGTTCTCAGTTTTAGAATCAAACTATTATGAAAGCCATAAGAGCTAAATTTCAGTTGGAGTTATTAGTAATATAAGCCTTATGGACATTGGAAAGAAGTTTTTAAGGATGTGACAACTTTATAGTAGATAATATTATAGAAACTTTAAGGATCATAACTGTTGTTTTAGACATAGAAAAATGAACCTTATGGAACATACCGTTTAATCTTTAGAATATTGCCATTGTACACAAATTAGTTCTGCATATCACAGCTGTAGCTATGTTTATCTTTTGTGTCACGGGAGGCGCTCTGCTTGACATGCAGGGGTATAAATACAGCTTCGGAACCTAATTCTGGGGCATTTTCATCACCGACTCCGATGGAATAACATCTTAAATACTCAGCTCCCTTTATGGGAGGGTTCAAGAACTCAGTCTTCGTTCCCAAATTAGCTTAGATACATAGGTATTCTGTCGTATTGGTAGGTTTGACCTGTGGACATGCTAACATGTCACCATACGAAAGAATAAGTTCATTTCAACTTTATTTTGAAGTTTTCTGAAATTTTAAATAAAATCTTAGCAAAATAATGTTAAATTTCGACTAAGAACTTACTGTTATTCTGACGCATGGTTAGGTTCGCCCTGTGGACATGCTAACATGTCACCATGCATGAGAATAAGTTAATTTACGATTTCTTTCAACCTTTGTGATAATTCAGTTTGATAATACAGTGTCACAAGGCACCAAAAGTTCCTGGCGGATAGAAACAAGTGAGTCTCGGATACACATCATGTTGGCAAACGTACTATAAAACGGGGGAGAGAATGGGAGTTGATCAGCGCCGTAACTGGGTAAAAGTTGGGTAATAGTGCACAAAGCATGGAAAAATAATACACAAAACACAAAAACACTACAAACAAACTAGTAAAACAACTGACACAAACAGACATACGCTTGGCAACGTTGTAAAGGGAGAGCGATGTTACCCCTACTGCTTTTACTTTGCAACTTATGTTGTTGACACTCATCGAACCCCCCCCCCCCCCCCAAGACGATTGCTGTAGCAAAAAGTAGGTCAACCGCTAGTAGGTCCCGCGATCAGTATAGAAAGCAAGAAAAATCCATGCCAATGGCAACGTTGATTCTGTGCCGCAAGGCTGCATACATTCGATTCCTTCTGCCGTCGAACCGAGACCTTAAGGTTTGGCGACACCCTGTATTTTTATGACACTAGCACTAAAACCCATGTCTCACAAAATCTCCTCCCACGAGCAGCTCCTAGTTATAGAAATCTGTTTCCAGGCTGCTCCAACGGTGGACAGGTGGGAAACGTAAAGCGAGAAGCTGACTTGTGGTGAAGTACAGAGAAGTGTCTCGGTCGTCTCCTAAATCCGCAAACTTCGGAGGAAGTTTACCTGCGGCCGCATTATCTCTTCAAAGGGTTGTGTTTTTGTTTCAAACTATTCTACCCTCACTTGCTTCGTAGCCATAAACGGTGGCATATGAAGGTGAAACGGGAGGTGCTCGCAGAAATCCTCTGTTCTACAACAACACCTTCCGCAACCTTAAATTTTGCCCCTATGGTAGTAATAGGAACGTTTCTCAATACGATGCTTTAATAAAGCTAATCGTTGTTTCAAGTTTACTTCATGCTCAGGTATGCTAATCGGAACATGTATTCGAACATCTATATATCTCCATCGGGAATCAAACCCGGAATATTTCCATTACAAGGCGACGGCATTGGAGAGTCCCGTAGTTTACCCGGAGACAAGGTTCCGCACCACCGATAATTCAACTGCCTCACTCTTTCCTGACTGGCGGGAAATGCATCGTCCGTTTTAATGGAACAACGACGCCACGACCAATCACGACAGGGATCCCACAAAGTTCTATCCTATCACCTCTGTTATACGCATTGTATACAGCAGATATACCAACCAACAGACACACAACTTTGACAGTATATCCGGATGACACTGCGGTGTTCACCTGAAGTCAAACTTTAATTGAAAGATATCTTGAATCCTAAGAGGAATGGAAAACATTCCAAATCGGAGTGAACGCGGATAAAAGTTCGGCAGTATTCACACGAAGAAGACCTCAGTTCCAACCAGCCTTACAACTCCACGGTAACCACATTCCAAACGCAAATAGGCCTCACATTCAAGGATCACATCATGCAGATGGAGGTAGACGTCGGATAGAACATCTATATCCAGTCTTTCGCAACCACACGCTGTCGATGGCTAGCAAGCTCAACATCTTTCAAGTTCTGATCCAGAGCCTCCTGACCTACGCATACGTGGTGTGGATGCGCAGTGCTCCGAATCATCTGTTCAGACTTCAGACGGTGTAAAAAAAGTATTGCGGATGATAGGAGCAGCAGACAGATACGTACCTACCAAATGCAATGACGAGATCAGGAGACTGTACACGATTTCATGGTGAGGGCAAGAATGAAGTTCTGGGCTGCACAACCGAAGCATCAAAACCCAACGGTCAATATGATTGGCCAAGCCAACCCAAAACATCATGTATTCAATCTTCCTCGTTTGTGGGATTGCCTCGTCGTCGTTCTCGACGCAACCTTATTTCGCCACCGTTTGCTGTTGTAGTCGTCGTCGTCGATATCATTGCCGTCAACGCCGTCTTTCCTTGTGGGAGAAATTCAGAAAGGAAGAAATGAATCCGCCGGAAGAACGAATATCGTAACAATCAAGCTCCTTGGCATGTGAAGCCAACGACTCCAACCAAGAATGATAAACGAAATAGTCCATTATTGCGAAAGTTGTGGGAAGGACAAAAAGAGATGCGAAAAATTGAACCTAACATGACATTTACAAATATTAGAAACTCCGAGTCAGGGTCCTAACAAAAGGACTGACACTCACTAATAGACAAAACCCGACATGATAAAGACCTTGACCTTGCCGGGTTTATTGTTGGTATTAGAAACGGACGTTGATAGGGAACTTTAAAAGGGCAGCATTTTCAATCCGAAAAGTACGGCAAGTGAGTGATATTTAATTTTCCTGATTCAAAATATAAGCCTCATAATTTATTATTACAGAGGCAAGATAGGAATTTACGGGTAATGAGCGGAATTCTACAGATTCTGCGATTTCACATTTCCAAAACAAATATTATTTCCATTACTTTTCTAAAATGATAAATTAGCAAAACAGGAAAATATTGTTCTTCTGCTTAAGTGTCGTTAATAATTTATTTTATGTAAAAAATCTATTGCGAAATGGACAGTATTTACCAGTTTACTATTACAAAATAGATTGATTGATTGATTTGGTGATTTAAGTACACAGTAAGGTTATTTGGGACTGGACCTACAGTTTAAAGTGAGATCCGTTCCACTATGTGCCTTCACCAGGTATCGAACCCGGGACCTCTTGATTACAAGGCAACGACGCTACCATTGCGCCATCGGGGAAACCACAATCGGACCAATTCTCGGGGGGGGGGGGGGAGATGATGCATGTAATCCTTCTATGAGATAGACACTTCAAAACGATGTATTAAACTTCCTTAAACGTCCCCTCCAGTCACTGGCTGATATTGAAACCGATCGAGTAGAGATGGAAATTGCAAATACGTTAAACATCGCTTAAGTCGTGGTTTACTGTATTGTGGGTACATTATTTGGCTTTAAAATACCATAATACTTTCCAATATTCTGTTCTTTCCCTAAAATGATTGAATATGTGAAAATAAATTGTATTCTGAGGACATAGACCGACAAATGAATTTTGACCAGGTTTTCCATGCATCTTGACCACCGTGTACTGGTTTGAGAACTAATAACCTACGAACGTATTAAACCTCGACACTTAAACCGCAAAACTCCTCCTTAAGCTGTATTACTGCCTCGCTGTGATGGGCGACAGTCGGCTGCATTTGTTGTACATTTACAAACGATGTCCTTTTCGCAACAATAACATCAATAACAAGTACATATACTGCTACCAGACGATAAGCCGCACAACTTTTTATTTTGTTATGAACTTGTCACCAATCAAAACATGCCAATTTTAAGAAAAAAAAACAATGTGCATCGCATTAACCAGCCTTTCGCCTTTCGTATATATTGACGTTTGTTGCAGTGGAGTATGGCCTGGCTCCTAAATGTGATGATTAGTTCATTGAAGTAATGGCGTGTTTGGATATCTTCTGTGTCAGTTACTCCTGCAACTGTCGCAGCAAGAATGACAACTTCCTTTATACA
The DNA here is from genome assembly GCF_977018435.1 of Lepisma saccharinum. NCBI lineage: Eukaryota > Metazoa > Arthropoda > Insecta > Zygentoma > Lepismatidae > Lepisma > Lepisma saccharinum. The sequence goes on from NC_139237.1 coordinate 7,191,788, forward strand.
ATTCCCACAAGAACACTTGCCGGAGCAGAGAGTTGAAATGCTCAGGAAGCCACATAATTTATTTATTTTGAACAATTCCAAAATGATGAAATATTAACAGCATGTGCAATAAAACTGTTGAAATGTGTAAAATTAAATACGGTTTCTTAAATATGTAAAAGTATGTATTAAAGGTAGAAATATGAAAAAATATTGACAATAGAATGCGTCTGAAATCACTACAAACATTTCTATTCGTAAAGAACATTACAACATTTGGGTGGTAATTCGTCAAACTAAGAAAATGTATTTTCATATAAATCCTAACCATGAATATTAGCATATTAAAAGTTTCCAGTTACTCCTGGCTGTCAACCTGGACAATGTTAATCATATTTCTATCTTTCTTCTTTCAACGTTACTGCACCTGACAACATCGTTTTGCCCACGACGCCAGAAAAGCTTTAGTTCTTATTTCTTATATATTTTTGCTTTAAAAATCTTGGTTATTTCTGCATTCGACCCTTGTAATCACATTTCATTTATTTTTATTGAGACCACGTTAAAAAAGGATTCCCCATAGGATTTCCCTTCTCTTTGATGAAAACGAGGAAGCCGAGGGAAAGGCGAATGCGTTTCTGAATCGGAGACAAGCCGAAGAGTATCCCAATTGACTAACATGAGGCTCTACAGGTCGTGCCTCGATCGTGGCATTTCCAACATTTCATCGCCTCCGTTCTGTTTTTCCTTCATCCTGGAAGCAAAGAAGAGCCAGGTCTGGCTTTTTTATTTCCGTACCAGAGTATTTTTACTTTCTCTCTTGAGTCAAGTCTTGCTGTAGGATGCTAGCAAGTTTCTTGTTTATCTTTCATCATACCTTTGAGCAAAACGAGACGACCAATGACAACAACTAGGTAAACAACTTCCATGAAACGCTTTCCAAATTCTTTCGACTTTACCTCTATGAAATACATTTTACAAAATTAATTCCCTTCATTTAATACGTAGAAACACGTTTAAGGTCTTCTTTATTAGACGCACCAACGTATCTGAGTAGTTCAATGAATTGTACCGACATTATCACGTTGTCAGAATTTCAAAAGCTACATTTTTGTAAAGTAACAGAACCATTGTACCACTGATTGTACTTTTCTCATAATAGTAACGACGTTACTTACTCCAGAAAGTAAGTCAGTTGCAGTAATACAGTAACTCCGTAAATAAGTTACCTTTACAGTTACTTCATTCTGTAGGCCTATTTGATACAACTGCAAAGCATGTTTCATGCACGGATAGTAAGTGGTGTGTCCTTTTTTTCATTGATATATCATCAAAAATTTAACATTACAACTTTCAGACGATCATTCGATCGAAAATATTGCAAAAATCTAGCAGATGATTTCCTACAATGTCACAGTTTTGGAAATGCCATCACCTGTTATTCAGGAACCGACACTCAGGAAAATAATTTACGTATAATTTTCCTCTTACTAATTTCACTCGCACCACGCTGACGCAACGAACATGACGACCAACAACATGGCCGCCTGGGTTTTCCGTAGGTTGCCACCGTGTCACGTGTACGACGGGACTGCGGTCCCTAGCCATTGAAACGTGGTGCGTGTGTGCGAGAACGGATCGTACGCATAATTGAAGAGACGGCCACATTCAACATATACACCAGAACTGCAACCATGGAGGATTTGTATTCTTCATTAATTCCCACGTAAATAATTAGAAAATCGCTTTGGTGTTTTTAACGTTTCCCAGTTTGCTTTCGGCGCAGCACAATATGCAATCACTCGAAACAAACAACTCTGGCTCTCGTCCCATTTGTCCCGCCCGAAGCGTCGCCGGGAGACACGAGTGTTTGCTGCTGGAAATGTCGAAGCAGCAGAACGAAACAGTGTTTAACTTTGTGAAGAGTCCCCATCTCGTCGGAGCAAATAATACACGTACTTGTTATCAAACGCGAATGCAGTGTTCAGTATTTAAAAGAAAATAGAAAAAAAGGAATATGAGAATTTTCCCGCTTTTGCATGAGGATAAAAACACTCGCTCCTTGAACTTTTAAATTTCAAAAAGCATTGTTTGTAACAACGCCATTTTTTTCTGTTTATCGGTGACTGTCTTTGTATACGATGCCAGGAAAAATAATACGTTGGTAGAATAGTTCTGTGACGGACACCTACAAGTAAATCGAGGTTGAAATAGATGAAAAAATGAATATATTCCATTCCACAACACTAAGCCACGAGATCATGTGTCCGCATGAACTGTTCATAGTTCGTGTGCACTCTTCAGATTAATCACAGCGATGAGACTTTTTAAATTTGAGTTTTGAATCTATTTTATGTATAGAGAAGCTAATCGGGAGATCATCTAAATTTTAAAGCCGGATACGAACCACTATGTACCTCCACCTGATATTGAACCCCGAACGCCTATATGGCTACTCTATCTGGGTGACTGTGAATTCTTTTTTTTTTGTCTATCTATTTATTTATAGTGAACTAGCCGATCATCAGTTAAAGTGTCCATTTTTCAATTAATGATAACTATACCCAGGATTTTTATGTAATATCAAAGTACAAAATACGTACATAAATATGTAACAATACTTGATAAAATATATATTATCAAAAATTCAGAAGGATATGTAGGTAAATATGTAGTATCAAAGAATATATAATTTTAATAATAATCGAATATGCAAGCAATTTCAAGAATTCTGCTATTCAACATAATTTTAAGAGCATAAGTTGTTCAAATTAAGATTTGTATCCAATTTATAAACTGAAAAAAAAGCACAAATTCCAGATGGGAGAAACTTTCTACTTGGCAATCAATTTTAAGTAGTCGTAAGCTCTATGCATCTCATTGATCAGAAAATATGACATCACATGAGCTACAATTTTTCTTCGTTATGCTTCAGAGATCGAAAATATAGGAAAATGGATCAAGATAGGAAAAAATAACGAAATGTGTTGTTTTATCCAAAGTAGATGATCAAATATGTAAAATATATAATATCATGGCAAATGGGTATGTAAAAATATGTAACATGAAACTTATGCAAAATCATGTCAGTTATATAATTTGTTGACATTGTCCTGTTCAAGGTATGTATCTAGAAAGGAATAGAATACGTAATTACATACAAATCCTGGCTCTATTGATAGCACAATCAAAAATAAAACACAATTCAAGTTCCATAACATTATTCAGTAAGGATTGTTACTAATAGCATGTTCAAAGCTGACTTTTTAAAATGTCATAAATTACATATAAAAAACGTATATATAAACAAAAGGGAACACAAATAATAAAAAGCAATTCAGGGTTTATAAGAGTTAAACAAATACATTTCTATAAACAAATAATAAATATTCTCACTCTCCTTTGCTCATGAAATTCCGGAAGCAAATCCGACAATACAAATGGCGATTATATCTCAATTGCTGTTTCAAAAGGTACGAAGGTACGAAATTCCTCTACGTAATCTCAATACGTTAAACAACTACTTTTCATTTAGAAATATACTTTATCCTTATGATCCCTTAACCATATGACCTATCGTACAGGCAGTTTTACATTGTTGGAGTTATATTACAGCGCGTGTTTCTAGTTTAAGCATGTATCTGCAAGAACAAGTCAGTCTTAACGCAAAAAGAATGACAATCTATTCCAACCATGCAATTTACACCAACTTCTCCAAACGTTGGATGGTTAGAATAAGTTAAACCATGATGAAATAAACAAATAGCGATATCTTCACTCTTGTTCCTATGAAATGACTCAAATAGCTCTTGAAATATGTACGCTACCGGTTAAAAAATAATAGAGTAAAAGCAATTTACTGTTTCTGTTCATTTCATCACTTCCTGCATCTAAATTATTCACTTATCATTTAAAATTTAGGGGGCCCATTGACTTTGAGGCCCCTCCCACATGATGCTGTGTGCAGACGAATCCGCCTATGGTTGCAGTCAAGGGGTTGAAAAATGACAATCGCTCACTGAGCATTTACTGTTGAGCGGAGAAAAGGTGATGACTGAAGTGAGGCGTATAGGGACCATTGAGCCTCGATTCAATTCAACGTGTCCATGTACTTGTATTACTGAAGTTCAAAACTGGGAAAGCAGCGGATGCTAAAGTGCGTTTAACTTTACACCATACAGAGATGTAACGAATTTCATGAAAACGAACATATCAACATCTTATATTCAAGTCAACATTATACATAAATTCTATTAAGTATAGAGACAACAATAATTTTTGGTGGATATACATTTACGAAGACTAACGTTTAGGACTTTTTAATTAATTTCAATATAATTTCTCAAGGTTTTACAACAATTGTTGCATTCAAAAACATTGCAACTTAATGGAAATTAGACAGTAGGCATAAGAATCATTAGACATTTTGTACAATTAAACAGGGTTGCCCATCCCCCCAAGGCCAATGGTGCATTCCCCCCAAAATCATGTCATGCGTCCACCAAAATTATATTATTCGAGCAATCAAACATACCCACAAAGTAAAGCTCAGGACGATAATATGATACGGTTCCTCTTTCAAAGAACTCACACCCGCCCCGTTTTCTTGGGGCTAAATATATTTATTTTAGTAACCCATAACAATAATTACGTGGATTTTATCTTCAGTGCAAATTTAACTTGTTAAAGTAATTTTTCTGTGACGTGAAGTTAGAAATGTGTATTCGATTTATTTTTGTTGCAAATGATGCACCTGCTTTAAATTAAGCAGTATACCCACACTAAGCATTCAGTGATGTTATTAATGAATATCGAGAATATCGCTTCTGTCTTGTAATTCATCTATAGTATGAAACTTCACATTCGCCTCAGCAAAGCGCCAATCTACTACTGCGAGCGAAGCGAGCAAGAAAATTTTTATATCCATCTCATTCTTTGCAGGCTTTCAAGAATACAAATTTAATGGGGTGTCAATACTTTCTAAGGATCTCGAGATAATTAATTAGTCATTTCCTGCTTCTCTCTAGGCACGTTCGGGGTCTAAACGTCGCTAAATACAGTCTTCAAAATTTAATGTTCGAACTCTCTCTCCACTACATAAATTCATTGACAACCTAAGATTTAACATATTATCAAAAGCTTCCTATCTCCCGCTTTAAATTTAATACTCAATCCTACCACCATAATTTCGAGGCAAATTTTTGACTTACTGAGTATATTCCAGGTTGAGAGGAGTGGAAACCTTGCGATGCTCCGTTAACATCCAAAAGGGTATGCCTGAGTCATGGGAGTATTTAAGGGGGGGGGGTCAACGGGTCCACCCCCTGCTTTTTTCAGTAAAGTTACCACATTACCTGTTCTATCCGCTTGTTCATAAAACTTTCTTCAGACTTATTTTATTCATCTATAATATAATCGAGACGTATAGGACGGGATAAGGATGGGAAGGAAATTTCGAAATTTAACACGCCAGATGGGACTGCAAACCAAAATGTCTGCAATTCCCTGCATTGGGACTGACAAATCAGATATATTTTTTTCTCTCGAGTCTGCTTAAAGGAATTTAGTTTTTTTAAAACGCAGTGCAAGAAAACCAGTTAAACATCGTGACATTCTCAAGTTGCTTGACACAAGATGAAAAGAAAAGTATCAATACTAGTAGTGTACTTCGTGACTACATACACACAACTGCCGGGTCCAGCACCTACCCACCCCCCTCCCTCGCTCTCCAACTATCTTCCGGTCAGCAGTGTCCTGGATTTTCACTTATGAAATAAAGCAAGCCTATTCATACCAAAGTTGAATTCCCCCTTACCTGAACTATATATACGCCCATGGCCTGAGTGTTTGTTTCTTAGCCGTACTCAAGTTTAACAAAATGATGCTTGGAAACCTTCCATGACAATGAATATGACGATCGTTTTATCGTTAGACTTCCAGCATGAAATGTGCGGGTCGTTACGTTTCAGCACGACTGTCTAGATTTTGTTCAGAAATGTCTCCATCGTTTGCTTTCTTTCTGCGTCCTTCTATAAAGCAGTTGTTCTTTCAGGTTATAAACTTCCCCATGTTCACTCCTGAGACATAAATCCTTCCCCTCAAACGCTTTGCATTCGCACACTCGGAGGAGGCTCCATGTTTTATGTGCGGGACGTGAGGCCTTATCTGGCCTCCGTGACGGGGTTTCTGCAGGGCCCGAGGAAGGGCTGCTGAGGGAAACAATGCCGAAGGACAAACAGCTTTTGGAACTGGAACTATGACGACAGACTAGTCTCCGCTGATAATTTCAACCAACATCGGCATTATCTGCCGTTTATTTATGATTTCCAGTGCAAGAGAAGAATCCATTCTTCTGTAACAGCCACTATGCAAGTTTTATCCAAAAGGTTTGAAAATTCACTCAGGAACGTAGCCACGAAATTTTGTCTGGGGCAAGTACCTGAATAAACTTACCAATATTAATAATGTTATTATACTAATAGTAATAATAATAATAATAATTATTATTATTATTAGTAGTAGTATATCATCGTAAATTACTCAAATAAAGGGTACAAGTCGGTGCTAAAGCATTTGTTTTCGAAGAAACTATTTAAATTAATATTTCAACACGTTCGATTTCACATTAATAATGGAAAAGAAGCACACAAATTATTTTTGAAAAACAGAAAATGCTTGATAAATGCAATCCAAATATAATTCTTTTTTTTTACATTAACCTGTTTAACTTGCATGCACGATATATGTTTCACACATTTAGTCGATGTTTTCACGAACTGGCGAATATGTCAACTCCCCTGCATCACGAACCGGCGAATGTGCAAAATTTGACATTTTGAGTTTTTGACGCTGTATATGTTGGAAGAACTTGTACTTTGCTCTCACAAAGTTTCAAGTTTCTATTAAATATTACTTAGGAGATAAAGATGGACAACGTTTTGATTAAAATGAAAACTAGTATTGTGATAATTTCACGAACCGACGAATATGGAATTCGCCGCTTCTTGGAGAAAAACATGATATCATTTTACAATCCATTCAGGATGTGTCAGTTCGACTACATTTTGCCTAACAGATGCCGCTGTAATAAAACGTTTTATATTTCATTATTTTAATAAGAAATATAACCCATTTGTAAGATATAAGAAAATATGTAAGGTACAGTTGTTTGTGTTTCCATTGGAATAATGTACAGTCTATGATATATTTGGAGACTTTCAATGAAATTGACACTCATCTGGCTTACTTCTTGCAACTAAGTTATTTCGAATGGTTTACGGAGAAATGCCATATTTCTTTGATATTATTTTGAAGAATAGCCTTCTAGTGATGTGGCTCGTTGTGTAATTATTCAGAAGATATGAATAAGGACGTGCTTGTGAACTGGACTGATGTCAGTACTAACATCGTCAGAAGACAAGAACTTACAATCCCCCATGGAATGAAGAAGTTGCAATATGGAGCGAAAGTAAAACATGTGGTGGGATCCTGAGAAAATTTATCATGAAGGTGTTGTGATCGGGATGGAAGAAGATTCTGAAAGTGTTGATACAGGTGATGAACTTCCTCTGTCAGTGCCAAACAAGAGCTCAGGTGGTGTGATCAATGACTCGAGTGCAGTAGTTAGTGACGTTGACAGTTCTTCAGAAACGTTAGCTGATGATGAGGTCAAGGATCCTGATTTTCTTATATCTTCCAGTGATAATGAATCGTCCTTACATTCCTCACCGAGGAATGTTCACGCTGTATGTAGTTCCTTGCATTGTGAAGAAGAAATATTTGCTGCATGCGTAACGTGTCAGGATTTGGTTTGTTACAATCACTTCATATTGGATTGCGCCGAGCACAACAGACGTGTTAGTGTACAAGAGAAAAACAACCCTCCGGGATCAAGCCACACATATTTTAAAGTAGATGCTTCTCAAAGGGAGGATGTTACTCAGTAAAGAGAAGGGTTTCCGAAAAGGAAAAAGTAAGAAAAAATGTAAAAACCTGTCGTTCTTTGGGTTACGAGTATGTTAGTGAAAAGAGTTATCAAGTTATTCCTTCTCGCAGATTGCTTCGTCCACGTTGTCAGTCACGGACATGCCAAACAAGAGGATTGAAGTGCAACGATTTCGATGACAACGCAAGAATGAAAGTTAATAATGCGTATTATAATTTAGGAAATGTTTCCCGACGACGAGAATGGTTGAGTAAGTTCATCGCTTCCAATGCTCCTCTAAGGTCAACGAAGTCAGAAGACAAAAAGAGGAAGGAAAGAACGCTTCATTATTTTTTACCAGATGACCATAACGTAAGACAAAGAGTATGTCGTAAAATGTTTCTTAACATACTTGCAATTACTGAGAGACAAGTAAGGACAATGCTAATGAAGTTAAAGAACCAGTGCATGGTAAAAGAAGAAAAGAGAGGTAGACGTCAGACAACGTTAAAAGAAAGAGACGAAAAAAAGCGTACAGACATTAAAAAGCACATAAATATGTTCCCTAGGATGGAAACTCATTTTTGCCGCAGAAATTATAGCCAACGGTACTTGTCGTCCAACTTAAGTATTAAAAATATGTATGAACTATTCAAAAAAGAATTTCCAAACAGCTCGGCATGTTACTCCTTATACAGTTTTTAAATGTATGAAGTTAAAATTTCGTTCTCGAGAAAAAGATCTTTGTGGTTTGTGTGAGACGTACAACTCATTGAAATCAGCTAATTGTTTATCTAATCATTCTGACTTGATTGAAAAATATAACAGCCACATACATGAAAAACAGAAGGTGAGGGAAATCAAAGGTGCGATGAAGAATACAGCAGTACAAAATCCACAGGAGTTCGTGGCTGCTTGCTTTGACCACAGAGCAAACGAACTGAACTGCATTACAAAAGAAAATTATCAGCCTACAATTTTACAATTTATCAATTAGCTAGTAAAAGCGGTCATTGCTATGTTTGGCACGAAGGATTAGCGAAAAGAGGCCCGAATGAAGTTGCAACAAACTTAAGGACGTTTGCTGATGAAAGATGAACAAGGTGTAAAACAAGTAGCGTTCTTCGCCGATGGATGTGCATCACAGAACAAAAACAGTATCCTGCCTTCTATGTTCGAATATTTTTTAAACAATGAAGCACAACACATCAACACCATACATGTTTTCTTCTTAGAAACGAGTCACGGACAAAGTGAAGGTGATGCTATTCACATTACAATTGAAAAAGCACTTCGACGGAGTGAAGATATCTTCATCCCTGCCCAACTCATCCAAAAAAAAAAAAATCTCAGCTATGTGAGAGAATGGAGTGAAAGGCCAGGAACTAGAACTGATGGAGGTCATCGGAATCGTGTTCAGCTGGGGTTTTCTTTAAGAGCATGATAAACTCAAGATCGCACAGTACTGATGTCTACACATTCATCCCTCAGTCTCAGATGAATGTCAATTTGTAGCACATTTTCTGCGGTTATAAACTCGATCACGGCACGCTACTTCAGGCGCTTCACCAACATTGCATGGTTACATGCTGACATTTTCCTCACAATAGTTCAGCACCCCCTGGCGATAGAAGTTTCATAGAAACCTTCAATGGAGAAGGTGGAAAGTCTTATAAGTGCAATGTATGGTTGCTCAAAATCCAAAATGCGTTTACAAGGTAACAAAGAAAATAAAAACATAGGAAGCGTTATTTTTCAGCACGCCCTCGTATATATACTTTATTGCAGAGCCATTTCAGGATTGTAATGTTGTTCATTGACATTCCAAATTACAGTTTGCAGAATTTCAACACAAGATGTTAAGAAGAAATGAAATTAGACATGCCATATTTAATGCAAAATGTTGAATTTTTCACGAGTTTTGTATCTCCTAAACCAATTAAATCTCAAACTCAAAATTTTTACTGAAGTTACTTATCATGAAGTACTGTATTGTGTACAAATTTCATATTTTTAAACAACTGCCCACCAGAGATATTTAACCCTGAACTTGGAATTTTTTAACAAAAAGTACATGTTTATGACCCTGTAGAAAAACAAATATTAAAGTCTCAAGCTTCAAATAATTTTGACATACTCTATTGGTACACAGGTACTTGCACAAAAAAATTCAAGTGTCAAGCAAACTGCCTTCCCCCTCAAAAAAATGTCCGAAAATGTCATTTTGAGCGATTAAAATACACAATTTTAACCTTAAAATTTATTATGAAGGAATAATATTTAGAAAATTATACAGAAATATAATTGTAGCCTATAATGTGCTTAACATCACAGATTTTGTCTCATTGTCGTAGGACTTACCAGAGCTGAGAAAAAAAGTTGCCGCTGATGCTTACGAATGGAGAAAATGACGCGCGCCATGATAAAAAAATGCCCGCCATCTTGAAATCGGTGATACTAAAAATAAAATAAGAGTGGTTCTGAACTGTCAATATATGAGGCTCACACCACTCAAAAAATAAACTTTTTTAAAAATGGTCAAGCAACCAGGTTGTATGATTTCATATGGATTGACCCTCTATAAATATCCAATAAATAAGTTGAAAGTTTTAGCCTTGAACTGTAGAATTCGCAGTTTTAGTGAAAATTACAATGACGAATCAAGCTAAAAATATTCCATTTTTTTTTGTTTTCACGAACTGACGAATAGATTCAATGAAATCCTTTGTTCATTTATTGTTCATTAAAATTCTTTCTACGGTGTTCTTTCTCATGCGTACTACCTTCTCACACAGCATTTATTGTTATCTCAAAATATGGTTTAGCTCGAATTTTTTTTTCCAATCATTCGCAAGTAACGCAAAATTAGCTACTTTAAACTTCGTTTTTCTCAAAGTCAATATTTTGCACATTCGCCGGTTCGTGATGCAGGGGAGTTGACACATTCGTCAGTTTGTGAAAACATCGACGATATGCAACATAAATCGACGTACAATAAGAAAATACGTATGCAAAATGCCAACACTAAATTGTGTACGTATGCAAAGTTTCTTTGATAAATATACATACAACATATATTATTTAAATGCATTACACAATCAATTCATCCATCTTATAACAAACCAAAAGCAAAAATTATATAAATTGTCTCTCAAATGTGCCCGCTTCTTTTCCTCAAAAGAATTGTTCATTTATTTAAGACAAATTCAATTAAGAGAAGTCTCTAGTAATTTACAATGCAGATTGAAATCAATATTGATGTAATAGGGCGCAAATAATTTCACGTGGCGCCATGGCATTCTCTCTTTTACAACTTTTTTCATTTACATAGTTCGGCGCCCAGGACTGACTCCCGCTGCCCCTAGGTATGGCTCTGAAATTGATAAGACAGAAAAGCAGGTATTGCGAGCGGAAAAATTTACGAAAAGTATTTTTATTTGCATAAAATTTGAAATGGGCCGGTAATTGCCCCCCTGCCTTAGGTACCCTTAGCCGTCAATGTTTGCTCCTCCTTGCCCCCTAGAACTCATTTGAGTCCAAGGTAGGGGAGCAATGCCCCCTGCCTCCCCTGTGGTTGCGCCACTGAATTCACTCCAAACTCATGATTTGGTCAAGATTTTCTTGTTCATGGTTTGACTAATAGGGGTCGTTAGAAATTTTTGTACAGCGATCAGGTTGTTAGCATAAAACTGTTTAGTGGAAACAATTATGAAAATTAAATTAAATACTGCAATTTATTATTATTATCATTATTGCATCCTTTTTAAGATTCTTCTACTCGATATACCAATTGAGTGTTTATTATTTACAAATATTTCTTAAATATTTCACATTTCATACATTTAATATACTGTATACTATTAACATGTGTGTTTCAGGAAATATGAAGAAGTTAACAGTTATTTTGAAGGATAGAGATTTCATAAACTTCTTGTTAGTTTGAAAGTTTTCTACAAACATGTAACGAAATTTTTGAATGACTAATCTTCGCCTGTTACGTTGACCGTTTAGAAGTAAATTAATTGGAGAATGTTTGTTACGTGAGGTAGGGATGAAAGATGGTGTCAGCAAATTCATGAGATGTGAAGGGAGTGTTAAAAGAGGAAGAAGGACTGGTTGGAAAAAAGATGTCGTGGGTAATAGAAGGTACCTTCCCATCATAAAGATAATCGGTATTAGGTGCCTGTAGTCAGGTTTAGTGTCCCACATTAACATGACAATTAGCAAATGTAGATCGCTCCGCCAGCAAAACATAGAATTTTGACCTGCCAGGCCATGATGTGTGCTGGATAAGGAGCAACGCAGAGAACAAAGAAAAAATGCTTCGCGCAATATCTGTAATCCCTATTTGAGAACAGATTTGTATTCCTTCCATAATTAAGACTCCAGCGGTAAAAATCATCAAACAGTCCAAGTAAATTCCCCCGAGTTTAGTTTCAAATTGATGACGAGTGATTGATATCATGGTTGCAACTAATATAATTCTGCATGCGAATGAATAGTATGGTCATAAGAAACAATCATACAAGTCTCAGAGGCTATACTAAAATTTTCATGGCGTACACACATGTTAATGTGAACTTAAAGTCTTGTTTATCATATTTAGGAACCTGTCGAGTTATTACCATGCAGCTGTATTCAGAATTACATCAGTCCCAATTAAGGATAAAGTGTTAGCCCTGTGCAAAGACACGTTTGATACTTGAACTTTGATGTAGATGTTCCATGAATGCATTGCACTTTACATTTTTCAAAAAAATATTTTCAGGATGAGTTTCAACATTACCACATTGATATTTGTCAGAACATTTTGAGTTTCCTGTGCCAGGAAAATTTACTCTATTCATTTCAAGTTTTCTGTGCAATTTCCCCTTTGCCCAAGAATTTTAGTACATGTTTATGACAACAATATGAAAAAAAAAAACAATTGATTTATTCCACGCAAAGTATTTCACATGCCATTATGAAGCAAATGAATATAAATAGAATATGATAATATAGGAGGAACAGGCTAGTACAAATAAATATTATATTTTATCATAAAATATCTTCTTTACTTTTTCATGCGGAAATTGTTGAGAAGTCATGAATTCCCTGTTAAGACAATGATCGTAACATAGACAATGATAACGAAGTGGGGGTCGACATATGTAGAAAAAAAAACCGTTTATACTTTGAGCTCTGTGAATAGTTTGCTTTTGGAATCTACTGCCCTTTACCGAGAGAGTCAAAATACACAGTTTGTGCCTCTCAAAAACACCTCAAATTTTGTGTTAAACATTTACTTCTTCCAGCGTAAAGTTTGACAAAAATTATTTACCTCTTCTAAGAAGCCAGATAACCTTGCACAAAAGGTGATTTTCTTCCATCAACCATAATTTTGCCATATTATTGTAAATGTTGTTACCTAATTTATATTTTTCAAATTTCTAGTAGTAATTTTGATTTTAGCGAAAACATGATAAGAACACAATTTAAAGGTGTTACTTAGAGGATTCAAACGAAAAATGAAAATTTGAAATCTATTGAAAAATATCCGAGAAACACGCGGTTTAAATATTTCAATTCCGCCATCTTAAATCCAATACGGCGGCTGAGCGATCAAAAATCAAGTCATGTGACCATTTTTTTCTGCATGCTACAATCATATGTTAAACGCCTGTGAAGTCAAACTTAGAGTACATTTCAGTACACACGAAAGCGGAGCTAGCTGCTACACTACGTACATAGGATTGGATTTTAGTGGATTTCTGTTTTTCATGGTATCATATCATTTTTTTTTATTTCGGAAGAGCGGTTTTAAACTTTTATTACAAGCCCTTGCGTTGTTTCTATTTAGTTTTGTTACTATAGTACCTTCCAAACTTTTTTTTTTGTGGTTAACCACATTCTAGAAATTTGAACCCGAAAGTGAATAATTTGTTGACATCGACATTTAGAGAGGTTGAATAAAATGGTAAAATAGTTCTAAAATTATGTGAAACCTGTAAAACATCTTATAGTCATTAATGGATACCAGTAAAGTATTTCGTGCTATTAAATAAATGGTTTTATATTTTATTTGTGTTGATACCTAGGCGACTAATTTTCCTTCAAGTTCCAGTGCTTCTCCCATAGCCAAATACGAGTAGAAGCAAACTACAGATTGCACATTTTTTAAACGATCAGCTAGAAACAAAATCCATGAACGGTTGCAAATTCCAGTGTACAGAGGGGAATTAAAGCTTCCGTTGCGTATAATATACGGTTTCGAATTTAATTCGAACGCAAAGGCTATTTAAAACAAGGCTTAATTCCGGCGACAACTGTTAACGAAGGCCATCCCGTTTCGGTTGGTCGAGGGCTTCGATTTCAAAGAGCCGCAGAAAAACGCAGAAAACCTTGGTTTGTGACCAGAATGCCCGGCCATTGTTCGCCACCTGCTGGCTTTCAGGGCACGTGGAATCGATTAAGTACAGAGAATGGTGGCTCTGGCGATTCCTCGCCCGCAATCATGGCAGGGATAGTTCTACAGTCGAAACCACTAAGTCGTTAAGTATCGGGAGAATTGCTTCCTCGTCATCCTGCAATTGCAGATGTCCCTGTGGAACTACATTAAAATGAGAGAGAGGGGATGGAACTTTTATCCTGACTGCAATTCAATATCAATTTCTGCTTAATTAATTTCTGAGCAGTATGCGAAGCAAAGCTTTTAAGTTGAATATATCGTGTATGGTATTTTTCTATTCGTGTTAATTTAAATTCAATTAGCAGTATCCGCAGTGTGTTCACAGCCTAAGTAGAAGCAGTGTTATCAGATCACTATAAGTAAAAATACCTCAACACTGTTCCAAAGTGTAAAGCATTAAGTCAAAATGTATAGCTAGCTTTACATAACTGTTCACAGTAAATATTTCATATACATATATACGTACATACATACACACACACACACGCATACATACATATCTATAACCCGTAAGGGCCTTGGCCTATCTCATATTAACTATATTAAACCTATATATAATAATGATAAAGCTACCTCCTTCTCCTCCCTATTATGATATGTTTGTGACCAGTTCTCGAAATGGACGGGAGATTACCGAAGCGGATCGGAACGGCCTTCCGGTTCGTGAATATCTGGAACCTTCCTGTTCCTCCTTCTCACAAACGGCAAAGGAGCATCAAAGTTGTTTTTTTTGTAGATTTTACTACATTTTCCTTTTCCGTGTGAACTAAATTGTTAATACTCTTTAATAGTACATATTATAGCATTTACATACGCTTCCTCTGCTTGGAGATAAGTTGTTACCGCGAAGTGGCTTGGCAGAGTATGATAGCGTCTATGATCCCTTCATTTTTTGTTCATTGTGGTTCTGGTTTATGGTTTTTATTTGTTAATTATTAAAATACTTGGACCTGAAAGGGATGAGGAGACAGGTGAGTGGAGAAGGTTACATAATTTAGAACTACATAATTTGTATTCATGTCCAGATTTTACTAGAATTATTAAATCAAGAATACTTAGGTCGGCAGGCCATGTGGCACGAATGGTAGAAAAAAGAAGAGTTTACAGGATTCTTGTTGGGTAACCTGATGGTAAGAGACCTGTAGGAAGGCCAAGACGAAGATGGAGGGAAAATGTTGAGATAGACCTAAAGGAAATCGGTAGGGAAGGAAAAGAGTATATAGATCTTCCTCAAGATAGCGACAACTTTGGACAGAAACTGCTTCACAACGTTCCCATAGTGTTCTGTGTTCCTCCATATTGAAAAAAAAACTCTGTAAAAAGTACCTTCTTCCATAAGCAAGGATGAAAAAACCTGTTTATTTAACAAATCCAAGTAGCCCTAAGCATTTAAAGTTCCGTTAATGAAAAATTGACTAACCAATCGTGTTCCACATAGTACGCCACACCATTAACTTACCAGCACTAACCATTCAGCTTTGATCAGTCGAAAATGGGTTATCAGATAAAAAGCATCGAATATTCTGTTTATGAACTTCCTTATGAACATAAATATTAGCCTTGTCACTGTGAAGGGCTTTTTATTTAATGGAAGCGTCACACTGTAAATTGTTCGCGACAACCATTCATAATGCGCAGCTCTTCTTGGATGTATCCGATTAAAATCGGGTGCAATGGCATGCGAACTTCTCTCCCTATACATCACTTTGATCTCGATGCATTACCGATGCGCTAAACAAATTTTAAGGCATTTTTCCAACACCTCGAAAAGGAGCAAATTGGTACACAAGAATTCAGTCATAACTTTTTACTGGTGTAAGATACATCAAAAGAACCTTCACCATTGTATTTCTCGTGAAATTCTAGACTGATTTCATATATCATATCACCCCCTTCCCATTTAAAATTCTGAAGTTGCATTCAAGATGGCTCTGACCGTGTTGGGTAGCGTCAATGTAGTTTCCCCTTGGCCTGGCAACGATTGGTCATCACCATTTCCACGTTGCGCGTTGCAGTGGCCTTGTACCGAAGGTGTTAAGTGACTTTTTGAGCCACACTGTACAGTACATAGATAGATAGATATGGGAAAAACTGCTAAGCGGTAATCCCAAATAAAAGTAATAAATAAATAAAATACCTTATAAAGGCAAAAATGTATCGAATATGACCATAAATGATTGAAAATATGCTCAAGGACGTAGATATGGAGAAATAGTCATACATGTGCTCTAACTAAAAACATTAATTTAATTTAGCTTTTTATAACATTAAATTCTACGTAGGTATTTCAGAAACATATTACCTTTACTAAGTAAAAGATACATTTGGACATTCATGACAATTCCTGCGCTGGTGACAAAAAGAATGGGAAAATAGATTGGGGGGAGGGTTATGATTGATCTTGAACTAGAGGTTACTTACGACCTAATATTCTCTATTAGACTGTTAGATAGAACGGACGGACTGTTGATTAAATATCTCAAAAATTGTATCTCTCATTTACTATTTACGGACTGATGTGTACTTCTGTCGTATGAAAAGCATATCGTTGCTTTGACTTGATCATAATTCTAAAAGACGGGCACAAACTGAATGGACGAGAGCCTTGTGAGTTCTTTCCCAAAGTTTTCTAAAAGGAAAAGTCTTCATAAAGTTAAGTGCGGGCTTCCCGCACAAGACTCACAAATGACGTCATAGCTTACGTTGCTTAAATCGGAAACCAGGTCGGCCTTGGAGTGATACTAGTTAGCGGGGCTCTCCTTTAAGATTTCTTTCGCCAGAAATCTCCCTATCTTCGAAATTAATCTGATCGAGACTTACGGCGAAAGTTCTCCTCCATAACCATGGCAACAGAGCTTTGTTCCCGGCAAAAACCCGTAACTACAGAAAGAAGATAATGAGCTGATTCGCCTTTCTGTGAAGTTATTAACAAGACCTTTATTTCTACGCCGAACTCCGGAAACAATGTTTGCCGCCCTCTGATAAAACACATAAAGGATGCTGGATTCCTATGCGGAACAGCTTTTTGCCACGAGTTATATTGTGTGGAAAGGGAGGAGTCTGCCTTGATCAGAAATAAAGGAGCGCCGGGAGAAGAAAATTTCATTAATCAGTTCTTCTCTTCCAATGCATCTACCCAGATGGTCTCTCTCAGCAGAAGGAGACCTGACTTTACGTTATTATTAGCCAAACTGCCAAAGAAAAACTACAAAGGAGTGATTTATTTGAGGATGTGCAGCGATACCAAATCAACGATGACTTTGCCTACAGGAAAGGTGCCGAAAGCCTTGCCTTGTCTAGCGAATAAGGAAGCCAGTTTCAGTCTCGTCTCTAGTTGCAAATGTCTGCCTTGTACTCATATCCAAAGTTGTTTCAAATTCCTTCCCTAAATTAATCCTCCCTTGATTGACAATGAATATGTATTTCTTGTTGAGAGATGGCAGCACAATATCCTATCAGCGTCCTTGGTACAGAAAAGCAACTAGAAATAAGAGAACATTGTTTAATTCTTTGTGTTTTGCACATTATAATTGACTGTAAAATCCGAGAAAATTACAATTTATAATTAGGTTTACTAAAAATAATACAACGCGAATTTCCAACCCTTCTAAATGAACAAAGCAGCTCTGTGAAATTATAATTAAATGTTGTAGAGGAAAACAAAATTAAAGAGGAGAACACAATAAAGTGATACAAGTTTATTAGCAGGGTATTCGATGGGCAATAAATCTCCACTAGTTTACTTTTAAATAACCAGATTTCGGATTTGTCTTACAGCTATGTACTAAAGTTAAAATAACTTCGCAAGTTTAAAGATTTCATTTGGTTTATTTTACTTCATTTTTCTGCCAGTTTTCGCTTATACAGAAGGGGTGGATGAGTGATGATATGATGAAATTCATGCAGAACACCCGTAAAAAAAATCTGGTGTCTTAGGGCGCTGTGCTAACCACTCTGCCACGGAGTTCGAATATATATAAAAAAGCAGTAGCGGCGATTAAGTGCCAAAACTAAAGGGCAAGTACAGATTACTTTTTCTTGGTAGACAAGGCTTAGTATTATAGGTGATAGTGATGTGCCAAGAAATGGGGTTCAACTGACCCCACGCCCTCTAATGGTCGCTACTTTACAAGAGAATTAAATTTGATAAAAACAGCAATATGTAAATAAATGACTATGAAAATATAATGGAAATCATATGTGTATCAGCGTCGTCGCCTTGTAATCAAGGGGTCCCGGGTTCGATACCCGGTGGAAGCACATAGTGGTTCGGATCCCACTTTAAGCTGTAGGTCCAGTCCCGATTAGCCTTACTGTGCATAAAGTGGACTTAAAAACACCAACTCTTGATTACATGTGTATCAGTATAATCTGCAATTATTTCTAAATTTAATTTTTGTTTTAAAAAGTATATACTTATTACTATTTACACTACGTATATTCCAGACTGGAAAAGTTATGCTCTTTGTTTAGATTTTCCGTATTACGTGGACAGTGTACTTATTAGTTGTCTAGTGACTGTTATTAATTTCTGTGTGACAGGGTTTTAAAAAACCTTCATGACTTTACATATGTATAGTAGTAGGCATTTCGGAAAACAATCTGTCACTCAGATTTATGGTGTTGTCCATTCTTTGTGTCTTCATTAAAAAAGATGTCAGTTTAAAACTGTAAATAACTTTGTGCACCAACCAACACGAGAAGTTTTTCAAAGGTAAAAATATTTTTTTCCTAAGGTTTTCTTAGGGTAGCCGAAATGGTTTGAAGTTTATCTCGTTTATTTCTACCCTCACTGTTATCTTCCGCGCGGGTCACCTTGACCTCTTTCTATAATCGCCCTCTTGATTACCACTCTGGGGATCGTGAAAGGAAGTAGATTGATATCTAACGTGACGTAATTAACTTGGACATCTATTTTAATCGATATTACATTAAGAGTAGGCAGAGGAGTGATCATCTTAATTACGTGATCAGCCTATCTGAGGCTCCTTAATTTATCTCCTTTCCAATCAAGGATTTCGCGACTCTAGACACAGTCTGTGCAGGATAACTTCTGAAATCTAGTACCAGTAGTGGAAACTTGGTTAAAATACTCGATAATTGTGAGTGAATTTGCATGATGTTCTAACTAAAGGGTTTCCAAGTGTAGCATTCATTCTAAGCATTATTTGCACTAGTTGTGTCAATTGGATGTTCAAGAATTAACTGTCTCCCAATCTCCTTCTCAATCCAAAAACACAGTACGGACAGAAAACTAAGTGCATCAAATATATTTATCATATTTGATGTACCATAAAAATATCGTTCTGTTGCAAATAATGTGTTTTCTTTGGCGTTTTCCAAGATTCAGATTTGCAGTTTAAAGCATTTTTGTGCATCGTTTTCAAAGGTAACGCCAAAATACACCATGTATGTCGATCTGTACTTGAATGCGTATTTTTGACAAATTTTCTGCATCTTTCTTGGTGAAACACTTAAACATTTGGACTGTGGACTTTATGCATTTTTGTTTCAACTTATGCATTTACCTTTCTGCAGTGGCGGTGATTGGATTCCAAAACTAGGGGACAATGTGCAAAGAATGTGGGCAGAGACAGTTCACTTTCCCTTAGTACATAAGATTTAGAATATTGTGGGAACAAAATTTGCAAAAAGTGGGGTACAAGTGCCCCCCTTGCCGCCACTGGATTTCTGTGTGTAGGCAAGTAATCCTTGGTCATTCCGTGAAATGTTCCCACAGATCAATGTGATGTTTAGAGTCCCTCCAAAGATTGGTTGATTTGGTTGATTTGGTGTTTTAAGTCCACTTTATACAAAGTAAGGCTAATCGGGACTGGACCTACAGTTTAAAGTGGGATCCGAACCACTATGTGCCTCCACCGATATCGAATCCGGGACCCCATTGATTACAAGGCAATGACGCTACCACTGCGCCATCGAGGAGGCCTCCCTCCAAAGAAAATGTTAATATAGTTGAGATTGTCTATAATACAGGGTGTCCATAAAGTCTCCTTACAACTTCAAGCTTTTATTCCAAACACATATGAAGAGATAATTAAATTAAATTTGTCAAATAGTAGCAATATATATTGAAGTTTTTTCATAACTTAATAAACCTCAATATGGGCACCATTGGTTGCACGAAGGACGTCAAGGCGAAAATCGCGCCATGTCCGCTCTAGCATAGCCTCATCATTGGTGGCATTGGCATCAGTGATCCTTTGTTTGAGGTCAGTAATGTTCCGTACATGTGTTCGATACACAGTGTGTCTAACGTAGCCCCATAGAAAGAAATATAGGGACGTTATGTCTGGTGAACGAGGTGTTCAGGGAATAGGACCATCCCGTCCAATCCACCTACCGCGAAATGTTTGGTCCAGGAAGTCACGAACATTTAATGCCCAATGTGGTGGTGCACCATCCTGTTGGTAAAGGACCGTTGGTTGAAGGTCAGCCAGTTGTGGTGTCACATATTCAGTCAAAAGGTAAGGTAAACATTTGCAGTAATTGTTTGCTCCGCAAATAAAAATGGAGCAATGATTCGATTGAACATCAGTCTACACCACACATTCACCTTTGGACTGTCTCGTTTGAGGTCCATTGTCGCATGGGGGTTTTCTGAGCCCTAGATTCTCGCATTGTACGTACGTGTTCAGTTTTCCGGAAACATGAAATGTTGCCTCATCAGTAAAACACATTTGGTTGAGGAACATTGCATCCTCCGATATTCGATTAATCATGTCCAATGCAAACGTTTTGCACGTCGGTTTATCATTGGGCTCGATGGCATGCAACAGTTGAACTTGATACACATACAATCGCAGGTTGTGGTGTAGGCCCTTGTGCACTGTTGATCGTGGTAGCTGTAACTGTCTGGCAGCAGTGCGAATGGATTTCTTTGGAGAATGAAAAAAAGGCTTGTCTTACACGTTCGATGTCTTCCTCTGAAACCCGTTCTCTTCCACTTCTTGCTTTATCCAAAATTGTACCGGTCTCCATGAATTTCCTGTGTCATTCACGAATTGATGGACGTGCTGGTGGTTGTTTCCTATACCGTCCTGAAGTTTTGCTGAGTCTGTTACGACCTTACTTATTTTGTAACTTTGCAATTCCGTGTTAAAAGAAAAATTGATATAGTGTTACTTCAAGTCCTTGTTAATGTCCGTGATACTACATGTTGTGACGCAAATATGAACGCGCCAATCAAGGCGTTGTTGAACTAATGTATTCACCTTTCTGTAACTATCTAATGAAGACAGCTCGCTTAAGACAACGGGCATTTATTATGATGTAAATATAGATTTGCCAATCAAAGATTATCCATGTTTGATGAACTAACCTAATTGTAATTAAATAATGGCGGAACATTTAAATTTGTATATTTCCAAAATGTAAAATTTTATCAACGTTAAAGAAATAATTGTTAACTCAAATGGATATGTAAACTTTCTTTGTAAATTATTAATTGCCAAACTATGTATTTTTCAAATATCTTTCTGTTGTAATTTATAGTATTGTAATAAGAAATTACCTAAAGACAGGTGTTCGAGGCTGGAACTTTGAGTATAAATACGAAGGAGTTTTGTCCGTAATGAGGTCTGTTCTGGTGTCAGTCTAGGAAGAAGTGAATAGGTGCAAGCCGCTCTTCTGTAAAACCTAGACTGGCCAAATAGGAACCAGCCCTGGCCCAAAACCATGGTAACGGTTGAAGTTTTTGCGTGCGATGACGTGTAACCGGCCAAGTGAATGCATCACTTCAATGTGAATTCACGTGAGATGGCAAAACGACAGTGTTGCAGTATGCAGATATTAAACACCAGAACAAGAACAATGTCTAGATGAGGTTGTGTAGTACAGGCTGTGGAAAAGGAGATGCGATAGCCACTAACGCCGTCAAACGGTTGGGCGGGAACTTTACGTCACATACCATGAAGAAGTAATAGGATCTGAGCTGATTATGTCCTTTGCGATTAGTCCACTCAGAATTAGTTCACTTCATCAAATGATTTACTAAATCTCATCAATTTACATTGTCGAATTCATTATTTGAGTTTTTTTTTGGGGTTTAGGTTCAACATCTTCACCGAAGAGAAAATTATGCTCATTTCTTTGTTTTCCTTGACCCTGTACATCCAGGGTCAAGAAAGTCAGTAAGAAGGTGTGTTATATACAGTGTACGTACAACTATAGATTGAATTGTATCTTCTCCAAATATGATGTATAAAGAAACAAACTGCCGGAGAACTAAGTGGAGGTGAGTGTACAATTTTATATTACCATTATAGTGGAACCACAAGAAAAGAAACCTGTGCAGACTCGCGACTCCTGTGCACCGTACTCCAGTGGGGAGGGGAGGGGGAGAGTGGAGCATGCTCTCTTATAGTCCGAGTTGAACGGAAGAGGAGGAAGGTTCTTTTTCTTGTGGTCGCTCTTGTAAGTAAGGTGAACTGTGATTGGCCATTCATCTATTTTATCACTTCTTCATCATCTCAATTGGCTTAAATGGCCGGAAGACCAAAGTAAATTTATCAAATATAAATACAAACACGTACCGTTTAATAAATAACCAAAATGGAATAAAAAGTTAGCAGTTTGTATTTTTATTGCTTTATGTAAATATGTAGGGAAGAGCGAGAGAGAATTGTACACCAATGGCAAAGAAATGGTAGGCGAAGTATTTACCAGGATTACACTCCCTACATTCCTGCTCATAATAAGGAGTCGAAGGTATCTTGCTTAAGGATCTTTCTTCGATGTAAACCTAAAAGTTGACTTTTCAGATTACGTACATAATCTTGTGGGCAGAAATGCGCACTGCAGATTCTAGTATTAGCATGATTCACGTTAGCGTTTCCACACGAATCCAAAGCTCGGTGACAGAAGAATCCTTTTGAAAACCGTATATATTATGTTCAACGTACTTGGAAGATGTATCTTGTGCTGAACTAAAATAAATAATAATAACAAGTAGTGTGCGGTATCTCGAAAAGTCGGGACCGGGATCGGAAAGAAAAATTCAGTCCCTATCCCGACTTCAGCAAATGACTTCCCTAAATTTCTGGATCCCGAGCAGTCGGGAAATACCGAATGGTCATTTTAAAACAGTATTAATTCTTGATGTTTTCTACATTGCAAGTGTCTGAAACTTATCGGAAATTGTTAGTTTTCATTCCAGAAATGCAAAGAAAATCACTTAAGGTGAAAATGAGAATTTGAGATTTCCCGACTAGTCGAGAAATTGCGAATATTTCCCGTCCCGAATGTCGGGATTTTAAAAAAATTCCCGTTCCGATCAATAATATTCTGTCCCGCATAACAATAAGTACCTATCTATATTTATTTTCAATTTGTCTGAAGCCACAAAATGTAAATGGGTGGAAATGCTCATTTGTGTACTCGATTTCGTGTGTTTCAGTTTCTGGCATGGTTTCCTATCTGCATAGTGCAACACTAGCGCATAGATTTGGAATTCATTTCATGGATAAATTCACCTCTTACCGTCGTTTCGTCATCACGAGTAAACAACGGATTGGCCCAACCTATACTTCTAATAACCTTGATAGGAACGGTCTAATCTAGGAAGAAGTGAATAGGTGTATGCCGCTCTTCTGTAAAACCTAGGTTAGCCGAATGGGATATAAGTTCCAATTTAGGAAGAAGTGAATAGGTGCAAGCCGCTCTTCTGTAAAACCTAAATTGGCAATCTCGGGTGATAACTCCAAGTCTAGGAAGAAGTGAATAGTTGTATGCCGCTCTTCTGTAAAACCTAGGTTTTGGCCACCCTAGTTTGACCTTTCCAGTAAGTTTGAAATTATCTATTAACAATTGATCTGCAAGTTCCAGTTATGAGTTACCTAATCACTGGCTGTAAGTATTCAAGCAGCAAATAAACATTTCATTAAAACTTCACGACGTTGGTTGGATTTGTTCTGCACCTACCCTGAAGATAGGTTTCAGTGTAGACCCTTAGAGCCTCAATGCTCCCGGCTATAGGAGTAAAGGGTGAGGAAAGTTACTAGGAACGTAAGAGATCCTTTTTGGCGCCCATCGTGAGAGCCACGACAGTATAGAACTTGAACCACCTAGGTTGGACACCTAACAGATTCTTCTTGGCATACAACGTAGAGGCTCGACAATTGAAGAATCCAGCCAGACGACTATTACGGAAGAGGTCCTCGTTAGAATCGAAGTTGCAGTTGCGCCGTAGAAGCTGAAGAATCCTGACCACTCCAGTCGAAGAAGATGACCAACGACGAGTAGAAGATTTCTATAAGAAGCAATAACTTAAAGACTTCATTAGTTTGAAAAGATTCTTCAAGAAAAAGGACTTACATTTTAAGAGTGTGAAAACTCAAATATTAGTATTTAGTCATGTCAAAAAGGTATTTAAGCGTGGAACAAAGAAAATTAACCATGGTGACCTTCAAGTGCTGCTCTGATGACTCCAAGTCCGAAGAAGGAACAGTCAAATGTCAAGGATGCGAGTGTTTGTTCCACTTGAGTTGTTTGAAAATGGATGCCACGAATGAAGATGTTGATAGAACTAAACTAGTTTTAAATGCCAAGGTTGTCAAAACAAATCTGAATCTGCGAACCAAATGATAGATTTATTGAAAACGTGGAGACAAGAAGATGAAGAGAAGAGACAAAAAGAAAGACAAGAAGATGAAGAGAAAAGACAGAAAGATGAAGAGAAGAGACAGAAAGAAAGACAAGAAGATGAATAGAAAAGACAGAAAGATGAAGAGAAGAGACAGAAAGAAAGACAAGAAGATGAAGAGAAAAGACAGAAAGATGAAGAGAAGAGACAGAAAGAAAGACGAGAAGATGAAGAGAAGAGACGGAAATAAATACAAGAAGATGACGAGAAGAGACAAAAAAGAGTAGAAGATAGTAAAAAGATGAGAGAATTAATAGAGGAAGTAAGATTAGAGTGTAAGATCAATAAGAATGAGTTACAAAAAACTGTAGAAGAATGCCAAAAGGGTATGAGGGCCGAAATGGAAGAATTTAAACAAGTAACGAGTCAAGAAGTGAAAGATCAGATAAAAGCAACCCCGAAGGCCTTATTGGAAGAAATAGATGAAGAAAAAAGTCAGAGGAAAACAAAAGAAACTGAATTAACAAGCTTATTTGAAAGTTTAAGGCTTGAAACTACCAAGAGCTTGATGGAAGAAAAACAGCAAAGAAGAAAGGAAATGGAAGACGAAATAAAGGAAGCACAATGGCAAATTCACAAAACTTCTAGTGAAATAGATTCTTTAGCCATGAAATTAGAACGCCTACCTTTGAGTGCTAATTCAGTAGACCAAAGTCAGAGGATTCACTCTGCCAATTTGGCCACTCCTATCGCTAGTGTATCTAAGAGGAGGTATACTCAAAGAAGTAACCTCTCATCCTCTAGTGCTACGTCCGACGAAGGTTCGGAGTTGAATAGAAGTCGACGCTCGAAGAAAGTGAAGAAGTCACAAGAATTCTTCAATCACCTTTCGGAAGAAGAGACTAACAACAGAGTTAGGAAATCCAAGTGTCAGAATTTTAGATTGGCAGATACAAAAGCCTTAGAGAAGTTTTCTGGAGAAATAAATTCAGTCTCGACCGAACGATACATCGAAAGTTTAAAGACCTATCTAGATATAAAGCAAGTTTCAGAATTTTACAGGTTGAAAATTTTACCTTCCTTAATGACAGGAAAGGCCAAATCCTGGTTTATAGCAAATGAAAGGAAGTGGAAGAGTTTTGATCAGTTCTGTTATGCATTTCGAAAGCAGTATGCTTCTTTAGAAGCTAAACAACGAGAAATGCAGCTGTTGAGGAATAAGAAATTTCAGAGGTCGCTTGGATTAACGTTAGAAGAATACTGCTGGGAAGTCTATGGAAACTACTGCAATCTGGTGGAAGTAGTAAATCAAGGTGAAGTCTTGCATTTGATAATCAGCCAACTTCCGGTGAAAGTTCGACAACTGGTATTGACTCGAGATCCAAAAACCATGGAACAACTAGCAAAATATCTTAGTCGATATGAAGCCTCCGAACAACTGGAGATAAGTAGGGGAGATAACCCCAAGATAGAGGACCGAAGGCAATTTCAACCCAGAGTTAGGCAGACTCAAATAGTTTCGTCTAGATTTAACAACGAAAGTGAAGGAGCGGCCAGAACACCTCAGAATCCTAATAGGAACAATAATAGAAACCAAAGGGGTTACCAAGGGCGGAATTTCTATAGCAACGGCAATAGAAGTCAACCATATGGACGACCATGGAATCAATCCCGTTTCCCCAACAACCACTTCAATAGAAATTCTAATACAAAGGAAATCTCCTGCCAAACTGAAGAAGTCCCGACTGAGTTAAATCCTGTCGCTCCAGCTTGAGAAGGTTCAATGCTCCCAAATCAAAATTAAAACCAACCCTCGTTGTAAATGAAGCTCTCTGATTTACAACGGAAGGGAAAACTGCATCGGAGAAAAATGAGAGTACCGACAATTTCCTCACCGAAGATTTTTTAGAAGTATTGCATTTAGAATTAGAAGTCGAAAATGAAGAATGGAAAAAGATAGAAGAACCTGAACATAGGGGAATATTGTTGTCCAAGAAACCAGAAATTATCGCCCAAATTTTAGGATTAAAAATTAAGTGCACTATAGATGCAGGGAGTGAATGCACTATAATGAAATATAAAATTTGGCTTAAGTTACGGGACAGGTTACCCGGACTTAAACTTCAGAAATGTCCCGGAGTGAAACTACGAGATTTTACTGGAAAAGAAAGTTCTAGAATAGTAGGATGTAGAAGAATTCACTTTGAAATTGTGGGATGTGTATTTGAAGATTTGGTCTATGTAAGTCGAAATTTAGATGCTGACTTATTGATGGGCTACCCATTTTTGGAGAAATATCAAGCAAATTTAGATACAAAAAACCAATGACTGTATTTAATGAAAGAAGAACTGCTGGTGGAAGAAGAATTATTAGGAAGAAATACTTTGACGGGAAAGGATACGTCGGACTTTGAAAACTGTATTAGTCAAGTAATCATTGATGCCTGGATGGCCAATGAAGAAAAGGTAAGACAGAAAGCCTATTCTCCTGAGATACTCAACTTTGAAAGGAGAGAAGAATTGTTGCAGTTATTATTGGAATTTGGATGTAAAAATTGTATTTAAGAAATGTACTTAATTGAAATCTAAACATATAATTTCTAGTGTGTTGTTATAAATGTTGATAAAGCTTTAATATTTGGGAAACAATATAATTATTAGTTCTACTAAACTAATCATTTAATTTGAAATAATAAACCCAATTGCTATATAAAAAACTTTATACTCAAATGAACCTAAATGTAAGTTTATTGGGATTAAAAAAAATGTATAAGAAAGGCAAAGAGTTTAGAGAAAGAAAAATTTGTTTCACTTCCGTTTCTCAAATTTTCCTTTAAACTACAGAGGGGGGAACCTATTACGACCTTACTTATTTTGTAACTTTGCAATTCCGTGTTAAAAGAAAAATTGATATAGTGTTACCTCAAGTCCTTGTTAATGTCCGTGATACTACATGTTGTGACGCAAATATGAACGCCCCAATCAAGGCGTTGTTGAACTAATGTATTCACCTTTCTGTAACTATCTAATGAAGACAGCTCGCTTAAGACAACGGGCATTTATTATGATGTAAATATAGATTTGCAAATCAAAGATTATCCATGTTTGATGAACTAACCTAATTGTAATTAAATAATGGCGGAACATTTAAATTTGTATATTTCCAAAATGTAAAATTTTATCAACGTTAAAGAAATAATTGTTAACTCAAATGGATATGTAAACTTTCTTTGTAAATTATTAATTGCCAAACTATGTATTTTTCAAATATCTTTCTGTTGTAATTTAGAGTATTGTAATAAGAAATTACCTAAAGACAGGTGTTCGAGGCTGGAACGAAGGAGTTTGGTCCGTAATGAGGTCTGTTCTGGTGTCAGTCTAGGAAGAAGTGAATAGGTGCAAGCCGCTCTTCTGTAAAACCTAGACTGGCCAAATAGGAACGGTCTAATCTAGGAAGAAGTGAATAGGTGTATGCCGCTCTTCTGTAAAACCTAGGTTAGCCGAATGGGATATAAGTTCCAATTTAGGAAGAAGTGAATAGGTGCAAGCCGCTCTTCTGTAAAACCTAAATTGGCAATCTCGGGTGATAACTCCAAGTCTAGGAAGAAGTGAATAGTTGTATGCTGCTCTTCTGTAAAACCTAGGTTTTGGCCACCCTAGTTTGACCTTTCCAGTAAGTTTGAAATTATCTATTAACAATTGATCTGCAAGTTCCAGTTATGAGTTACCTAATCACTGGCTGTAAGTATTCAAGCAGTAAATAAACATTTCATTAAAACTTCACGACGTTGGTTGGATTTGTTCTGCACCTACCCTGAAGATAGGTTTCAGTGTAGACCCTTAGAGCCTCAATGCTCCCGGCTATAGGAGTAAAGGGTGAGGAAAGTTACTAGGAACGTAACAAGTCTGAGTGTCAGATTTTGTTTCAGTGAACCACGCCACACATTCTGCCTTTTCTTGCGGAGTAACCATTTTTTTGAAGACTTTTTTTCTTCTCAATGTTACCTGAAATACACAAATTGACTATTAGTACAAACTCTAATAGTAAACGAGTACAATAAAAAAAGAATCACTCAAATATCTCATGAATTGAATTTGTAGTGAATTTTTGAAATTGTAAAGGGATTTTATGGACACCCGGTAATACCTGGAACGAAATGGTTAAGACTTGTAACATTGCTAGTCACCACTTTAATACCAATGAACTATTCATTGAAAAAATAAAACTCGTAACCGTATTTCTGATATGACTTAAAATAAAATTGAAAGGTTTAAACGACGATGTGTCTGGAAACACGTTGTTGTAATTATCCAACTGGAAGAGTGACCACCAAAATGTGAGAATAACCAGCTTTCTCTTCTTAGTTTTTTTTTCATGTGGTATATTTCTTGTAGCAAATGCCCCGTACTTTATAGACATACATACATATATATGAATAACATATATATGTATGTATGTTTATATTACACACACACACATATACGTATATATATTAATATACCCCTGGATATATATATATATATATATATATATATATATATATATATATATATATATCCAGGGGTCCCGGGATTGAATTCCGGCCTGGGCATGGATGTTTGTGAGTGTCGATTTATCAATTTCATCATGTCATCACTCATCATTCACATCTTCGCAAATTAGCCATAAGTGGCACAAAAAGCGAAGTAAAATAAAGTAAATCAATCAATCAATCAATATTATCAAGAACTTTCTCATTTTACAATCACATATTCTCGTTACAGATTCTGAGAAATATTAATGTTTTCACATTGCACAGTACTTTGTAAGGTATTGTTAAATACTATATATAATTCAGCTACATTATTCGAAAGCATACCTCTCTGTGATCAGATTTGACAGCAATTTCCTCCATTTTGACAACTATTCAGTGCAGTGTTTCAAATTTCACGAAAGTTTACCTTTTTCTAATTTTAGCTAAAATCAAAAATATTCTGTAACATTATTCCCCATACTTCAGTTTTCCAGTTTCAAATTCGTTTACTATGTATTCGCATAGTATAGTTATAGATTTAATATAGTTTCTGACTTCACGTTATAAGGAAGAATTAAATCCTTCACAAGTGTGTTTCTGGTCTAGTAAAGGGATGTGTAGTAAAGTTGATTACTCTCTGCTCTCTGCTAGTGTGCAAGAGTTTTGTCGCTGCGTTAGTGATTTCTCCACTTAAAATCATTTCAGGTTGATGAGATAACTTTTTGAGAAGTGTACATTCTGTGTTTCTCTCTACAGAAATTTTGCCTATGGAAATATTTCTATGGGAAATACTACAACGTAATAAGTCAATGTCACTTACACGTTACCTTCACCTATTCAACTAATGTACTTTCCAACATAAATGAGCATTATGCTTAAATACACTAACATTGCAAGGGCATTTTGATGTACACAGATTTCTTTGATTGAGTTGGTGTTTTCATTCTACTTTATGCACAGTAAGGCTAATCGGGACTGGACCTACAGTTTAAAGTGGGATCCGAACTTTCCGGGACCCATTAATTACAAGGCGACGAAGCTACCACTGCGCCATGGGGGAGCCCCTGATTCAGACAAACAATCATACATCAATACAAATATAACTTGTAGAATATTTCTAAAAAGCATACAGACAACATAAAAGTTTTATTTTCATTTTTTTAGGAAACCATAATTTTTTCAGTTACTGTTTAAACGTACCGAAAGTTGACTGTTAATTTCGTTGCAGTTACTCTTTTTAAAAAGTTACTTACACAGTTCTTGTTACTCGAAAAAGTAACTTTTACAAGTAACTCGTTACTTCAAAACCACATAAAACGTTACAGACTGGGAAAGCCCTTGCATCTGCCACGTAGAAGGCCTCCAGGAGGCGTCTTATTCGTCTGAACGTTTTCTAGGAAACTTCTTGCGCGCTGCCTCCATATCTCATAATTCTTTCGCGGTACAGAAACAAAGTCGTGGGAAGAGAAGCTCCTCGCGGACAATGGCGGAGCGAATTAGGAGGAAGATCTTTTCCTTCATTTAGGTCTGAGCACGCTCTCCAGATAGACCCTCCATTGTGCAGTCCCATTCCTCCCACCTGCGGTGTTTCAGCCATCAGGTGAAATAGTGGAGAAGAAAGGAGCCTTTTTGTTGCAGAACCTTTTATTCCATCCACTGAAGACAAGAAGAGGAGATTCCTAACTGCTATATTTCCTCAAGAGCTTCTAATGCGATGTGGAGGAGGGGAGGGGTGGGGAGGGGAGGGAATTGCTGTTTCTCTAAATCTCTTCCAGTCATCTCAGTTTCAACAGCGAGGCTGTTCTGCCATTGAATCATTTCTCCTTCTAGTTCTTTTGTTTCACTTTAACTCAAAACA
Organism: Lepisma saccharinum; assembly: GCF_977018435.1. Taxonomy (NCBI): domain Eukaryota; kingdom Metazoa; phylum Arthropoda; class Insecta; order Zygentoma; family Lepismatidae; genus Lepisma; species Lepisma saccharinum. The sequence continues at coordinate 7,223,111 of NC_139237.1, forward strand.
CTCAAAAGAAGCTCAGGAATACTATTTTCGTAATCTAGTAAAGAATATAAAATGTAAAAATATAAAAATTTAGGGAAATTATTGCCAGCTTAACTTCCACTGGGTAATTGAACAGCTCTGGAGTAAAACTTGGTATTTCATACTCATAGGTGCCATTAAGGAGAGACAAGATGGGTTACTTGATGTTTCTGAAAAAATGAAAGTAAGAAAAATATGCTTGCTCCTCCCCTTTTTCGAACCCTTTCTTGATTTTTCTGGCAGCTTCTATTTGCCTGCCAATTTATTTTGCCCGTCTTAGTACCTTTTTCTAGGTTACAGCCTTACTTATAGATAATCTTCTTTTTACCTTAATGTTTCTCAAAACTGTCTTTATTATGTCTCTCTCTCTCTCTCTCTCTCTCTCTCTCTCTCTCTCTCTCTCCTCTCTCTCTCTCTCTCTCTCTCCTCTCTCTCCCTCTCTCTCTCCCCCCTCTCTCTCTCCCTCTCTCACTCTTTATCCCTCTATCACTCTCCCTCTATCGTTTCCCCACTTCTGTGTATATATTCGTCTCATGCACTCTCCCTTTCCCCAAAATTCTCTATCTTCTTTTCTTATTTCGCCTGGTTACTCTCTTATTATTCCTTCCTGTCCTTCGTTCACTCATTTTGATCTTACTTTTCATGTTCTTTCCTGCTTCTCTATCTCAATATCTTCTTCAATTCTTTCCAGTTATTATTCTTCTTACTCAGTATTGTCCAATTCATACCTCTCTTTTTCTTGTCTTCCTTAGTATATTGCTAAACTTCCGGTGACACGTAAATACGTTATGACAACCCTTTAAGAATCCACTTTTCCAAATTCGATCATGCCCCCTTAGAAAATTTCGTTGGGACCTCTACACCCACTCTACATTCTAAATTTAGTTAGCGTTGGATTCATTTGGTGCACAGTAGTGAACAAAGTTCATTCAGTACCCGGTAATTCGCAGAACGAGAGTATCTTGGCAACCTAATTAGAAAGCCAACGCAACACCAATTCACTTGCAATTTTGTCCATTTTAAGAGGATTATCAATTTTGCTTCTAATTAATCAACTCCTCTTCTATCCTCTTTCAAATCTATACTAATTCAGTTCTCTATTCAGTGCAAATAGCGTGGTGTACGGCGCTCCCGAAGTCCTGTAATGGAGTCCTATCCAACGCAATTGTGCTGGTCCCTTCATTCAGGAACGGCTGAAAACAGTCACGCACACTTCTGAGTTGCAAAGGTCCTATTGGAAGTCAGTGGGATTGTTACAGCACAGAAGTGTCCGCGACTGTGCCCAGAGTCATAGTTGAAAAAGTTTCATGGAAATCGCTTCTAATTGGAGTGGCTAATGGGACCAGCCAATAGTGTCGCGTTTCTTTCTTGACGGAACGATTTATAGGAACCGCGAAAATACCAAGTAAGGGTATGACCTAACGGAAACATACGATTGTTAATAGAATCAAACGTAACAAGTCTTTTCCAATGTAAACATTATTAAGAGCTTCAAAGTTAACAAAAAATTAAATTATTAACAACATTCAAAAAAATACAAGGCTCATTCAATATATAACCGTAAATATGTTGTAACAAATACTTATTAGAAGCACCAAAAAATTATATGTTTCAACATTGTCCCCCCCCTCACCTAGTTCAATGCACCTACGCCAACTAAGAGCACTGATTCCAGAGGGAAAAAATATTTTGGACGCTTGTGTAACAACTCATGCACCACTGAGTGGACTTTGTCGTCACTCTGGAGCCTCGATCCACTTAGTGCATCTTTCAGTGGGCCAAAGGTGTGAAAATGGGAAGGTGTAAGATCGAGTAGGCCCTCGATGGTAGACAATGTGACACTGGCAGTGTGTGGTCTCGAATTGTCATGGAGAAAGAGCACACCAGTGGACAACAGACCACGTCGTCTCTGCAGAACGGCTGGTTTCAGTTTCTTTTTCCGCAAAAGGTGGTACTGTGTACATTATGACCTCTGGGTATGTAATGTTCAAGAATTGGTCCCTTGTGGTCCCAAAACAAAGTTAATATGACCTTTCCGGCACTCCTTTGAGTACGCACTTTCTTCAGTCTGGGAGACGTAGGATGTCGCCATTGTATTGCTGTCCTCTTCATAGAAATGAACCCAACTTTCATCTCCAGTAACAATACAAAGAAGAAATACCTCATCGTCAGCTTCATAAAAGCTCCCTGCACACATCAACACGTCTCTCCTTCATTTAGGGTGTCAAACGTTTCGGAACCCACCTCGAACACACTTTTCTGAACCTCAGAATGTCATGACTGAGATGGTGGGCTGGTCCTACACTTATTTCCATCTGGGAAGTAATTTCATTGAGAGTAATACGCCCGGTCTTCCGCATCTTGTCCTCCACTTGAGCAATGTTGCTTTCTGCGACTGTAGTGACAGAGCGACCTGGACGCGGATAATATTCAACACTTGTTATGCCCTGTTTGAACTTCTCAGTCCACTCGTACACATGTGATAGACTAATACAGTTGTTACCGTACTAAACTGTCATGCGGTGATCGTTTTCACACCTTCACTCAACACAAATCTCACGACACTTCGCTGCTCCATCTTGGAGCACTTCTGTAAGGGTGCCGCCATCTTGTGTAACTGTTTCCCAGCGTCCCGTGCGCGAGGCTTACAGATGCCTTAACAAAATAATAAACATATAACAATCAAGGTCGTATTTATTACTTTTTATACTACTTTTCAGATTATGCGATTGTATTACATTTTTTAATGTTCTTGATTTGATTGATGTATAGTTAACTAACAGTGATCTAAAATGTAAAATTGTAGCAAGTAATTAATGAGTATGTGGACTGTTTCCTTTATGAGAACTTATTTTTGTAAAGAGAAGAACATGCCATGCACACGACACACCTAAATGATAATTTATGTCCACAATCCCATAAACGCATTTTTTTTCACCTCCAATGCGTCACATGGGAACAACTTCTGATACAATCCTCCACCAACTTTCAGAATTATGGTTCCTGCTGCTTGTGTCAAGATTTGCTGCTGGTTGAGTAATTTATGGTCCCGTCACTTCCCTTGCTAACTGTGCGAAGTTAAAGAGTTCCAGAAGATTATATCGCTTTACGCTCAGCTATGAAAAATGATAGATTGTAGGGAAGCTTGTGTATGGCTTGTGAAGAGTTTTTTGTTCATGGTAATAGACAAGTTAAGCTCACAGAAATCAAGTTAGAGAATTCGAGTCAATTTTTATTTCCAACACAATTGGCAGCACTCAGATAACAAAAAAGTGAACCTACAAGTGAATCTGATGTTGAGTGGAATAGGAGACGTTGGAACTTGTTTATACCAGAGATTTACTGCAAATATGTTAACAATAAATACATTTGACATAACAATAAACCTCAGAAGTTTTATTTTGCCTACAAGCTGAGAAACTAAGTCACATGAACCATGAAACGTGTCAAAGAAGTTTAAGTAGAGGTACTAAACGTGATTCACTTGTTTGTTGATATTTATTTCATTTGTTTCATTAATTCCCAATAATTTATGTGCGTTTCAAACTAAACACCTTGCTCCGACCATCTCTCGACCCACATCCCCCAAAGATATCCATTTAATAGATGTTGGCGAACCACAGTATCCATTCACTATAGGATGTAGCCTATAAAATTTCCAGCCAAGAGCACTCACTTCGGGAATCGAACCCGGCTCTTCCGTGTGTCCATGAGACGCCCTACAAATCGACTTTTAGGCCACCTGGGTAAAATAAAATTGTTCTCTGTTTTATATATACGAGTCTTTTACAATGTCTTGTACACATTTATCGAGAAGAATAGTTGTAACAAAAAAATATTTTGTCTTGTGTTTCATGACTCGCAAGCTATAGGACGTTCTCATTTAGAGGAATTCTAATTTTGTAACCTAAACGTAAGGATCGAAAATATGAGGGGCGAATATCTGCTTAATACAATCTGCCCAATCCGATAATAATAAGTTATCGGATAGGGCATAGTATTTAATAATACATATCATGCACATACTCACTAAATACATTTTTGTGGATAATTTGCGGAGTTTCTCACATTCCTACCCGCGCCTATGAATTTCACATTCATCCTAGAAAAAAAATCGTATTGTAATCTAAATTTAATCTAAATTTCTGTATTATCGACCCATGGCAGCTAAGGACGACCCAAATTACGTAAGATTTAGCGGTCTTTTTTCATAACATACAATATTTAATCAGTTCGAGCTACCATTTGGTTCAGGAGAATGTAATTTCCAGAAACTTATGACTTGCTACGTAATCTTAAAAGTTTGCTAAACACATTTTTATTATCGATACCAACCAGAGTTGTCAAGATCATGTTCTCGGATGTATACCAAATCAGTGTTACGACCGACTCTGTACATGGCCTGGTACGAAGATAGCAGGAAGCATGCTACCAACAATAAAACGCACATAAAGTTGTCAATTATGCTGATTCTGACGTCATTGTAAAAACACGTGTAAATATTAATAGGAAAAATAGTATTGCACGGTGCAATTTATTGTTCTAAGATTCTGAAGGATAATGTTACCCTGTTGTTTTATTTCGTCACCAGTCGTCGCGATGAACTTAATCGGTAGAAAATCAACGTAAAATAATTGAAACATAAAGAAAATCAATGTAGAAAATGTGTATATCGCGTGATTTAAAGACGAAACACAGATATTAAAATTAATCATATGATAATAAAATCTTTATAAAAAAAGAAAACAATAGTGCCTAAAACCAAAATATAGCTACATACCCATGATAGAAGTTTTGAGTTTAAAGGGTACCTTGTATACAACAACATGCAACGCAGCAGAGGATTATGCTGGCTCTAATTTCAGGTGCAAGTGCCTCGTGACCTGCAGGGATATAGTTTTAGATTGCACTATTAATTTACGAGATATATATTGATTGATTTGTGGTTTTAAGTCCACTTTATGCACAGAAAGGCTAATTGGGACTGGACATACAGTTTAAATAGGGATCCGACCCACTATGTGCCGGGTATCGAACCCGGGAGCCCTTGATTACAAGGCGAAGACGCTACCACTGCGCCACCGAGGAGGCCACGAGGTATATTGCACATTTTTCTTATTTAACTTTGTTTTGTAGGCTAATAGTGACCGTTATAATGAACACGATTAGATATAATTGAAGCAAGATACCCAAGGCCAGGACACCAATCCATAATGTTTCGTAGCGAGATCGTTTTGGTTTGGTTTGAGTTGGTGTTTTAAGTCTACTTTATGCACAGATAGGCTAATCGGGACTGGACCTACAGTTTGAAGTGGAATCCGAACCACTATGTGCCTCCACCGGGTATCGAACCCGGGACCCCTGGATTACAAGGCGACGACGCTATCACTGCGCCATCGGGGAGGCCTCGTAGCGAGATCGTGACGCTTGTTTTGTTTTTCTTCGGGGAGACAGACCGGGAGATGTATTTTGCCTGTTTTACGATTTCAGACTTTTCTTGTGCCAAAACTGTTTCCTTTATCAACACGTATATCAATTATATTAGTAAAAGTACCTGTGGCAACACGTGCCTCTTATAAGTGGTTAATTACTGTAATAGTGTGTTGCAGTTATAGTTGCTCCACTTCCTTTCTACTAAAATATTATGTAATTTTCCTTCTCCTTTTTTTCTTCTTTTATCTTCTTATTCATTTCTGTTTATTACTTTTTATATTTTTGTTATTACTTTCTGCATCTTCGTTCTACATTATAGTCCTCATTGCTTTCTTCTTCTTCATCTATCTTTTCTCTTGTCCGTTTTTCTTTCTTTCATACACATTGCTTGTTATTTTTAGTGTTCAATCTTTTGTCATCACGAGTTAGAGACGAATTTTAACTACATTAATCACCATATTGTAGAAAAAATGAAATGAAACATAGGTTTGTTTCTCTTTTAAAAACTTCAGTAGCTTAGATAATGGTTCTTAGATAATCTTCCTTATACAAACGATATTGAGGAAAATTTAATCATAAGATTCCTCTAAGTTAGTGCTACGTATTCATTGACTCGGCAACCTTCGTCTTGTACCCTGCTATGCTAGAGATGCGGTTCCCCAATGCCTGTAATTGCTTTGGAGTGTCGGCATGTAGTAGCGAAGGTGAGTACGATCGCTTTCTTGAAAACTAGAAATAAACGTTCTGTGTGCATACATGCTCACGTATTGTTCAAATCCTCAAAATATTATTGTCTATTTCTTAATAATAAACTGAGTACGTACTGTCCGTTTCACATAAAAAAAAATAATACGAAAATGCAAGTATCACTCGCTCACACCATATTTTTTTGATGAAAATAACCGTTCTTTAAATTCCTTAGTAACATTCGTTTCCATGGTCAACAACAAACATGACAAACAAGACATTTGATGTCTGATGCATGTTTTCTAACCAGGAGATGAGGTTTTTTGCTATAAGTCCACTTTATGCACAGAAAGGTTAATCGGGACTGGACCTACAGTTTAAAGTAGGATACGAACCACTATGTGCCTCCACCAGGTATCCAACCCAGAACCCACTGCGCCCTCGGGGAAGCCTTTTAACTGGGAACTGAGTCGTCTGCGTTGTTGATTATGTCGAGGATAAAGCATAAGTAAAAGTGTCGAATTATTAGCCCCTGGAAATTAGGGTTGCTAGGGACACCAAAAGAGCTTTTACACCCTTAGAAAATGGATAAACGAGTGATTTTTTTTAAATTCTCGTTGTATTGAGACAATTTCGTGGGGGTCGTAATGACGCATTGCAGGCCTCAGGGAGTTCTTTCATGGAGATCACTAATGTCAGTTTTGTGAGTGGTCGATCCGTGGTCTGTAATCGCATAGTCACGGACACATTTATCTCCGTTTCCTGAAGGGGAGGACTGACAGTGTCGCACAAGTTGTGCATTTATTTGAATATCGTCGGAATGGGCACTGCACCTAAAAATCAAGTGGAAGCTGAATATTAAGTGAGATACGATGTGTTAAAAATATGTGAATATGTGTTTACAGAATATTATGCATTATTATGGAGAATCAACTTCAACTTCAATTAACGACTAATCAAATTGAAGTTTCGAATCTTGCAACTACTAACAACTTTTTAACGTACCCTTTTTCTGTTCGTGTACGCCACTGGATGTTTGATATTCCCTAGAGAGCAAATAAATATAATTCTCACATAAGCGTAATGTATTTCTCCGGTGCACAACTTCCCTTCGCAACAGTGTTGCCAAATCTGATGCGCATAAGAGAGCTAAATTTCACCTAAGGAGTTAAAACTGACTTTCAAGGAGCTAGATTTTCGAATGCTCGTTAAAGTGCCTCCAAGGGTAATGTTAGGTTGCAAAGATGTGATGGCAATTTATTCTTAGTTAGCACGCACGGTCTAGAACTGGCGTCATCACCCATCTCAACAATCCACCGATGATCGTATGAAATCGAAAATAAAGTATTATCGGTTAACAATAGTATGTCATATTCACGTCAGCCACGGCGCTATAAAAAATGAATATTTATGCCAAAACTTGGTCTATGTGGGCCGGTGCCAGTGAGACAGTGGGGATGGACGCCCCAGTTCTGGCTTCAAAAGAGCTAAGTTGGCAACAGTACTCGCAGCTGCTAAAGAGGGAGATGGGGGTTCGTGGGACCTTCCCTCATGCCCTTAAACTGGGGAATAAAGTTCTTCCTATGGAAATCAAAGGTGCTGCCAGAAAAAAATGCACATGTTTTATAAGTAATTACATTAATATAACCAATGCTGAGACTGGCTATGGCACTGAACTATGATATAAAATGTACTATAATACAATTGCGATTGAAGACACAATCAACATTCAGAAGGATATTGTGCGGACAAGAATACTTCATACCATGCTCTGTGACACGACCGTGTCAACAACAACGTGCGTAACGTGACACGATTCAAAGCAGACTTCGGGGCTCTCATGAACATTGCATACGGCTGCGAATGAACACACTGCGGGCGGGAAGTTTCCGATTAAGATTGCAGGAGAGGAGAGCCTCGGAGGCTGGGCGCCACAGGTGGTGGAAAACGATCCCAGGAACAGAGCTGCAGATGTTCCGGGAAGATTTGCAGTGCCATACGCCTCGCACTTCCCCAAGTCGTCCTCCCGCGAATATCGATTGCAATAAGTTGCATCCGTTCCCCCCTGACGAGCATGTTGCTCTTTTGTTCTCTCATGCATGCGCTCGCACGTCTCGCAGCTGGCCATAATCAACTCTGCAGAATGCAATGAACGCCGGGAATTCCTTACCGGGTGATGTTAGCAGGTGTTTTATTAGCGCTTTAATAAACACGAAACTCCAATAACCTGGGAAGATCACACTTGTTTACCCGTCTGCGAACAATGTTTCTGTGGGGTCGTTGAACCTTGTGCAATGCCTCATTTGCATCGAAGTACTATTACAAAACTAATCATCCTTCATTGCAATCTAATCGAGCACTATTAAATTGCTAATCAACGGGATGGAATAAATCTGAAGTCCATTTTAACCTCACATAATCTTCAGGACTGACCCTTCAACTTAAATTGGGAAGCACCGAGAAATGGAACGCGAGACCTCTTGATTAGAAGATTGTGCTAACAATCATTAACGCAAGTAGAAATCTGAAAAACTCTACGTACAAAAACATGAAAATTGTTAGAAAACTCAAAAATTCTCCAAGAAAAATGATAACACTATTAAGATTTGTTTCCATGTTTAAAAAAGCACTAAAATGCTAACTAATGTAAAAATTATTGTAAAATAAGACACAATAAACGTAACTTTTCAACCCTCTAACAGAATTGTGAATCTTTGTCTGAAGAGGGTGGAAACGTTATGTTTGAAGTGTCTTATTTTACAATAAATTTTTAATTGGTTAGCATTTTAGTGTTATATTTTATTAACAAAAATGCACATGAAAGGCAGAAAAGTTGATTGAAATATAAAAAACAAATGACTTTCATTGGTTTTTACCTAAATAAAGACACGTGAAGAATAGAAACATCGAGTATTCCCGCCGAAGGGGGCAAGAGGTGGTCGAATACGGCTCTTTCTCGTGGCACTTTCAGTCGCACCGCTAACGGGAACTGTCTTTCACACTCATACACATCGTCGTTGCCTTGTAATCTAGGGGTCCCGGGTTCGATACCCGGTGGATGCATATAGTGGTTCGGATCCCCCTATAAACTGTAGTTCCAGTCCCGATTAGCCTTACTGTGCACAAAATGGACTTAAAACACCAAATCAAACCAAAACCAAACACTCATACACACATTATATATATATATATATATATATATATATATATATAAATAAATTTGAACTTTGTAAAACTTTTAGCCACAATGACGCAGAACACGTTTTGAAATGCGCGGAGACCACACCAATGAATGCTTCCAATAGAACATCCCTTTCACGAACGACCTTCTACCCTTTGGATTCTTTCACCGATGGCTACAAGCGCATCGGAATATCGACGAATAAAAGTGAAACATTGTTGTTCTCTGAACACAAGGCTGTTGTGCTAGAAAACTGACATTCGGTAGTTTGCGGTTCTGCCGTGTTTTGGCGTCGGAATAACACGAGCTGACCGATCGACGGAGATCTAGGCACCGTGACAACTTTACAATATCCGCTGAATATTGCGGAGGCATTCATGGTTCCATTCAGCCAACTCATCGGCCGGGACTTCATTTTCCAGGACGACAATGTCCGCTGCCGGTGACGGATTACCTCCAGCAAACCCCCGTCCCCTGGCGTTCCAGATTTGAATGCGGCTCAATATGCGGGGGACACAATGAAGAGAGCTATCCGTCACTCGAGGGACAGGTGATGGGGCGCGGGGGGCAGCCCTGGGGTGCTACCGCCTCTGGAGCGGCCTTTCGCAACCATCTGATCCGCAGAAAACTAATTATGTCAATGAGTTCATTCACGTCCAAGAACTGCCTTTAGTACGCTATTGATTCTCCCGCACAGAAAATAATTCTTTCACGTTTCACGCAGAATATATTTATCGAGGGAAACGTGAAATGTGAACCCGTTCTCTGGCTTTGTTTTGTACCTCAATTCATCCACAAATGTTTTCAATGGCTGCATACAACACGACGTTTTTGATACACTCATGTTCTCCAAACAATTGCAGCGCTAGAGGTCTATCACCAAAATAACTTTATCAATTCTCTCTCTCTCTTTTTCTAAATAAAAAGAGGATGAATGTGATATGCTAAGTGTTGATGGAGTGTTGTAGTGTGGTGACATCCGAAAGTGGAGCGAGCCTCCACATTGTACTGGTTATACTGATCGCATTTCCAGCTGGCGGCTTGGAAACAACTAATCAGCGATTAGTTCAATTGTCTTGGGCTAACAGCGGCTATTTTCGTGTCACAAGGTACCAGAACGTTGCTGGCGGGAAGGAACAAATGAGCGTCGGATACACTGCATTTTGCCATACGGAGTTGATCAGCGTAGTTACTAGATAACAATTGTACAATAGTGTACAAAGCACCGGAAAATAGTACACAAAACACCCAAACACTGTACAAACAAGCTAATAAAAGACACAAGCAGACATTTACTTCGGAACTGAGGTTGGTGACGCTCATCGAGGCACACACCCCCAAAGACGATTGGTGGACAGATGGAGCTATGTAGGTCAGCCGCCAGTCGGGCTTGCTATCAGTATAGTGTGAAGACATTTTAAGGTGAAACCGACCTCAGTGTTTTTTACTGGTCAGTAAACGCTGTGACCCTCCAAACAGATGACCAATTATTTTGAAAAATGCTAATATTATTTAATCCGAACGAAGAATAAATTTCAGCAGTTAAACAGAATACTTCAATAATAATTTTCCAGACTACCAAAGAAAGAGCAAGTTGAAGATAAATAGACTAGTTAGTACTGAAAACTGAATTCTTCCACAGCCGGAAATCGTATACCGAATATTTTGAATTCAGGTCGATAATGTTAATACTATGATAACAATGTAAATACACACCAGTAGTCAGTGGAGGCAATAACAGATATTGAGTCCCTCCATGCACGACTGAATAAGGGTAGCTCTACATAAATGAAGCTTCATAACCTTTCCGTGTATTTTAGAGTACGCTAATTTACAAGTAAAAATCTAATTAGAATTGAACAACACGTTCAGATGCAATAAAAATCTAAAATGTAAAATAATAATGGTATTGTAATCACTTAAGCTATGATGAATATTATAAACTGTGAGGTAGAATTATTTTTTACTTAGATTCTAATTCGAACCCTACTTTCTACGGAAGGGAGACTCTTGCACCTCACTTTTCACATTTTACGCATTGTTAGAACTGTATTCATTTTGGTGAAAGACAAAAATGTTTGTTTAACTCTATTATTTATTTATTTATTTCAGAAATTGAACGCAACAGGTATATTACCTACTTATGACGTTCATTATACAATAATTTGTGATAACATTATTGATTAATTGCACAGATCAATGTAGTATATAGGCAGAAAACATTTAACAAACATACAAGTCTTACGTTAGGTTTTAACGTAATTTATGTAATTTTAGTATATTCCTTTTCAAAATTGCGGTCGGTCAAAATAAGTCCACACTGTTTTCACTTTTGATTGTATCATTAAATGTTTTACACATATTCCAAATTGGGGATATTGCCAGAGCGTTGGTTCTATTACGACGGAGGCAGAAGAGTTGCCTTCTTGGTCGTAATTTGCTTGAGGGGACGTAGAAGTCGAGCTGTGACAGGGCGAAAGGAGCTTCGGTATTATTTAAAATTTTGTTGAGGAAAACGAGTTGATGCATGATGCGTCTGTTGTTGAGAGTTGTTAGGTTAAAATATCTGAGAAGGCTCTCACGGGATTCCATTTGAGGGTAAATACCATTTACTTTGTACTTTAAGTGTCTTAAGAATTTACTTTGAATTTGTTCTATTTTGTTTATATCTTGCTGGATTTGAGGGTGACACACTATGCTTGCGTATTCACTTTTCGCACTAACGTAAGGATTATAGAGCATCATTAAGATTCCGAGATTTTTTAACTCTTTGCATGTACGCATTATAAATCCCAGAAGTCTGTAAGCCTAGTTTGTTATGACGTTAACGTGCCCATGAAATGTAAGTTTAGAATCAAACAGAACTCCTAGATCTTTGATTGTTTCTACTCGTTTTAATTTTTTAAAATTTTATTTATGAAATATTCGTATTTTGTTGATGTAGTGTTTCGAGAATATGACGTTTGGTAACATTTTTCGTTATTTAAGATTAGTTTGTTGCTTTCGCACATTCCACAAGACTGTTTATATCCGCTTGTAACTCGGTGCAGTCACTGTAACTGCAAATTCTATTGTGTGTGTGTATATATATATAAATCGTCCGCAAAAAGTAATTTATCCGATTGATTCAGATGTTTTGCGTAAAGTGCGGGAATGAGGGCGTTACAGGTTCAAATGAAACAAGACTGAGGGTGGAACAGGAGTGCGGTCTCTCCCCTCTTCTGTTTATCCTCTTCATCAACTATATCGTGGAGGAAATAGACACAGACCCACCAACGATATCCGACATAAAGGTACCGCTTCTGCAGTACGCAGACGATATGATACTGATTTCGAACACAACAGCAGGTTTACAGAACGGTCTAGACGCAATACATGGCTATTGCGACAAGTGGGCCCTGCGGCGAGTAAATATCAAGTAGACCAAAATAATAGTATTTAAGAATGGGTATGTATTTGGTAAGGATGAACAATTAAAATACGGAGAGACAAGTGTCGATAGGGTGAACAGTACGATTATTTAGGCATGGTGATGACAATGACGGGCAGGTGGGCAAGTCACGTACACAGGAATAAATGTAAAGCAATGTTTGCGTTCGAAAAAAAAAACAAGAAAAATAAAATACAAAGTACCAAATATACCAATCAAAACTCTGGAGGGGGTCTGCGAGGCACAGTTAAGGCAACACTGTTTTATGGCATCGAACTATAAGTCTGGGAGGGAGGAGAAACCGTAAACTTCGTTCAGTCTAGATTCCTAAAACAAGAGCTAGGTGTAGGGAGGGGCATGGCAACATATGGGACACTTAGAGAAATGGGAAAATTAAGAGAGGAAGTGGATGCCAAAGTGAGGAGCATTGAATACTGGGCAAAACTGATCACCATGGAGGGAGGAAATTTGAAGAAACTCTGTGTACAATGAGAGATAAGTGGGGGTAATGGGAGGCAATGGGTAGCAAAGATATAGACGGAATTATACTGCATAGGGATGGAATGGGTGTGGGGGGAGGGAGTAGAGGGGAGAATTGATATGCAGATTCTAAGGGCCATACGTGCCAGACTGGAAGACATTAAAAAGAAAAAAATTGGCAGAATGCGACGCAAAAATATCGTTAACATCAGCGAAAATAGTGGATACGGATCAAGAATGGAGGAGGAGGAACTACGTGGATTTGTGTGGGCAAAAGAAAGGTCAGGATTGGTCTGGTTCATACTGGGGGGATGGACACAAGTTAAACTAAACCGGGAGAACGAGAGCGTAGAATGCCCACTATGCGGTGAAGATGAGGCGACATTTCACATTCTCTTCCAGTGCAAAGAAACAGGGGAGGCAAAACAATAATATATCAGTGAAGTAAATGAAGCTAACATTGAGAATATAATGACAACCGTTATTAGGAGGGAGAGACCTAAAGGAGGGGAGGTGCAAATAAGGAATCTGGGAACTTTCCTACACTACGCCTGGGAAAAGAGAGCAGAGAGGCTCAGTGGGGATAGCGAACATATGTGAAAGGGGGCTACTAAATAAATAAATCTGAGAAAATTTAGGAATCACTCAGGTAACAGTGCAAGTGTAGTGAAAGAGTTGAAATGAAATAGTGTTTGTGAACTCCCAAGCAGTGTGAATGTGGAAGTAGACTGAGAAGAGGAAGGGTGTAGGAAAATTGCACTAACAATTTTCATCCTTGTATGGTATGCACTGCTGTAAAGGCTCATACTTGAAAATAAATGCTATTATATTCTATTCTGTAATTCTCTACATCATTTTGCTTATTTGTTTTTGGTATCGGGGTATTTTTTGCTAATTTCCAAATATCTGGAAATGTTGAGGTGGAGAGGACAAGATTGAACAGCGTATTGAGTATTTCACCGCATCCTTTAAGTACGTAAGGCGGAATTTTATCGGAACCAACAGATTTTTTCGGTTTAAGATTTTTTATGGCATCTTCGATAAGACTAATATCTGATAGACTTAGTTTATCGATTGAATATTCAGCATCTTATTTTTTCCATCATCCTGTCGGTACACCGATTGAAAATATTTAGCAAACGCTGTTGCTACTTCTGGAGTGTCAGAAAGTACTTTACCTTGATATTGAAAAGGTTCTGCTCTTTTTTGTTTTTTCATATTTTTGCCAAAGCTGAAAATGAGATTAGGGGTATGAAGTATGTTATACTCTGTGCTTGAAATATAATGGAAGATCCCGTTCATTAACGAATTACTCCTTACTCATTAGTGTTTCATATTAAGTTTCTTTCAGGAGAATTTTCTAAGCTCTATAAATTACGGAACAAAGGTTATTTAGTACGAAGTCAATAGTTTAAGGGTCCCTCCTTTCGCATAACGTAACTGGTGACGATCTTATTGTAGCACCTAAGCAGAATCCTACAATAACTCTCCTTCTTTCCCAACCATAATTGTTGTTCTGTGGGTTATGCACATTATGTGAATTTCTTTAATGTTGAAACCAGCTTAGTGTTTCAAAACTCGCATTTTCGGGAAAATAATTATAAGCCTTAAAAAAATAACACCGATTTTGACAAAAAATGAACTCCAAAAATTCTGGTATTCGTATTGAGAACAATTTTTGCAGTGAAATCTAAAGTTCAATGATAAATAATTGAGTCAATCATGTGAAGTGGTTCTATAATTTTGCTTTTGAAGGCATTTAGATGATCACCAATGTCTCTGAAACGTTGTAATGTAAACCGTGGAACAAGGGTTTTTCTAATTAGCATATGTGGAATATAATTCATCTCATAACAAAACAAATATGTGAACCTCCTCTCTAAACCACATAATGTAGTCAAAAACTGCTCGTCATATTTGATATTTTTTTAATATATATTTTGTTTATATTCTTGTACATAATGAAAGCAATTAGCATATCTGCTTACATTATTCTTGTACCAAATAATGAAATTTGAAGAAAGCCCCTTCTCTTTTTGAAGATATTTCAATCTTCTGATTTCCTTATTTTTTATCATTTTCGGGTGCTAATCTAATATCCTAAAATTTTAGACATTGAAACTTAATTCAAAATAGAACTACAACAACAGGGACAAAAGTTCAGGGAAACATGGTTAAAAATGATGCTGTAAAATACCATGTAAAAGTCTAAATGGAGGTATATAATATTTTATTTAATTTTGGCTTACAATATACCCGTATATTACGATAGAACTAAACTAAATTCGTCTTCCATTTCAACAACTATTTATATTATGCTCCACAATGATATAATAGGATTAGCCTTAATAAAAGTAATATAAATTAAGATTAGTTAAAATTCATATTGTGTTAGAACCCATAGTGTAGTAATAAAGTTGATAAAATGACGTCACACAAAAATACAGAAATAACCGTATTACGATTATTCATCTTTTTAAAATTAAGTTTTTGTTAATATATAGAGAATAACTCAGCTACTTTGCCTAAACAACAGAAAGCATGTTATGATTTATGATGACTATAAAAGTTTTTGAATGTGTTCATGGGAGAAATTTTACATTTTCTACGGATAATTAAAAGGGCTACACCATGAAAATTTAGAATGTTAGAGTGACAATGAATAACTTAAAACTTACTGTATAGTGTGGTTCAATAGATGAAAATATCTTTCCATACACATGCTTGAAATTGAGCGGGCCATATTAACTTACCAAAATACGATATTACATCATTAATATTCTTTAAAATTATGAATCACCTAATTTATTTGTTTCTGTATTTTATAAATATTATCTAATATAATGTCATACACTCTCTTACCGTATCGCCAGTAACAGTTAATAGAGTATAAAGACATTTTCATGAATTCCATTAGCAGTCTCCGGTGGCGTAGTGCTAACGTTGTCGTCTTGTAATCAAGGGGTCCTGGATGGTACCCGGTGAAATCACATAATTCCACTTTAAACTTAAGGTTCAGCCCAGAGACGACGCTAAAGAGGTGGGCAGGGGGGGGAGGCGGGCGCCCCCCAGTCAGACACTTCGCTCCCCATCCGCTTCCCCCCAACTGATATTAGTGAAATATTCAACAATAAGTTCATTTTTAAGAGTAGTGCAATTTTCATCTTTTCTAAGTGGTGTATTCTGCATATAATACAAACTTGACTATTAGATATTAATTTTGATTGTTTCATATGTGTGTATGTGTGTGCAGTGGCGGATCCAGAATTTGCATTTGGAAGTGCGAATTTCAGTCGAGTGCCTCAATTCACCGAGAATCAATTTGTATAACCTACCCTTGTACTGTTTTATGTAAAGAATACTGTAAGGAAGACTTCCGTGTCCTAGAGATTAGAGTATTGTTTTGTGAAAATAAGGTCCAAGGCTGGAATAGATGGTCATTATTGTACGTCGTTTACATAATTTCTCCCATTGCTGCGGTAAGCTAGTTGATCGGATATGAGGAGTAAAGTAAATAAACAAAAAAAAATAACATATTCTCTCAAGAGGCTTCGAGTTCAATCATTATTTGAGGCACATTGCATAGTGTTTCGGATCCTAATTTAACATGTCCATTTCCAATTAACGTATAGTGAGCATAAAGTGGAATTAAATCATCAAACTTTAAAATAATAGTGTCGAGCATGTTAAACGTGGTGATAAAAGACAGAATCTTTGATTCTTCAATAATTTTAGTCACAATAATAAATTTAAAAAGCTGGCAGTAGGGAGGGGTGATCGCCCCTTTTCGGTCTCCCCGTGGATCCGCCCCTGTGCTCGTTCAAGATTCCAGCGCCGACCTGGATATAGGTGAATTCTCATTCATTTATGCTCTGTAATAGTGGCGATTAACCTATGTCGAAAAACTGAAAAAAAGCGTTATATGTGGATGGTCTTAAAACATCATGATCATTCTGAGGATCACAAAACATAATCTGTACTACTGGCAAATTATTCTATTAGTGGATCGTCAGTGGCAACGCTAATTAGTGAAAGACATTCAAGGGCGGATCGAGGAAACCGACACTACATGTCAGTTGTGGATCATCGCGATATCTTATTACTGAAGGACTTATTTTTCCAGATGAGTCTGAGCGAATTGGAGGGAATTTCTTGAAACTCTTGTATTTGTCGCTCATCAATTATTAGATGCAGGTTCGCTCTTTGCATATATCAAACAACTTCTTTCCAAGAACTCCATACACACCTGTTGATTGATTGATTTGATATTTTAAGTCCACTTTATGCACAGTAAGGCTAATCGGGACTGGACTTTTAAAGTTTAAAGTGGGATCCGAACCACTGTGTGCCTCCACCGGGTATCGAATTACAAGGCGACGACGCTACCACTGCGCCATTTATTGAAACGAATCATATGTAGATAATCAGATAAATTTGTAATCTTGAATTCAATTTAGGCAGGATATATATATATATATATATATATATATATATATATGTATATATAAAACACACACACGTCGTGACTGTGACTGCCCCCTACAATATTTTCTCGACCCCCCAGTCACTTTCCCCTGGCGCGGTTACTGCCCGAGCTGAACTCAAGTTCCTTCAAATGTTGGGGGGGGGGGGGGTTCGAAAATTATTGTTGCAGTGTCAAATCAGAATAATTTAATAGCGATGTTATCCACTTTAAAAAAAATATAGGATTAAATATTATTTACTTGCATTTTAAATTTTTATGTATTATTATTTGTACAGGGTGTCGTAAATCTCTTTCAACAACGCTTGGGAGCTGGTAGATATCGTAAAAACAAGTAACTTTTCCCTATAAAGTTTACCTCGAAAGCGCTTAGTTTCTGTGCTATAAGCGCTTTCTGTGCTATATCCTGTACGTATGCAACCCAACACAGCAAACGCTTGCTCTGACATAACTAGCAGGGGCGCGTGGCAGGGTTGCCACTAGCGTTCCTCGTTAAGAGAGACGACTTAAAAACAACAACTTGGGAGTTTTGCCTCAGCAAAATCCAAAACATTAATGATACTTGCGATGTTGTAAGAAGGATTCACAGTATTTATAAACTGACCAAAACAAATAATGGGCAGACTGAAATTCAAGATTACTCATTCTAAAATATCTCCATAATTGATTTGATTGATTTTGTTTATTTTAATTCGCTTTTCTGCCAGCTTTGGCTAATCGCGAAGATGAGGTTGATATGATGAAATAACAAATTACATCAATGTCTAGACCAGGATTTAAACCCGAGACACCTGGCGCCGTAGCGAGCTGTACTAACCACATCACCACGGAGTGTTTCGTATATCATGCAATATCAACAATTGCAAGGGATACGTGAGATAGGGGAAATCCACGAACGAACAAATGTAAGCATGATGTGTTTGGTGCCTCGTTTCGAACATGCAGACTGTAATGTTATTACAATTTATTTATTAGAAATAAAGTGAACTAGCGCTATTGCAAATCGAGTTCGTTATAAAAAGCAGGCTGATAATAAACAAAAATCTCCGGCAGATGAATATTCTTGAGCCATTTCGGTGACTGAGTACGTTTAGTGATCAACACATGATCTCTCTCTACCGAATGTTCCGGACACGAGTTTCGACCTGGACAAAAATGTCACTGAATCTTATGTCCTCGTATTTACTATTTGCCCAAAAGTGTAGGAAAATTTCGTACAATGAGAATAATATAAATTCACACGAATTATTCCGGAAATTCATCTAGATGTCAGAATCTCGCTCGTTTGCTACAAAACGTTGTTCCCAGGGTGAACTAAAAGTTGACATTTTGGTGCCTTCCGAAAATATTACTCTTACATTTCAATGTTGATATCAAGTTGCTACAATGAATGATAAATATGTACAATTTATGACGTGTACTCAATGGTTTCCTTTTGATTATTTTTTTTTCACATTCCATGATAAGAATGCTAAGCAGACACAAAATGAGAAAACTAATTCGCACACATGAAAAGAGTGTAAATTACGAGGATTTCTCTTGATGTACCAATATCAAACGATATCGTGAAGTGCAGAACAAACTAGTACAGGCAGTAAGTATGCACCAAGCTCAATGTAATTCCTTTCAGTGAAATATTAATTTCTTCCTACAACTTCTTTAATAGAGCATTCAAGATTAACCAGTTTGAGTGGAGAGAAAGAGAGAGATAGAGAGAGAGAGAAAAAGAGAGAGAGAGAAAAAGAGAGAGAGAGTGGGGAGAGAAAGTTTTTAATTCGCATGTTCTTAGTATTGCAAATAATCGTAGGAATTTTCTTGATACCAATTTTTGAAACACATAATTTTTCTTACATGCATATCAGTTGTCGGTAAAATTTATAATGTGCCACTGTTTTCTAAAATAAGGTAGGGGTCTTGGGTTCGAATCCCGGCTTGGGCATGTATGTTTGTGAGTGTACATTCATCAATTTAATCATATCATCACTCATCACCATCTTCGTATATTAGCCAAAAGTGGCACAAACAGCTAAGTAAAATAAAGCAAATCAATCAAGCAATGAATGAATCAATCATTAAATTAAAAGAGCCTCGCAATTATTTCCTTATGAGACAACACGATTAGCAATAACGCTAGCACAGATACGCTAGGGCGCCAGGTGTCTCGGGTTTAAATCCTGGTCTAGACATTGGTGTCATTTGTTATTTCATCATATCATCCTCATCTTCGCGATTAGCCAAAGGTGGCAGAAAAGCGAATTAAAATAAACCAAATCAATCAAATCAATTATGGAGATAATTTAGAATGAGTAATCTTGAATTTCAGTCTGCCCATTATTTGTTTTGGTCAGTTTACAAATACTCTGAAACCTTCTTACAACATCGTAAGTATCATTAATGTTTTGGATTTTGCTGAGGCAAGACTCCCAAGTTGTTGTTTTTATGTCGTCTCTCTTAACGAGGAACGCTAGTGGCAACCCTGCCACGCGCCCCTGCTAGTTATGTCAGAGCAAGCGTTTGCTGTGTTGGGTTGCATACGTACAGGATAGACTTTAAGCGCTTATAGCACAGAAACTAAGCGCTTTCGAGGTAAACTTTATGGGAAAAGTTACTTGTTTTTATGATATCTACCAGCTCCCAAGCGTTGTTGAAAGAGTTTTGCGACACCCTGTATATTAGATTGTATATTTGTTACATAAATGTCCACTTCCGGTCCACTTCCGGTCCACTTCCGGTCCACTTCCGGTTTGCCTACTTCCGGTCTACTTTTGGTCTACTTGTGGCCAAGTTGTGGTCTATTTCTGATATTTTTATCCAGCATAGAGTTTTGATTTGAATCCCAAGAAATTGTATATAAATACCAAAGCCAAAAATATTAAGTGTATATACACATACACACATACACACACATACAAAGTACAGTGCTGAACCCAACTGATATTTTTATCCAGCATAGAATTTTGATTTGAACCCCAAGAAATTTTATATAATATAGATACCTGAACATGCAAACATATTTTGAAAGAAGAAATATTGCAAGATATATAAAATCAGACCACCTGTTGGATTGTTTTAGGGAAAAATCTATCAGAGTATGATTTTTTTAAAGTGCAAAATGAAACAGAAGCAAGATGGGTACTTGACAGTGATGTTGGGTTTGGGTATGTGAGCATAGAATTGGGTTCTGAATATGATGATTTTGAATCCAATACATACTGGCATAGAATTGATGCATACCTGTTGCATTGTTCTTGGGGAAAATATGTTGCTTTTTTTACAAAAAGTACTTCAAGTTTAGAAAAATTTAGGTTTTACAAATTTTTTCATGATCATAGAATTTATACAAACAGCAGGTGGCCTGTTGATGACATATCATGGGACACAACAATTTCCATACTTGATGAGGCAGGAAAATTGGATGTAAATTCTGGTTTATATTTTAATGAGTTGATTATGTACCTGCTTAAAAACAATATCAATTCTGGCTCATTCAATACAAGATGGACTTAAATAATTAGAGTTTTTACACAAAATATTTTTTTTGTAGATGGAATCTCCACCAGATTATAAGTTAAGTCCATGGATTCTGTCACACCTATTCTAATACAATTAATATCACAAGTACCATTACAAGGCACGCACTGCATAAAATCATAATTCCAAGCGATGGAATGGATTCCACGATTCCATATCATACACTGCAATTGGAGCTTCAGCAGTTCGGGACTGTGCAATATATTGTCTACAAATGTAGGATTGTACGGGTTGCAAACAAAACTCCCAAAGCTTATGTATTTCAGGTTTCTTAAATTTGAAACAGAATTCAAACTGTCTGGAAGTTCATAAAAGTGAAGCTATTCTACAAGCGAGTCTATCTCAGCTTTTGCATGATATATTTGAGCAAGAGGTGATGTGTTTATAATATTTGTTGGTATAGAGGTTTGTTCTGAATCTTATTAATTATGAACAGCTCTGCTGCATGTTGTGATGATGAATATCTAGTCCCTAAACCTAACAGAGCTGTGCAGTGATGTTGTTATTGGGAACAGGATTCAAATCCTACACAGATTTATGGATAGGAGTGATTGCCATGAAATTATATCTAGATCCCTGTGCAATAATGCTGTTATTGGGAACAGGATTCAAATCCTACACAGATACAGATTCTTGCTGAGCTTAATAGGTGATTGTCATGGAAGATCTGCTGTTATTAGGTACAAAATTCAATTACACAGACACAGATATAAATAATAATGCATACAGAATCTATAAATCTATACTCAATATCCCTATACCTGACAGCTGTGCGGTGATGCTGTTATTGGGAACTAGATTCAAATATCACACAGAAACAGATTTTTGCTGGGCTTAGAACTATTATGGATAGGTGATTGCCATGAAATAATATCCCTATACCTGACAGAGCTGTGCAGTGATGCTGTTATTGGGAACAATTTTAACAGAGCTGTGTTTTCCATAAATCTATACTCAATATCCCTATACCTGACAGAGCTGTGCAGTGATGTTGTTATTGGAATAGGATTGAAATATACAGATTCTTGCTAAACTTAGAACTATGCCATGAACAAAACTGTGCGGGGATATAATTATTGGGAACAAGCTTCAAAACCTCGCACAATGCTGAGCTTAGAGTGAAGATACCAGTGATATAATTATTGAGAACAGGATTCAAATTTTGGATAGGTGATTACCATGAAGATACTCAATATTTTTGTTATTAGGTATAAATATTATTTTATTCAATTCTTCACCTCCATATCTATAACATCTCTGTGTAATTCCATAACAGTTCCATGATCAGCTCACAAACAAATCTCATCTAACAGTTCCATAACAGTTCCATGCTCAGCTCTGTGTCTGTGTGAGGCAAGCACAGCTCTGTTAGAGATAGGGATTAAAAATTATTTCATTCTTCACAAATCTAACAGTTCCATGCTCAGCTCTGTCTGTGTGGGGATTTGTACCTAATAACATCAAAACAACACAGCTCTGTTAGTTCAATTCTTCACATCCATATCCATAACATCTCTGTGTAATTCCATAACAGTTCCATGCTCAGCTCTGTGTCTATGTAGAACAGATAGGGATATTATATAAATTTAAAAATTATTTTATTCTTCACAAACAAATCTCTTCTAACAATTCCATAGCAGTTCCATGCTCAGCTTGTATCTGTGTGGGATTTGTACAGCAATATTAGAGACAGAGTAGATGGGTATAAATATTATTTTTATTCAATTCTTCACCCCCATATCCATAACAGCTCTGTGTTTATAATAGATCTTCACATCTAACAATTCCCATAACAGTTTCATGCTCAGCAAGGCTCTGTGTCTGTGTAGTTTCATAACAGTTCCTGTGTGGGATTTGTACAGAGCACAGCTCTGAGATAGGGACTAACAGTTAGGGTATAATTAATTCTTCACATCTAACAACTATAACAATTCCTCCTATCTATTGAGTGTCTAGATGTTATTTCATCCCTATGCCATGACAGTTTCAACTCTGTATTTGTGTGGGATTTAAAGCTTGTCCAATTCTTCACATCTCCCAATGTGTGGCATGAAATTGTGTTTTTTGCCAAAAAAAATCTCAGCATGGCCCTGTGTCTGTGTGAGATTTGAGGCCTGTTCCCGGTATAGGTAGATTTGAAATAGGATCTGTGCCTCCCGGCTTGAGAAGAAAGGGACTATGCATATTGTTTTGAGGCGGGATCTGAATCTCAGCAAAAGCCCTAATCACAGCGGGGCTGTGTCAGGGATCATAATTGATAGGATATTCAGAACAAACCCCCCTATAAGATATGATAATTTTCAAGCTCTGCTGTTACAAACACTCCCCTGTATACATACTGGGCTATCACTATAATAATATTTGCCACATGTTCTGTGATCTTGTAATAATTATTCCTGTCGGTGATAAAAATATTGTTCAATTCTAACTAGTTCAATTCTTCACAATTCCATAACAGTTCCATGCTCAGCTAGCAGATAGGGATATTAAGTATAAATTTAAAAATTATTTTATTCTTCACAAGCAAATCTTATTTAACAATTCCATAACAGTTCCATGCTCAGCTCTGTGTGAGGCAAGCACAGCTCTGTTAATAAATTTCATTTTTTCCAATTGTATAATTGAGCATAGCAAAAAATCTCAGCATGGCCCTGTGTCTGTGTTTGAGGCCTGTTCCCGGTATAGGTAGGTACAAATCTGGCAATCACATAGGATCTGTGCTTCCCGGCTTGAGATATGCACATTGTTTTGAAACCTTACTGGGTGGGATCTGAATCTCAGCAAAAGCCCTAATAAAATATAATTTGGATGTGTTTCTGTATTTTTCAAGCTCTGCTGTTACAAACACTTCCCTGTATACATACTCTGCAACATATGGGCCATCACTATAATAATATTTGCCACATGTTCTGTGATCTGTAATCTTGTAATAATTATTCCTGTCGGTGATACAAACATTGTCACAAATTTCCTGTCTTGAGGAAATATCAACAAGGCTTATTCTTCACAAACAAATCTCATCTAACAATTCCATGCTCAGCTCTGTGTCTGTGCGAGGAGGATTTGTACCTAATAACATCAGTACAGCACAGCAGCTCTGTTAGAGATAGGGATGATTTATTATTGAAACATCTAGAAATTATTCTTCACAAACAAATCTCATCTAACAATTCCATGCTCAGCTCTGTGTCTGTGCAAGGATTTGTACCTAATAACATTAGTACAGCACAGTTACTCTGTTAGAGACAGAGCAAATAGGTATAAATATTATTTTATTTATTTCCTCACAACAGCTCTGTGTCTGTGTGAGGCAAGCACAGCTCTGTTAGAGATAGGGATATTGAGTATTGAAACATCTAGAAATTATTTTATTCTTCACAAACAAATCTCATCTAACAATTCCATGCTCAGCTCTGTGTCTGTGTGGGGATTTGTACCTAATAACATCAAAACAACACAGCTCTGTTAGAGACAGAATATTCAATTCTTCACAATTCCATAACAGTTCCATGCTCAGCTCTGTGTCTATGTAGAGCAAAACTGTTAGAGATAGGGATATTAAGTATAAATTTAAAAATTATTTCATTCTTCACAAACAAATCTTATTTAACAATTCCATAACAGTTCCATGTTCAGCTCTGTGTCTGTGTGAGGCAAGCACAGCTCTGTTAAATATATGAATATTAAGTATAGATCTAAATTTTATTCTTCACAAACAAATCTCATCTAACAATTCCATAACAGTTCCATGCTCAGCTCTGTGTCTGTGTGGGATTTGTACAGCAACATAGCTTTGTTAGAGACAGAGTAGATGGGTATAAATATTATTTTATTCAATTCTTCACCTCCATATCCATAACAGGTCTGTGAAATTTATTTTTTACATCTAAAAATTCCCTTAACAGTTTCATGCTTAGCAAAGCTCTGTGTCTGTGTAGATAGGGATATTAATATTTTATTTTTTTATAACAGTTCCTGTGTTTGTGTGGGATTTGTACAGAGCACAGCTCTGAGATAGGGACTAACAGTTAGGGAATAATTAATTCTTCACATCTATTGAGTGTCTAGATGTTATTTCATCCCTATGCCATGACAGTTTCAACACTGTATTTGTATGGAATTTAAAACTTGTCTGAAAAGTGGCAATCAATGCCCATTGTTTCTATATAAACGTTTCAACATATGTTGAACATGTATGGAATTTAAAACTTGTCTGAAAAGTTGCAATCAATGCCCATTGTTTCTATATAAACGTTTCAACATATGTTCAACATATGTTGAAACGTTTATATAGAAACAATGGGCATTGATTGCCACTTTTCAGACAAGTTTTAAATTCCATACAAATACAGTGTTGAAACTGTCATGGCATAGGGATGAAATAACATCTAGACACTCAATAGATGTGAAGAATTAATTATTCCCTAACTGTTAGTCCCTATCTCAGAGCTGTGCTCTGTACAAATCCCACACAAACACAGGAACTGTTATAAAAAAATAAAATATTAATATCCCTATCTACACAGACACAGAGCTTTGCTAAGCATGAAACTGTTAAGGGAATTTTTAGATGTAAAAAATAAATTTCACAGACCTGTTATGGATATGGAGGTGAAGAATTGAATAAAATAATATTTATACCCATCTACTCTGTCTCTAACAAAGCTATGTTGCTGTACAAATCCCACACAGACACAGAGCTGAGCATGGAACTGTTATGGAATTGTTAGATGAGATTTGTTTGTGAAGAATAAAATTTAGATCTATACTTAATTATTCATATATTTAACAGAGCTGTGCTTGCCTCACACAGACACAGAGCTGAACATGGAACTGTTATGGAATTGTTAAATAAGATTTGTTTGTGAAGAATGAAATAATTTTTAAATTTATACTTAATATCCCTATCTCTAACAGTTTTGCTCTACATAGACACAGAGCTGAGCATGGAACTGTTATGGAATTGTGAAGAATTGAATATTCTGTCTCTAACAGAGCTGTGTTGTTTTGATGTTATTAGGGTACAAATCCCCACACAGACACAGAGCTGAGCATGGAATTGTTAGATGAGATTTGTTTGTGAAGAATAAAATAATTTCTAGATGTTTCAATACTCAATATCCCTATCTCTAACAGAGCTGTGCTTGCCCTCACACAGACACAGAGCTGTTGTGAGGAAATAAATAAAATAATATTTATACCTATTTGCTCTGTCTCTAACAGAGTAACTGTGCTGTACTAATGTTATTAGGTACAAATCCTTGCACAGACACAGAGCTGAGCATGGAATTGTTAGATGAGATTTGTTTGTGAAGAATAATTTCTAGATGTTTCTCAATAATAAATCATCCCTATCTCTAACAGAGCTGCTGTGCTGTACTGATGTTATTAGGTACAAATCCTCCTCGCACAGACACAGAGCTGAGCATGGAATTGTTAGATGAGATTTGTTTGTGAAGAATAAGCCTTGTTGATATTTCCTCAAGACAGGAAAT
The DNA here is from genome assembly GCF_977018435.1 of Lepisma saccharinum. NCBI lineage: Eukaryota > Metazoa > Arthropoda > Insecta > Zygentoma > Lepismatidae > Lepisma > Lepisma saccharinum. The sequence continues at coordinate 7,249,849 of NC_139237.1, forward strand.
TTGTGACAATGTTTGTATCACCGACAGGAATAATTATTACAAGATTACAGATCACAGAACATGTGGCAAATATTATTATAGTGATGGCCCATATGTTGCAGAGTATGTATACAGGGAAGTGTTTGTAACAGCAGAGCTTGAAAAATACAGAAACACATCCAAATTATATTTTATTAGGGCTTTTGCTGAGATTCAGATCCCACCCAGTAAGGTTTCAAAACACAATGTGCATATCTCAAGCCGGAAGCACAGATCCTATGTGATTGCCAGATTTGTACCTACCTATACCGGGAACAGGCCTCAAACACAGACACAGGGCCATGCTGAGATTTTTTGCTATGCTCAATTATACAATTGGAAAAAATGAAATTTATTAACAGAGCTGTGCTTGCCTCACACAGAGCTGAGCATGGAACTGTTATGGAATTGTTAAATAAGATTTGCTTGTGAAGAATAAAATAATTTTTAAATTTTATACTTAATATCCCTATCTGCTAGCTGAGCATGGAACTGTTATGGAATTGTGAAGAATTGAACTAGTTAGAATTGAACAATATTTTTATCACCGACAGAATAATTATTACAAGATCACAGAACATGTGGCAAATATTATTATAGTGATAGCCCAGTATGTATACAGGGGAGTGTTTGTAACAGCAGAGCTTGAAAATTATTCATATCTTATAGGGGGGTTGTTCTGATTTCTAATCTATTATTATGATCCCTGACACAGCCCCGCTGTGATTAGGGCTTTTGCTGAGATTCAGATCCCGCCTCAAAACAATATGCATAGTCCCTTTCTTCTCAAGCCGGTGGAGGCACAGATCCTATTTCAAATCTACCTATACCGGGAACAGGCCTCAAATCTCACACAGACACAGGGCCATGCTGAGATTTTTTTTGGCAAAAACACAATTTCATGCCACCACATTGGGAGATGTGAAGAATTGGACAAGCTTTAAATCCCCCACACAATACAGAGTTGAAACTGTCATGGCATAGGGATGAAATAACATCTAGACACTCAATAGATAGGAGGAATTGTTATAGTTGTTAGATGTGAAGAATTAATTATACCCTAACTGTTAGTCCCTATCTCAGAGCTGTGCTCTGTACAAATCCACACAGGACTCTGAAGTTATGAACTAACAGACACAGAGCCTTGCTGAGCATGAAACTGTTATGGGAATTGTTAGATGTGAAGATCTATTATAAACACAGAGCTGTTATGGATAATGGGGGTGAAGAATTGAATAAAAATAATATTTATACCCATCTACTCTGTCTCTAATATTGATCGTACAAATCCCAGCATCGATACAAGCTGATGAGGATTGTTAGGAGTGCTTTGGTATTGTTAGAAGAGATTTGTTTGTGATGAATAAAATATTTTTAAATTATATAATATCCCTATCGTTCTACATAGACACAGAGCTGAGCATAACTGTTATGGAATTACACAGAGATGTTATGGATATGGATGTGAAGAATTGAACTAACAGAGCTGTGTTGTTTTGATGTTATTAGGTACAAATCCCCACACAGACAGAGCTGAGCATGGAACTGTTAGATTTGTGAAGAATGAAATAATTTTAATCCCTATCTCTAACAGAGCTGTGCTTGCCTCACACAGACACAGAGCTGAGCATGGAACTGTTATGGAACTGTTAGATGAGATTTGTTTGTGAGCTGATCATGGAACTGTTATGGAATTACACAGAGATGTTATAGATATGGAGGTGAAGAATTGAATAAAATAATATTTATACCTAATAACAAAAATATTGAGTATCTTCATGGTAATCACCTATCCAAAATTTGAATCCTGTTCTCAATAATTATATCACTGGTATCTTCACTCTAAGCTCAGCATTGTGCGAGGTTTTGAAGCTTGTTCCCAATAATTATATCCCCGCACAGTTTTGTTCATGGCATAGTTCTAAGTTTAGCAAGAATCTGTATATTTCAATCCTATTCCAATAACAACATCACTGCACAAGCTCTGTCAGGTATAGGGATATTGAGTATAGATTTATGGAAAACACAGCTCTGTTAAAATTGTTCCCAATAACAGCATCACTGCACAGCTCTGTCAGGTATAGGGATATTATTTCATGGCAATCACCTATCCATAATAGTTCTAAGCCCAGCAAAAATCTGTTTCTGTGTGATATTTGAATCTAGTTCCCAATAACAGCATCACCGCACAGCTGTCAGGTATAGGGATATTGAGTATAGATTTATAGATTCTGTATGCATTATTATTTATATCTGTGTCTGTGTAATTGAATTTTGTACCTAATAACAGCAGATCTTCCATGACAATCACCTATTAAGCCTCAGCAAGAATCTGTATCTGTGTAGGATTTGAATCCTGTTCCCAATAACAGCATTATTGCACAGGGATCTAGATATAATTTCATGGCAATCACTCCTATCCATAAATCTGTGTAGGATTTGAATCCTGTTCCCAATAACAACATCACTGCACAGCTCTGTTAGGTTTAGGGACTAGATATTCATCATCACAACATGCAGCAGAGCTGTTCATAATTAATAAGATTCAGAACAAACCTCTATACCAACAAATATTATAAACACATCACCTCTTGCTCAAATATATCATGCAAAAGCTGAGATAGACTCGCTTGTAGAATAGCTTCACTTTTATGAACTTCCAGACAGTTTGAATTCTGTTTCAAATTTAAGAAACCTGAAATACATAAGCTTTGGGAGTTTTGTTGCAACCCGTACAATCCTACATTTGTAGACAATATATTGCCACAGTCCCGAACTGCTGAAGCTCCAATTGCAGTGTATGATATGGAATCGTGGAATCCATTCCATCGCTTGGAATTATGATTTTATGCAGTGCGTGCCTTGTAATGGTACTTGTGATATTAATTGTATTAGAATAGGTGTGACAGAATCCATGGACTTAACTTATAATCTGGTGGAGATTCCATCTACAAAAAAAAATATTTTTGTGTAAAAACTCTAATTATTTAAGTCCATCTTGTATTGAATGAGCCAGAATTGATATTGTTTTTAAGCAGGTACATAATCAACTCATTAAAATATAAACCAGAATTTACATCCAATTTTCCTGCCTCATCAAGTATGGAAATTGTGTTGTGTCCCATGATATGTCATCAACAGGCCACCTGCTGTTTGTATAAATTCTATGATCATGAAAAAATTTGTAAAACCTAAATTTTTCTAAACTTGAAGTACTTTTTGTAAAAAAAGCAACATATTTTCCCCAAGAACAATGCAACAGGTATGCATCAATTCTATGCCAGTATGTATTGGATTCAAAATCATCATATTCAGAACCCAATTCTATGCTCACATACCCAAACCCAACATCACTGTCAAGTACCCCATCTTGCTTCTGTTTCATTTTGCACTTTAAAAAATCATACTCTGATAGATTTTTCCCTAAAACAATCCAACAGGTGGTCTGATTTTATATATCTTGCAATATTTCTTCTTTCAAAATATGTTTGCATGTTCAGGGTATCTATATTATATAAAATTTCTTGGGGTTCAAATCAAAATTCTATGCTGGAT